>NC_140948.1:132534908-132747408 GCF_014529385.1 Adiantum capillus-veneris | reverse complement strand
GCTTACAATGCTACATTAGTGTAAGAAAATGTAAATGTTTCTTTTAGATGATGAATATTTTTTTCATATCAGACTAGTTCTCTTTTTATTGTGCACAAATTTAAGTAGTATGCATGCTAAGAATCATGTTGTGATGACAATGTCTCTCAAACACCAAGTATAATTTTTTACTCTACTTTGGGAGAATGAAATGGACTCAAGATTAGACATGCTTGCGGCAACTAAGCCCCCCAAGCCCCAAATGGATTAGTCATCCATTTTGGAATGATGTAGTAGGGTAAAAAGGGATCCTCTACCCGCTAAGAAACATAACTAATGACTAAGGCTTTATTTTCTTTACCTCATAGTCGAGGACGACTATGATTTCAAGAGAGAGGTAATGTCATAAAATCTAATATCTAGCTTACCCAAATGATTTTTTCATATTAAACTAATCATTTTAATGTGGGAGAATAAGCGGGAACAAGAATTAGAATAGAGACATGTGCTTCTAGACCTATCTCAGCAGGGGACCAAAAGGAGAGATGGTTGCATCTCAATACGGGCCCAAAAGGAGATGGTCTACCAAAGAGCAATGTGTAATAAGTGCTTCTAGACTTATCTAAACAGAGGACCAAGAGCAGAGATGGTTACATCTCAATACGGGTCCAAAAGGAGATAGGCTATCAAAGAGCAACGTGCATCTATTGGAGCTTAAAAGGACTTAGAGTTAGCTTCATTAAAGACCTCCAATAGTTAGTGTTAAAAGTCCTTTGACCTTAGGCTGAGCTTGAGGTGGGAACCCGACCTAAGCTTGAGGTGCTTCTCATGCTTGATGACTAAGGTGCTTGTCGTGCTTAATGAGGAAGGTGCTTTAGAAGCTTGAGAAGCTTCCCATGCATGGGGGGTAAGGTGCTTGAGTCAAAAAGAGACCCTACAAAGGAGGGGGAAATTCCCAAAGTTAGGGGAATCTTTGACTTAACCTCCCACTCACCCAAAGGGCACCCCTTTTCTCAAAGGGCACATGGGACACATGTCAGACTCTCCCTATGCTTAGCCACATGGTGTGCTTGAATGCTATTGGTTGGGCTAAAGAGGGGTCCAATGAGCTTCTAGTTCCATCCAAAAAATATCTAGATATTTTCAAGCTATCTCTCTCTCTCTAAGGGGTAAGGAGGACACTTGTCCAAAGACTACCCATGTACTTAAATGCATGCTGCATGTGATTGGCTAGGGAGAGAGGGGTCCAATGAGCTTGAAGCATGTGGAAAGGCTAGTACTCACCCCAAGAAAGCAAAAGGGGTGTTGGGAGGGTATACACCACATACACACTCATTTTGTGGATCATTCTCACTTGGTGAAAGTTGAGGAATTCCACCTCCTTCTCCAAGATTGTGAGAAGTGAGAGCCTACAACAGCACTCTTGGCTATGGAATGCAAATCCAACCAAGATCCATGCTTCAATGCTTAAGCTTGTCATCTTCTCCATCTTCATTACTATACTATTATGTGTGCTAGCAAGAAGAGTGATGATAAGTGAGGAACTATTTCTTTCTCCTATCGAATGTTTCCTCTTCCTCTTCCCTACCCTCATTCCCCGCTAGCTCTCTCCACCTTTGAAGGTGTTTGAGGCCTTGGGACTGAGACTTGGGATAGTTAATGCTTTCTACAAAGTTTATGTTATGATTGTGATGCATGAATCTTTCCATCTTCATTGCATCACCAAGGTCACAAGGAACACAAAGATTGTATTGTACCAAGTCTCTCTTGATGGGAGAAACTATAATAGAAATGCCTATTGGAGGGGGGACCGGCTCCGTATGAATCCGGTCCTCAATTGTTGTAATGTTCTCTAAACTCTCTCTCTTGCAAAAGTATTGTTCATGCCAAGTTAACTAAGTACCATGTTTATGTTGCTACCATCAATTAAGTTCACCCGCTATGCTCACAAAGTAATCTCACAAAAGTGCTTTATCTAATTTCCTAATTCTGCTACTCTCAAAGTTCATAGGCCATTTCCATTACATAAAACCTAATATCTAACTAAACCAAATGATTTTCTCATCTTGAACTGATCATTTAATGTGGGAGAATAAACTAGAACAAGAGTTAGAATATAGACATGTGCTTTTAGATTTACCTCAGCACTGGACCAAAGGCAATAGGTCCAAATGGGAGATGGTCTAGAAAAGAGCAATGCCAGCTAATGGAGCTTAAAAGACCTTAGGGTTAACTTCATTGAAGACCTCCAAAGGTTAGTGTTAAAAGTCCTTAGACCTAAGACCTTAGAGTATGTTAGACCTTAGACAAGTTAAGTCTGTGCTTGAGGTGTTTTTCATGCTTGAGTTGACTAAGGTGCTTGAGGTGCTTGTCGTGCTCGCTGACTTAGGTGCTTGAGGTGCTTGTCATGATTATGGGACAAGGTGCTTGAGAAGCTTGAAGGAAAACCAAGGCCTACGATGAGGGGGGCGAGCCATGCAAGTAGGGGATGAGAGAGAATGACCTTCCCCTCACTCTAGGAACACCCCTTGCTCAAAGAGACATATGGGACACATGTCAAACTCCTAGCTAGGTTGTCACCATAGTGTGCGTAAAGCCTATTGGTGGACTTTGAGAGAGGTCCAATGAGCATTTAGTTTAATTAAATAGTTATATAGGCATTATCAAGCCCTCTCTCTAAAAGGGGTAAGGAGGACTCTTGTCCAACTACTACCCATGTTGCTTGATATGTGATTGGCTAGGCTTGCAGGGATCCAATCAAATTCAAGGATGAGCTACAAGGAGGGGTCAACCAAAGAAAGCTGGGGGTGTGATTGGGGGTATACTCTCTCTCTCTCTCACACACACACACACACATGATCTCATTGTCACTTTGTGAAAGTGCAAGAACTCCATCTTCTTCTCGAAGCTTGAGAAGTTGAGAGCCTACACCAACAACTCTTGGATATGGAATGCAAATCCAACCAAGAGCCATGCTTCAATGATATGCTAGCCATCTTCTTCATCTCCATTGTTATGCTATTATGCGATGCTAATCTCTATGAGTAATGTTATGAGAGGACACTACTTCTTTCTCATAAGAATACTTATTATTCCTCTTCCCTACCCTCATTTCCTGCTAGCTCTCTCCACCTTCGAAGGTGTTTGAGGTCTTGGGACTGAGGCCAGGACAAGTTAATGTTTTCATTTAGCTAAGTTACGTGCATAATTGTGGTACATGAAGCTCTCTATATTCATTGCACCATTAAGGTCTCAAGGAATACAAAGCTTGTATTGTACCAAGTCTCTCTTTATGGAAGAAGCTATAATACAAAAGCCTTTTGGAGGGGGACCAGCTCCACAAATCCGGTCCTCAACTGTTGTCAAGTTCTCTAATTCTCTATCTTGCAAAGTATTGTTCATGCCAAGTTAATTAGGTATAATGGTTATGTTGCTACCTCTAATCAAGTTCTCCCTCTATTTTCTCAAAGTATTCTCATAAAAATTCTCACTAGAGTTTTCTTAATTCCGTTATTCTAAATGTTCATAGTCCACTTTCGTTACAAGTCATCTTTGACTCTAGAAAGTTTCTCTACTCTCATAGAACTTAGCGACATTGTTCTCTCTCGAATCCTTTTGCTAAATGCCGCTTTCGATTAGGCGGGGTTTCATAGATATCGTCATCTCCAAGGTCAGTTGTTGGTCCATCCTCAGGCACTTTGTGTGAGGCTTCCATCTTGTTGTTGCTTTCATTGCCTCCCGTGACCTGCTAGCAGCATAGAGCCGGTGATAGAAGGCTCTCGATAGAAGACAACTTGCGGTAGAAGACAAAATGTGATAGAAGACAAGGCAATAGAAGACAACAGGAGAGAGATGTAACGCGCACATGAGGCATTTGCGGTGCAATCGTTGGAACTATGAATGTGCTTCAGGCCGGCTATTGCTTTGCGCACATGACGACAGACGTTCATGTAGAGCTGCAAATGACATATTGCTGACCTTCAAAGCCTAGAGCAAACAGACAATCAGTGAGCTCCACATCAACTGGCGCAACTTTTCCAAGTCTGCAACGCGTGCAAAATAATTCCCTCCACTTGAACGCAATGAACGTTCGTTGAACATGCTGAAGGGGGGGCTCCATTGTGATAGCAACGTTTGCAAGGCATTTCTATCACTGCAAGGGCGTGGTGGGTCTTGCTGATGTGGAGGTTCCTTTTTCAATGCTCCATGTGAGCAACATAAGACAGAGATAGAGTGCGCACATGCACCAGCAATGGTGAGATTTAGCGGTGAGGATGAACGAGTGCAGTCAATTGGTAGTACGCGCACATGCCTAGCCTTTTTGTGAGAGAAATGAAGAGAGAGAGAGATGCAGTCAATGGCTTGCAGAGTGCTATGTCAAATCAGAGATTCTCCAACGACTCGAACGGCTACAACCGGCGTTGAATGGGAAGGCAAACCTAGTGTTGTGCCAATTGCAGCAGGTCAAGAAACGGTGTGTTTTGACAGGGGTGTGACGAGCCTGTGGTGGGCTCATCAGTCTTTTCCATCGGACATACCCGTCGATGGCGTGCATGTGTGCAACCTGAGAGAGAGAGAGAGAGAGAGAGAGAGAGAGAGAGAGAGAGAGAGAGAGAGAGAGAGAGAGAGAGAGAGAGGAGAGAGAGCCCCTAGCCGCCTTTGCCCTGTTCATACCTGCCTCATGACACCCCCTCCCCATTCCCCTATTGCCCTCGCGCCAACCCCTACTATTTTTCTATGCTGCCCACATCCCCCCTACGATGCCTGCTGTCCACTCCCCCCCCCCCGGTTTGTGCGCTTTCAGCCCGCTCCACCTGTCCCACCAGGGCTCAGTCTAAAAAACGGACTCTCATGCTCGTTGGAAGCTATGCAAGCACAGTCAACACAGCCACGCAAGCAGTGCAGCATGTCTCCAACGTGGCATATGAAAAGCGCACATGCTAGGCTGTATTGCGTCAACACCTCGAGCGCCGATTTCAGATGCAGAGCTGGCGCTGCTACCCTCTTTGGCAATATATTATCACAACAAACGTTGCCAGCAATTAAAATTTAATTGCCATTAAAGTTGGCTCCTCCAGTGGCCGACTTGGAAGTTGGCTCTTTTCCCCTCCCCTCTCTCTCTCTCTCTCACACACACAAAATATATGGAACACATTCACACACACACACACATGGAACACATTCACTCTCACTTTGGGTGGTTCATGAGATCTCCAGTGGCCGACTTGAAATTTGGCTCTTTCCCCCTCCCCTCTCTCCCTCTCTCTCAGACACACACTAAATATATGGAACACATTCAAACACACACACACACACATGGAACACATTCACTCTCACTTTGGGTGGTTCATGAGATCTCCATCACTCACTCACACACACACACACACAAGAAAAAAATCACAATGTTGATCAAGGGAGTAGACAATTCTCTCTCTCTCTCTCTCTCTCTCTCTCTCTCTCTCTCTCTCTCTCTCTCTCTCTCTCTCTCTCTCTCTCTCTCCCTCTCTCCGCATCCATACTATGAGTTCGTTCATGTGAATTGCAAGTGCTAATTCCCTCCCTTGCGGCCTCTCAATCCAAGATGCATCTACAAATTCCTAACCCCGGTATCTTCAATTATTCATCACTACAATGGTTGCATATATACAACAAGAAATCCAAGATGAATCTACAAATTCCTAACCCCGGTATCTTCAATTCTTCATCACTACAATGGTTGCATATATACAACGAGAAATCCAGAATTGAATAATGCTCGAAGCTCAAATTTCGTGGTCTCGAGTGAATGACTTCGTAACCGGCGAGGCAAAGTCTGAGAATTTTCCTAAGTCCTTCAAAATTAGCACGCACCATAGGAGAACACCAGAACAACTTAAGCGCATCACTATCGACACATGGATTGAGCGGAAAGTGTACGTGTATCTCCAACTTCAATCAACCTCTAATCATATTGTTATGATGGTTAATCGCAATACAATTAGGAATTTAGCCTACTTCATGCCAGGTTTTGGTGTGCATTTGGACCAAAGTCATCATCTACATCATCTCATACACAAAATTGTGTGATAGAGGGAGATGGTGCACCATTTGAAGATGGTAATGAAGCATCCCCACAAGGCCCATCAAACGGAAAAAAGAAGAGGCGTCCACCACTTAATAAAGGCATGTTTTTACGAGGTTGTCAATGTCACTTCCAAGTTAAGAGATTGGCAAATGAGCCAGATGTGGGCGTCATTTCGTACATCCATCCCTGTCACACGAATAGGGATGATGAGATGTGCCATGGTTCTTGTCATGATGGCAATTCTTCAAAGTTCTCTCCTTGGATATCTATGCACAAGAAAGTTTGGGTTGCAAACATGTTGTTTTGTGGATTCTCACCTCAACAAGTTATGGAAAATCACATTCAAGCATTGCACACCCACGCCACCTTTGAAAGCACTCAAACCTGGTTGACCTGCTCTAGGAACTCCATGCTCGACCACCACAAGTCTTGGGAGCCTGGAGCATTTATGGTTGATGATGCGGAGCAAGAGATAGCCGCTCTAAGGTATAGACCTTCCAAAACTTTATTGTTTACATGAATAACTATGTTGAGGCATGCACTTACAAAAGTTAGTGGGGTTTGTTTAGCAAAATTGTATTCCATCAACCTATTCTACTTTGTTTGTGGCATGTCAAGCGATGTTGGCTAAAATATCTTATTAGAAAGGTCAAGGATTGGTCAAAAAGAGTAGAGATGTTTTGGGCTTTGGGGGAAATTATGAATATGCAGGGTGCATGTTCAACAAGGGAGGAGGTCACCAAGGAGGAGGCAAAGTTGATGCTCGAGTCCTTCTACAACAAATATAGCCAAGAAATTGAATTCACCATGTACCTTAAGACCTATTGGGAGCCCAAGACAGGTGAGACAATGCCTTCACACATATCTCATGTATCCATATCCTTATCCCATTTCTCTTAACCCTTTTTTTCCTTATGGCATAGAAATGTGGGTGCGGGCAACACGCAATTTTCCTCATGCTAGACAAGATACGAATGGTGCCGAGGCATATCATGGCCAATTAAAGTCTAAGTTCCTTGGCTCCACTAAAAGGCTTTTTGCTCGGCATGTAGATTGGCTCTTGCACAAGCTAACCACTAGTGTCTTGCACTATTGGTTCGTTCAACAATTTGAAGGATAATGGATTCAAGCGCAAAAATTCCATAGAGGTGGTTGTTGAGAACTCCTACCAATGGGCGCTTCACATTCCTAATGGGCATGTCACCTTTGTGGATTCCTCCAAGGGGGTGGCTTTTGTGGAAAGTGTTTCATCCCCTGGCCAAGGGTACACGGTATTCAACTCCGATTGTGAATGGGCATGTTGCACTTGTAAGTGGGCTGAGCAAGGAAACATATGCAAGCATCAAATTAAGGTCATGATAATGAGAGGAGATACCCAATCCTCACTTGTGAAGCAATGCATGGACATGTATGAATCATGCAATTAGGCAGGCAACCAAGAGGAAGAATGGAGGCCCACACAAAAGCATTCTCTAGTGGCGGCTCTCCTCCTACAAGCATGGGCGTACCCATGCATGGAATAAGGGGAGCATGCACATGATGATTCTTCAACATCAAAGGTGAGCATTCAACCACTCCAGCAAATCTTTGATGAATTGTTAGTGACTTTGGAAGGAGACAAAGCACTCATCAAGGAAGCATGTGATGAAATAAGGTGCACATTGGCCCATGTGAATTTGGTGAAGGCACATCATGACATGGCAATTTTTTCTACTATGGAGGATGGCTTTGGCAATACCCTAAAGAGGGCAAAGCCGTTCATTGAGAAAAGATCTTCTAAAAGAAAGCAAGAGAGGGGTGTGCAGCCCTTTACTAGGCCCGAGAAACAACACAAAGTGTCCATGCAAGCTAAATTGGATAAGAAAGCCAAAACGACAACCCCAAATGTGTTGTAAAATTACATTGTATCATTCTTGCGGTAATGCTTAATATGTGACTTTCGCTCATGCAAGTTTGTGTGTGTGTGTGTGTGTGTGTGTGTGTGTGAGAGAGAGAGAGAGAGAGAGAGAGAGAGAGAGAGAGAGAGAGAGAGTTGATATTGAGGGAGAGAAAGGGTGGTCACTTTAAGGGAGAGGAAGTGAGTGCTCATATATATGTATGAGAGAGTCAAATAATAAACCAAAACACCATGAATTAACAAAGGAAACAATTGTCTTTTGCACATGGCAAGTAGAAGGAATCCCACGTATCTTTAATACAAAGCAACATTAAATTGCACATGTATTCAATCTTGTAGATCGTCGGGTAGCAGCAACATCATTCTTTGGCACTTTTCTATGAGGCCTCTTACCCTTTCTAGGGCCAGCCACGACATGGTGAGCAATGATAGGTCCTTCATCCTCAACATCAATGGAGTTTTCCACCTCTTCCAATGCATTCATGTCGGCCGCTACCTCATGAAGCACACCTTCAGGAATGTGAGGCTCCCCTTCATGTCTTTGTACGTGAGGAGGGGTGACCAAATCAACTACAGCCACCAAACATAATGATCAAATAAATGTGTAAAGCACAACATACATGCAAGAAGAATCTTGAGTAAGATTCTTTGTGTTACCTTCATTGAGGGGTTGATCTTCTCTCTTCCCTTTCTTGCACTCCATGTAACCGGCAATGAAGACAAGGGCTAGTTTGGAGTTGTGTGGAAGGGATGGATTGAAAGATCGCAATGCACACTTTGCTAATTCTATGTCCTTATTATCCCCACTCGTAGTATGTTTCTGAGCAAGGCACTGGTTGGGGATTTCCACACTATGACCATGCTCTTTTGAGAGGTGGCGTACCATACGCTTTCTGCCTACTATGCCTACAATGACTAGTCGTAGGTCCTAACATGCCGCGAGTTTGCAATAGAATATCTTCCGGTTTAAGGATAAATAAACAAGCTCCTTGTACTACATCAATTAAACATCCCATGAGCATGCATGTTTGAGCATGTTTATGCTTGTGTGTATTAGACATAAAAATGCTTAAACGTACATGGGCATAAACATACCCGTGCTTAGACACATGCATACATTACGAGCATGCATTCTTGAATAAACCTACGCATGCGTGTGCAAGGTTGTTCATACATGCACGGTGATTATGCATGTTTAAGCATGTTTATTCTTGTGTGTATTAGACCTAAAAATTCTTAAACGTGCATGGGCATAAACATACCCGTGCATAGACATACGTTACGAGCATGCATTCTTAAATAAACCTACGCATGCATGTGCAAGCTTGTTCATGCATGCAGGGTGATTATGCATGTTCAAGCATGTTTATTCTTGTGCGTATTAGACCTAAAAATGCTTAAACATACCCGTGCATAGACACATGCATACATTACGAGCATGCATTCTTGAATAAATCTACGCATGCATGTGCAAGGTTGTTCATGCATGCAGGGTGATTATGCATGTTCAAGCATGTTTATTCTTGTGCGTACTAAACCTTAAAATGCTTAAACATACCCGTGCATAGACACATGCATACATTATGAGCATGCATTCTTGAATAGACCTACGCATTCATGTGCAAGGTTCATGCATGCACGGTGATTATGCATGGTTAAGCATGTTTATTCTTATGTGTATTAGACCTAAAAATGCTTAACCATACATGGGCATATACATACACATGCATAAACAAACCCGTACATAGACACATTAAACCTACGCATGCGTGTGCAAGGTTGTTCTTGCATGGGTATGCACGGTGATTATGCATGTTCAAGCATGTTTATTCTTATGTGTATTAGACCTAAAAATGCTTAAACATACATGGACATAGAATCTAGACATACACATGTATAAACGTACCCGTGCATAGACGCATGCATACATTACGAGCATGCATATTTGAATAAACCTACGCATGCATGTGCAAGGTTGTTCCTGCATGGGTCATAAGTCTCCGAGTACTAGCAAAAGTCTGGTAAGAATCTGGTAAGGCATCAAGAACAGTCTACACAAGGGAACTATCTAAAATGACTTCACCTACAGAAATAAGTTGCTCATTGATATCCTTAACACCAGCAAGGAAAGTGTCCATATCATCTTCCTCATGCATAATCTTCGACTCCAGCTTTTTATGTAGCAAACCAATTTTAGCCTCATTGGACTTGAATAAAGACCAACCAAAATAACCCAAGCCTGTTTTGCAGATTTTACTGAATGATGTGAGGAACAATGGTGCACTTCATAGAGAACACAATCAATGCATGAGCCTGCACGTCCTTTACATCCCAACGAGATTGTTCTGCCATAGACAAAACAACTCTAATAGCAGCAATCCTTGCAACAAGACCTGCCACATCCTCAACATCGCCTGCATCCTCAGAACCAGGACATACATCAATGCCCTGCACAATATTCCAGATGCCCTTTAACACAAGGACATGTTGCATCGTGTAAGCCCACATAGGGTAATTGTCCCCATCCAATCTATCCTCAGCAGCAAACATCTGGAACACATCTATGTTGTTGTCAGCCATGGTAAATGTTGCACCTGATGTGAAAACTGCCCGAAAAGAGGAGAAATGAAGCGGGAACAACACGTGCTATATAGAACAAAATGTAAAAGACTGTAAGGCACCTGTTATGCAAAAAATGACACTGACACAAATTTTGCACAAAATGACGAAATAGCCTGTGCAGTACTGCCTGTAGTGGAAACAGAGGCCGAAATGAGCCTGAATCAGGAATTTGAGCAGACTAAGCTCTACGAGTTTACCCGAAATTTTTGTCGACCTGCGAACGCTCGCCAAAGCTCACTGAAATCGGAGAAAATGAGCAGGCGTATGTTGGAGATGCTAGCGACTAAGCCTGGGAGGACGCAAGCTGCTCTAATACCAAGTGTTGTAATTAGGGTTGTAGAGAAATGCATACAGCTTGGAGAAGATGAAGGAAGCTCAAGGCACACAATAGAGAGTGTGTCACTTAGTGTGCAATGGAAAGATAGATAGCCCTAGAGTGATGGGCGTATATACAATGCACGGGGAAAAAATGCCCGGGCGGTCCTAGTGTGCTCACACACATCACTACCACATGTATATGGTAACACATGAGCCATCTCAATAACATCTCCCGACCAGTAAATGAAGCAATTCTTGTACAAGACTAAGCTATGAATGAACTTATAGACAATCTTGGAGATGGCTAGCTTATCGACCCCGAAGTGCTCGCTTATCTCAATCAATCCAGTGCCACTTGCTAAGCGCAATATGGACTTGATATCATCTTCTCCACTAAGATCACTCTTCCACTTATTATATTGAATGCCTCTAGGATATCATGTCAGTAAAGGTGCTCGTAGGGAAACAAGATAGCTTGTTGTAGAAGGAAAACCGGCAATCGAAATACGTCTTCGAAGAGTTGGTCATCTCCTCGTGTAGCCATCACATAGAAGTTTCACTACTTGATTTCTTGAGGTCCATAGAAGTGATTCAAGCCGCCAGCGGGTCGCTATTTGATGACCCTTTGCACAAGAATAATCCCTCTTATGATTGGGGGATGTACAAATTTTTTTTTAGAGAGTACACGAACTTTGAAACACACGCACACACCCTATGTACAACGGCCTCACAAGTAGGGAGAGAGGCATCCCATCACATGCACACACCCAATTGGGAATAGTCCCTAAGCACTTAGAACATGTCTTCAGTTCACCAAGGAGGGATTGAACCCAAGACCTTAGGCACATAGGCTATGACTCTACCAACTGAGCTAGCACTCGTTGACATGATGTACAAAACTGGCAACCAGGTGCTTGGTTGTGGGTTGCCAACTTGCCACATGTGAGCTGGCTCTTAGCTCATACCATAACTCAAGAGGTCGGTGTCTAGTTGGAGACGTAGGAGTGAAAGACTCTTAAAAGGAGTAGTGGAGCCCACTAACCGTTGAATGAATGTTCATTGAGCAATAAACGATGGGCTGAGGAGCTCTACTCAACTAATAAAAGCTCTGCGTGTTGTTTACCTGCGTGAATATGTGAGAGAAGGCTATCGTGGGGACCTGGCAAATGGTGGCCTCATTAGGTCCTCATGACTGCTTCCCAAACACGTTGCAAGGCTAGAAAACGTTGCCAGAGGAAGATATGCAGAAAACATGATGGCTACGTATATCATTTTTCAATGAATAGAAATGAATGCCCAACAAAATTGCAGAGCAATTCCTCTACAAATCACATGTGGCCAAGTAGGAAACGCTTCAGCCTATGAGGGGAGGAGACAGAGCCTTTTCAAATGTTGGCTCACAGGCTGGAAGTACGGCCAGATGTCCAGCAAAGAAGCGATCTTGGAGTCCAAATGCGAAAGTGTCACACATCATTGACAAAGAAGGTAACACAAAATTTCTGCAAGCAATTGATTTGCACAAATAATGAATTTTGTCAGGTTTAGAATCCCATATAATTTCTAGTATGCATTCTTAATTAGCAAAGATAACTATAAACCCTCAAAGAAATAGGTGCACAAAGGGGGTGAACATTGTGAAAGAAACATATACTCTTACTAGAGAGAGAGAGAGAGAGAGAGAGAGAGAGAGAGAGAGAGAGATGTCCGAACCAACCAATCTTGGCAATGAATTGATAAAATACAATGGGGGCCTAGGGTGCCTATATACTAGCCTTGGGGACCATAAGTACCTCCCTAAGGAAATTTCTATACCCAAGATTTGACAAATAAGTAAAATAAATACCTAAAGCCATAATAAACAATTGGGATCACATTGGACCATTCACTCGAGATGCTCTGAACTTTAACACCCTCCCTGCAACTCATAGTTGGATCTAGATGCGATTGCTAGCTACATTGTCGATAAATCATGGTCTAAGATCCGAATGAATGTTGAATGTCATGTGATGTCCTGTGATGTCTAATGATGTCCTGTGATGTGACTGTCGATTGGTACATGTGCTAGATGTGTGTTCCTAGTACGTAGGTACTAACAGTCAGTGCCTGCTAAGATGGCTTATGGCCACTGTCTGTTTTGCATGCGTAATCGAGGGCGATTACAATGCTTTTAAGAGGGGTGTATGTCACAAAGTGATGACATGGCTGCCCAGAAACTGAAACCCTAATTGGTGTTGAAAACCAAATTTGGAAACCTAACCCTAAAACTTGCAAACCCTAAAACCTGCCAAAAACCCTAACCCTAAATTTTGTCCCTAACCCTAACCCTATAAGGCAGCAGGGGCTGAACCTCGAAAATGTGCAAACATGTTGACGTGGCACCGTACGACAATGTCCGGAAATCACGCGTTGGGAAAAGCAGCTTTTGCTCTACGCAATTTGAGATAGAGAGAGAGAGAGAATACTCTTACTTTATTTTCTAAAGCTCATGAGAGCTTGTGAGAGAAAGAAACTTTGCTTTTATTTTTAGGCTTTTGATTTGAAGCTTTTGGGGCTCTGCTTTTGGCATCCCTTGTAAATTAAATATGTGAGTTGGGCTCCCACTCTACAGAGCATCTGGACACAGAGTTTGAGAGTGAGACCCAAACCACTCTTGTACTTTGAACACTAATTAATACAAAAAGAAATACCGAAAGGGGGGCTAGTCTTTGGGGCCAATATCTCTAGACACAGAACTCCGTTGGGCCAGTGCAAATCTATTGTGAACTCTGAACTGTTTTGAAGTGGTTATTTGGGGCTATCATGATTGATTCTTGACTTGGAGTGTCCAAGTCTGTTACAAGGACCGCTTCACTGTGAGTCTGCTCCGCTCCTAGGAGCAGCTGCGGAGAGGCCTAGAGCCAGGGATTTCAAAATGACGTGATCACACTATAATTTCAGGTTAATAACAATAGAAATGCAAAATAACAAATATTTTGTTAATTGATATTCGTCTTTTTTGACCTCTAGGGAGACCTGGAGACCGGCTTGTAGCCCGCCGGGCTAATTAGTTGGTCCGCCGGGCCCGCCGTGGCTATATAAAGGTGACGCCGGTGCTTGTGTTTTCACAAAAGAGGTACATTGAAAAGTCTTCACCAAACTTTCTGGCAGCTTTTCATATTCTCAAAGCAGTGTAGCAGTAATTTTTTAAACCCTTCCTTATTTTATTGATGTTTTTTTGAGTTTTTTGCATTAAAACTTAAAGGTTTAAAATTTCTTTTATCAAATCATCGTACGTGGATGCACTGGCACATGGTTGCAATTTCGACTAGGTGTGTCATTGTATTATTCAAACCCAACATTAGTGTTATAATGAATATCACACACAAGCGTAGTAGTGAAGCCTGAAGGGAATAACCCTCAATCTACTCAAACATGAGTAAGCCAATACAACGGTGAATCAAATATGTGATCAGTCCATCCCAAAAGTAGAGATATCGACCCAAAGATTCACCTTCCTACCTTCTTTCATGAATCAGTCTAGTCCAAAAAAGAACTAATGACACATGATTGGAGCTCTAATCGAAATAGCAAGCAAATACAGCGGTGAATCGAACATGTGATCAGTCCATCCCAAAAGTAGAGATATCGACCCAAAGATTCACCTTCCTACCTCCTTTCATGAATCAGTCCAGTCCAAAAAAGAACTAATGACCCATGATTGGAGCTCTAATTGGAATAGCAAGCAAATACAGCGGTGAATCAAACATGTGATCAGTCCATCCCAAAAGTAAAGATATCGACCCAAAGATTCACCTTTCTACTTCCTTTCATGAATCAGTCCAGTCCAAAAAAGAACTAATGACCCATGATTGGAGCTCTAATCGGAATAGCAAGAAAATAGAGCGGTGAATCAAACATGTGATCAATCCATCCCGCCCAAAGATTCACCTTTCTATCTCTTTTCAAGAATCAGTTCAGTCCAAAAAAGAACTAATGACCCATGATATATAGAAGTTCTAATAAATATAGCAATCAATTTAGCAAATATAACAGTGAACCAAGCATGAGATCAGTCCATCCCAAATGTAGAGATACCGACCCAAAGATTCACCTTTCTACCGCCTTTCAAGAATCGGTTCAGTCCAAAAAAGAACTAATGATCCATGATCAGAGTTACATTAAGTTTTAATTTTTTTAAAAGACTTCATTTTTTTACCTTTAGTTTTTATTCTAAATTTTAAAGGATGACCAAATTTAGCGGAAGAGGTGATGTGATGTGATGTCTATAAAAGGGTTATATAGAGCCGCAGGGGGTACACGACGGGCCCGGCGGGATTCTTGCTTGTCCCATCGGGTTTCATATTAAACCCGCCAGGCTTGTTGGGATTGTTGGTTGTCCCGCCGGTTCTACGTTTTCTACCGGTTTTCGTAGATCATGACATTAGATATGTTATTAACATGAAAAAATAGTGATAATAACAACAATAATTAACATTTAACAAAATGTATCATCGCGTAATTAAAATCCCTGCCTGGAGCAGCGTCGGCCTACTTGCAGAGAGGAGCGCCTGAGACAGCCCCTTGTTTGGACCCCATGGTTAGCACTCAGAGAGGCCACTTAGTTGGTAGTAGGCCTGGGATCCCATGGCAGAGGGTCCAGCACGCACTTTAGGTGACTGGCTACAGTTCTCAGGCTTGTCAGAGGAGCTTCAGGGCATCCAGCTTCAGGGCATGAGAGGGGTGCAGAGCATGTGTCAGGACATCATAGAGGCAGTACTAGCTGAGTGGCTCACACCTCTCGAGTCAGCAGCGCCCAGATGGATGGGGGCCTTTACGCGACTACAGGTTCTCATCGTTGTTCCGGCTTGCTCAGAGACTGTACCCTCCCTGTTTTTTGAGATACAGGGTGAGGGTCGCTTGCACCGAGGACTTTGAAGACTGCTCATGTCACATGACACATCCAACCCTATGTGTCCGTGGACAAGCTACAACACGATAAGGGTTCCGTCAGTCCAGTTAGTCTAGATTAGCAAGTGTTCTGGCACTTTTGTGAGTCTGTTCGCGCAGACCGTGCATGCCCATGCACTTAGTGTAGATGCGTATCCTCTGGTTGCACACAACATGATTATAAGCATTCCCATCAGAATCCTTCAAGGAAATTTTCCAATGCATTTAACCTATTTTCCCTATTTTTGACATTTTTCACTTATTAATTTAAGTGACTTTTGTCGGAAAGTAGGTAGGGCAAATCGAGTAAGTTTGTATATAAGCAAACCTAGGCTAGCACTAATTGGCATAAGAGGCAGCAGGAGCACCTTGCTCAATAGACAACTTCTCAGCAAGATCCCCTTGGTGGCGTTTTTCCTCCAAGCAAGAACCTCACCTTCACCTAGCTTTTCATCAGCAAGCACCTATTGCCATACAGCTTCAGCCCTTGGGGTTTTCAAAAACCCCCAATGTCATAGCCTCCCCATTGCTAGCGTTTTTCATCCAGATTGCATCGCAAGACAACCTCAGCCCTAGCGTTTCCAGAAACCCCAAATCGACCCCATTTACATGGCGTTTTCAGCAGATAAAGCACCAACAGATTTCAGCCTTTGACCACCTAAAGACCAACAGATTTCAGCCTGCAAAGACCAAACCACATTAGCGGCCTGCATCAATTTTCAGCCCTTAGATCGGCCTCGTCATCCCCGTCGTCGACATTGGTCTATCCTAGACATGCATCAGTCACATGCATTCAATTTGTACCAGTTTGTTCAAGCAATCGTAGACCACTCTCGCAAACGAGAGTGGGGCCTTCGAAGGAGGGTTTTACGTCTCTGGTGTTGTATTCTCTTCTCTCTCTATCTCTCAGTCTCATACACTTTCACGCACAATGTCCATTCACTTTGTTTGTGTCCATTGAACTCTCTCATTAAGAACGGAAGGCTCTCCCTTTCATAAGAACAAAAGGAACCTTGAGCACAGTTTGGAGCACTCATCTTGAGCAAAGTTCAAACATTCATTCTGTTGCACGTTACATTGGTATTAGAGCTTTGGCAGTGTTCTGTATCACTCAAGGAAAGAACCACATAATTTTTTTTTCCTGTTGCGATCGCGCAAACCCAAGTTCACTTGGGCGTGCTGATTCCTAATCGTGTTTTTGAAGAGTGACAGGAATCCCAGGAAAGAAGGGCTTGTTGCGCCTCCCCTTGTACCTCTTTTCACTCATTGAGAGCGGACCATGTACTTAGCGACCGGCCAATCGACGTGAGGTGGGAAAAAGGAAACCTTGGTGTGAGCGCAAGGCCGCCAAGGGGTGGGCCCGCGGAAAAGAGCAGAACTCGGGTGAAGAGAAGACCCTTCTAAAACACAGGTTGCAAGCGAAAGAAAACCCTCAAGAACCTCAAGACCCTCAAGAACCCAAGAACCCAAGACCTGGAAGAGTCCAAGTTCCTCGTGAACTTAAGAATCAAAGATCATAGTGCATGGTCATTACCCGAAGCGGAATGGATACTTCGCATACAAGTGATGAGCATGAGAGAGATGATGAAGAATTTTTCCCACCAGGAGGTTTTTCTGACCCTCCCCCTTCTCCATCTACGCCACGGATTGTACCAAATCCTATGGAGGTGATGGTTAAGTCGATGATAGAGATGACGGCACAACAACAAGAAACGAATCGCGTTGCGATGGCACAACTAGAAAGAAAAGCAGAACGACACGGAGCCTTGGAGCGTGAACGCCAACTCAGACAAGACACCTTTGAGCGTGAGCGTGATCAAGCGCGCTTGGCAGCTGAAGAATGACAGGCCGAGCGTGCGATACAAAGTGAACAACGTATGGAAGAGTTGGTACAACATGTTCTCGCTTCGAAGTCCGAGCCAACCAAAGATATTGGTAGGTAGTTCCTCAAGTGGCGCAAGCCGGGATGCGGACTCCAACAACCCAGTCACAGAAAAGTTGACTTTCAATAAGTATGATGGTAAGATGGATGCTACGGTTATTCATTCTTGGTTGCATCAATTTAATGCTTATTTTGCGACAACTAAGAAGACAAGAAATAGCAAGGTTTTGACGGCAGCTAGGTACCTTGCCGGTGATGCCATCAATTGGTACCACGCATGGCAAGAGGCACAATTAGCCGCGCACCCAGAGGAAGCCGACGAATTCACGCCCCTTTCCTTCAATCGGTCTAATTTCCAAGACAAGCTCAAGGCGTGGTTTATGCCACCTCAGTACCTCGCACGATTGAAGGGCGATTGGCGCCCTCTCAAGGAAAATGGTATCCCGGTTATGTCTTTGCAGCTCGGCAATCAGTTATGCAAGTCGGATGATTAGCGCAAAGAGGCATACCTTTATGGATTGGACGAATATATCAAGTATGATGTCGAGGTGCTCGATCCAATCGATCTCAAGAAGGCGGTAGCGATTGCTCTCGTACAGGAGATGAAGCACAACAAGGGAAAGCCTAAGGAGAACAAGACTTCGACAAGTACCTCCCAGACTTATCAAAACCCTCAGAATGATAAGAATGGTAAGAACGGAAACTCTTCTAACCAATCTTCCAACAGTCTCTCAGAAAAGAATTCTTCCAATGAACCTAAGGATAAGGCTAACACAATTGCTAAACCTAAGCTCACTCCAGATGAAAAGGTAGCACAAGGAATTTTAGAAGGATACATCACGTCGGAAGAGCAAAGCACTTATTCTAAGGAAGGTCGTTGTTTTCATTGTCACATTAAGGGTCACATAAAAAGAACGTGTCCTAAGCTTGACTCTAATGAATCTAAAGAATCCACAGAATCCACTTCCTCTGTGAATGCAATTAATGATAACACGAGTATGCCCCAAGTTACTCCTGACCCTCCCATTGATAAGTCTCTCATTAAATGTTATGGTCATATGACGGGGCAGCGTTTTGTCATATTGTTTGACCCAGGCAGTATGCATGATGTGATCAGTCCCTCTCTTGTTGAGAGAGCCCGCATAGAGGTTAGTCAGAAATCTCCTCTCGAGGTCTCTGGCTTCGCTCCCGGTATGGACTCTCTCATCACGAAAGAGTGCCTTGATGTGTTGTTTACAGTTCAACAAGCTGCTTTCCGTAGAAATTTTTTTGTCTCTCCTCTCTCAAGATGCGATATGATTTTGGGCATTCTATGGTTTCGTGAGCATAACCCTCTCATTGATTGGGCAGAAAATACGTTCACTTTCAATGCAAAAAGTGACTCTCCCATTGTCATTCGTTGAGAGCAAGTTGTTCATTCTCCATCTCTCATTGCTAAAGTGCAGGCGAAGATTGAACCGATTCAGGAGAAGGAGACTCTTTCAGTCTCTTCTTCTCCAAAGCATGATACACAGGATTTGCATGATGATAAGCATGATGATTTGAATGATTATGATGAGCATGATGATTTGGATGACACTGACAAGCATGATGATTTGCATGATCAAGATGTGATTTCTCACAAGCATGATGATTTGCATGAAAATGGTGTGTTAGTTGATACTTTCTTTAGTGAAGCTAACCTCATTGCAGATTTGATCAGTCACGAGGAACCGATCTTGGCTTTCGAGTCGAGGTCCAAAGAACTCCTTCAAGAAGAACCGATCTTGGCTCTCAAGCCTAGGTCCAAAGATCCCTCATAGGAAGTTTTATGTGTTTGCATGATTAGTATGCACGCATTGTTCGAGTTTTTCATTCGTGATCGTTTCCTGTATTTTAGTCAGCGTCTTTATGTGATCCCTTTTCCTAGGCATGGCATATTGTACGTCGAGCATGTTTCACGCATGAATGAGCACGGATGTATGCGGATAATTCATGAAAAGCTGAAAAGTATGCATTCAAGGAAGTCACATTTCATGTCTCTTCCTTGGCACGACACAGTTGTAGAAAGAGCACATGAAACTATGAGCACCAAGCATGGGCATTTCCGTTGTGAATTGCCACAGTTGATTGCTTTAGATCGGAAGAGAGAGATTCAATCTCATTGTTTGCGTGTGTGTGGTGAACGGTTTGACACTCCGTCTCTTTATTCATCTACATTGCATGCACAGTCTTTGAGGAAGACAAGATTTTTTCCGATCACTTCACATGGAATAGGTATGTTCATGGTTTTGTGTTGGAAATGGTTTCAGAAATTTTTTAGCCATGGAGATGAAAGAAGCATGACTCTAGACGAAGTTGAAGCATCGAAGGAGCCTCAAAAGACTTTACGTCGCTTTCGGCGCGGCCCAAAGAAGCAAGCATTGCAGACCTTTATGAAGTTCAAGTACCACACGACCCACACATCAGAGTGGGCCGGCGAAGAGTCCCTTCCAGGATTCCGGATGTTATTGGCGCTCTCCCTCGACGCCATACAATTCGGTACCAGTACCTCACTTTGAAAAGGAGGGGATGTCACGTGACACATCCAACCTTATGTGTTCGTGGACAAGCTACAACATGACAAGGGTTCCGTCAGTCCAGTCAATCTAGATTAGCAAGTGTTCTGGCACTTTTGTGAGTCTGTTCGCAGTCCGTGCATGCCCAAGCACTTAGTGGAGATGCATATCCTCTAGTTGCACACAATATGATCATAAGAATTTCCATCAGAATCCTTCAGGGGAATTTTCCAGTGCATTTAACCTATTTTCCCTATTTTGGATATGTTTCACCTATTAATTTAAGTGACTTTTGTTGGAAAGTAGGTAGGGGAAATTGAGTAAGTTTGTATATAAGCAAACCTAAGCTAGCACTAATTGGCAGAAGAGGCGGTAGGAGCACCTTTCTCAAAAGGCAACTTCTCAGCAAGATCCCCTTGGTGGCGTTTTTCCTCCAAGCAACAATCTCACCTTCACCTAGCGTTTTCAGCAGCAAGCACCTATCGCCATACAGCTTCAGCGCTTGGCGTTTTCAGCAACTCCCATCGCCATAGCCTCCCCATTGCTAATGTTTTTCATCCAGATTGCATCGCAAGACAACCTCCGCCCTAGCGTTTCAAGGAACCCCAAATCGCCCCCATTTGCTTGGCGTTTTCAGCAGATAAAGCACCAACAGATTTGAGCCTTTGATCACCTAAAGACCAGCAGATTTCAGCCCGCAAAGACCAGCCCACATCAACGTTTTGGTTCTAGACATTTTCAGCCATTAGCGTTTTTGGGACAGCAACAGAGTTACATCAGATTTCAGCGAGTAGCATTTTTGGACAACACTAAAGTAGCATCAGTTTTCAGCCCTTAGATCGGCCTCGTCATCCCCGTTGTCGACATCGGTCTATCCTAGACTTGCATCAATCACATGCATTCAGTTTGTGCAAGCAATCGTAGACCACTCTTGCCAACGAGAGTGAGGCCTTCGGAGGAGGGTTTTACAACGTCTCTGGTGTCGTATTCTCTTCTCTCTCTATCTCTCAGTCTCATACACTTTCACGCATAGTGTCCATTCACTTTGTTTGTGTCCATTGCACTCTCTCATTAAGAACGGAAGGCTCTCCCTTCCATAAGAACAAAAGGAACCTTGAGCACAGTTAGGAGCACTCATCTTGAGCAAAGTTCAAACATTCATTCCGCTGCACCTTACAGCTCATTCTATGTGGTCCAAGCTCGTCGAAATGTTTGATCAGGATTCCATGATGCAATCGATCACCCTTATTAGACAGTGCCATCAAGTTTCCAATCGGAAGTTCGACGCAATCTTTTCTTATGAAGGTAAAGGTTATTCATGATCAACTATAGTCTATGAAAAGTGCATTGACAAGTACCCAAATAGTTACTTTGGTACTCACGAATTGCCTGAGGAATGCAAGAGGTTGTCGATGGGGGTTGACGTTGTCAGGTAGCGTTAGCTGCAACTTTTCAAAACGCAGCGAGGGTGGGGGATGCACCTTGGACTCCGCCACTAAGCACCACGTCTGGGAGCATTTTTGTCACGTGACACATCCAACCCTATGTGTCCGTGGACAAGCTACAACATGACCAGGGTTCAATTCAGTTAAGTCAGTCTAGAATAGGAAGTGATCTGGCACTTCTGTAAGTCTGGTCGCAGACCGTGCATGTCCAGACACTCAGTGTAGATGCATATCCTCTGGTTTCACACAACATGATCATAAGCATTCCCATCCGAATCCATCAGAATCCTTCAGGGGAATTTTCCAGTGCATTTAACCTATTTTTTACATTTTTCACTTATTATTTTTAAGTGACTTTTGTTGGAAAGTAGGTAGGGCAATTTTGCTAAGTTTGTATGTTGGGGTATAAAGCCCAATGTGGTCGCCCAGGTAAGTGGGCGGGCCACCAGGTATGTACACATATTCTTTTGTTAAAACTTAATAAGAACTCACTATGCTCTACACATTACAGTAGAGCGAGTTCACCATATCGTCGTGCTCTTCTTCTCGCACTCTCTCTCGCGTCGCACTTCTGCTCGTACTCCTTCAACTGGTATCAGAGCTCAGATCGAGGCTCGGGGCAGCACTGCAGGAGGCTAGAGTCACCAGCTCAGATTGGAGTGAAATTCGACAGGCGAAGACACGGCGAATTTCATTCTGAGGTCATCTTGACCACCGTTCGGCTTCGACAAAGGTCTGTGCAGGCCATTTTCGACTACGTGGTCTCAGTGGGTGCAAATCCGACTCTGCAAATTTGGGGTTTTTCGGCCTACTACTGCAGGTGTTGAGGATATCGACACTCCCAGAGTGTTGATTTGTGGCTGTCTACACATCGAAGGACGGCTCACAGTTCTTGGAGGCGTGTCACATACGACACGGGCGCATCTACACACAGACTGTAGGCGACATCCACTAGTTCATCAGGTAGCTTGTGTTTGCTACTTGATATTCTAGATTTCATCCTGACATTGCAGGTACTTCCACATGGGATGTATTGTCAGAGATGATGTATGTATGTTGAGGGTTTGCTGGCTATGAGTCACGCAGCAAACAACCGCCGCAGCGGTTACAGCATACAGTGGGAAATTTGTGGATGTATGACTTTGTGGGAAGTCTATGTACTGTCAGATTTACTGCAGCCTTTGTTGAGGGTCGAGTGAGGTTTTATTGAGATGGGGGATTCTCGAATGTTGAGATCCTTTCGGTGATACAGGTCTTGGAGCGATCCCTCGAGCACCCTTAGATAGGTAGCTAGGATGTATTGACTGTGAGTTAGATAGTTGGGATTGCATCTTTGCTTTACTGCCATTGAGGCATTGTCACAGTCTATGCTTACAGGACAATGACAGACAGTACAGGTGCAGGACAGGTTTACCCGTAGCTTACAGTGTCAGAGAGACAGTGTTTTTGAGCTGTTTTTGGTCTGTTTTTTGAGTACACCAGAGCCATTTTACAAAGGAGACTCTGCTGAAATTTATGCAGAATCTGAAGCTTTCTTGGTTCATTTGACTTGTTGATATTGGTTCAGAGGTCAGTTTACAGGGGAAACTCTGCCGAATTTTTCCCAGGAAAGTAAACCACTGTGAAGCGTAGCTATGGCTGGATCACAGGACACTGCTCTTTACAATATCAAGAAGCTTGATGGAACCAATTTCCCATTGTGGAAGAAGCAGATTTGGCACGTGTTGGTACAAAAGAAGCAGATAAAACCTATAAAGCTCAAGGGGATAAAACCAAAAGATATGGGCGAAGATGAATAGGAACAAAATGGATGAATTGGCACTTTCTACCATTATGCTGACTTTGGCAGAAAGCGTTTACTTCAATGTAGCAGACGAGATGTCGGCTTATCAAGCATGGTTAAAGCTGAGTGATCTTTATGAGAAGCAGAGTGTAGCTTCACAGGTATACTGGCTTAAGAAGCTTGTTGACTTGAAGATGAAAGAAGGGACACCTATGTCTAATCATCTGAATGAATTCAACACAATCTATAGTCAGTTGTCAGCTCAAGGTGTCAAGTTTGATGAACCTGTTAGAGCTATGTTCCTGTTGATCACATTTCCGGAAAGTTGGGACACTTTTCGCACAGCTTTGAGTAATTCTGCACCTCCAGATGGTTTGAACATAGCAGGTGTAGAAGGAAGTCTGCTTACTGAAGAAACCAATAGAAAGACAATGGACAAAGGCAAAGGAACAGCCTTAGTTGTCAGGGGTAGGACCAAAGAAAAGTACAAAGGTGGAAAGAGGAATCAGTCTCCTAGCAAGTCCCGCAGTGCTAAAGGCAAGAGTGACATAGAATGCTACCATTGTGACAAGAAGGGTCACATGAAAAGAGACTGCAGAGAATGGAAAGCAGAAAAAGGCAAAGAGAAAGCTGAAGACCATGGTGAGAAGAACAAGTCCTCAGTGAAGATTCAAGAAATAAATGTGACAAACACTGTTGCAGAGTATGACAGTCTAGTGTCAGGAGACATCTACTTTTTCAAGAATACAATGGACTCAGCTCTTCTTACAGCATCTGATGGAAATGCACTGAGTGACTGGATTATAGACTCAGGGGCATCACTTCATGTGTCTCCAAACAAGGAGTGGTTTACCTCTTATGTGACCACTAAAGATCATGTTCGGCTAGGCAATGGGCAGACATGTGAGATCTTAGGTGTTGGAGATGTTCAATTGAAGTTTCAGAATGGCTCTTCTTTCACGCTGAAGAATGTGAGACATGTTCCCGCAATTACAAAGAGCTTGATCAGCACAGGTTTACTTGATGATTCTGGCTACGCCACCACTTTTGGACAGAACATGTGGAAGATATCCAAGGGTTCTATGACAGTAGCACATGGAGTAAAGTCTGGAGGACTTTACATGATTTATGTATCAAATGTCTCTAAAAATGTAATCAATGTAACCGAGCAGCCTAACGTTTCTTTGTGGCATAGCCGGTTAGGACATATGTCCAAGAAGGGAATGGAAATCTTGTCTCGTTCTGGTTATTTGCCTGGATTTTCATTTAATGATTTAGAATTCTGTGAACATTGTCTATATGGTAAGCAAACACAGCAGTCACATAAGCATAGAAGCAGTAGAAGAGATACACAGTTGGCACTTGTTCATAGTGATTTGCGTGGACCTATGCCTAACCTATCTCTAGGGGGAGCTTCTTACTTTATGACATTTATAGATGATTACTCGAGGAAAGTATGGGTTTACTTTCTCAAGCACAAGGATGAAGCGTTTAGTGTTTTCAAAACGTTTGTGACACTTGTGGAGAATCAGAGTGGCAAGAAGCTTAAATGCTTACTCACTGACAATGGTGGAGAGTATGTTTCAAAGGCCTTTCAGGACTTTTGTGAGTCAAAAGGTATAAAACGTGAACTTACTGCTCCTTACAATCCTCCTCAAAATGGTGTTGCTGAGAGGATGAATAGGACCATACAAGAGAAGGTCATAAGTATGTTGTCTAATGCACAGGTGCCAAATGGGTTTTGGGCTGAAGCTGTATCAACAACTGTTCATCTTGTAAATAGATCTCCTAGCAAGGTTTTGCAGAAGCATTCAGTGCCAGAGATGGTATGGTCAGGCAAAATGCCCTCATACAAGCATCTCAGAGTCTTTGGCTGTGAGGCATATACTCACGTTCCAAAGGAATTTAGCAACAAACTTGAGCCAAAGAGTAGAAAGTGCATCTTTCTAGGCTATGGTAATTCTGGTGAGATGGGGTACAGACTTTGGGATCCCGAATCCAGAAAGGTTGTCCGTAGCAATGATGTTCACTTTACTGAATCCAAATATCATTCTAAACCAAAGAGGGTTGAGGAGATTAGAAGAGTTGTCTTCCAAGAAGATGGACCTGCACGTGCAAGACAAAATGTCAGGGCTCAAGAGGAGCAAGGACAGGATAGAGTGGAACCACAAGTTGTGGCTGAGCCTGAGCCACCTATTGTGCGTAGATCTGGACGTGTCACGTGACCTCCTGATAGGTTTGTTCCATCTATGAATTATGTCATGTTGACTGATTGCAATGAGCCTTCATGTTACAAGGAAGCAGTGCAAATGAAGGACTCCGGGAATTGGCAATTGGCCATGCAGTCAGAGATGACAACTCTGCATAAAAACAAGACATTGAAGCTAGTTAAATTACCACGGGGCAAAAAGGCTCTACCCTGTAAATGGGTTTACAGGTATAAGATCACCGCTCATGATAGTCAGCCAAAGTACAAAGCAAGGCTTGTTTCCAAGGGCTTTAAGCAAGAACAAGGCATTGACTTTGATGAAGTCTTCTCTCCGGTGGTCAAGATGACTACATTGAGATGCTTTCTTGCATTGGTTGCCATATTAGATTTGGTGTTGCACGAAATGGATGTCAAGACAACGTTCTTGCATGGTGATTTAGATGTGGAAATTTACATGCAACAGCCAGAAGGGTTTGTTGAGAAAGGCAAGGAAGATTGGGTATGCCAGTTGTTAAAGAGTCTTTATGGCTTAAAACAATCACCGAGGGCATGGTACCATAAATTCCACAAGTTTATGCTTTCTCAAGGCTACAAACGTAGTGAGTTCGATCACTGTCTATATACAAAGAAGTCTAAGGATGGTAGTTGGCTGATCCTTATTTTGTATGTGGATGACATGTTGATTGCTGGCAAGCACTTGGAAGAAATTTCATCTTTGAAGTCAAAGATGGCAAAATCGTTTACATGAAAGACATGGGTGAGGCAAGTCATATACTTGGTATGCGCATTGAGAGAGACAGATCAAAGAAGTTGATTTGGTTATCTCAAACAGAGTATATTGACAAGGTTTTGCAACGTTTCAATACGGAGAAGGAAAAGGCACTGAGTGTTCCATTGCCACCATATGTGAAACTTAGCAAACAGGATTGTCCTGTGTCTGAGGAAGAACAGGCTGAAATGGATAAGATTCCATATGCGTCTGCAGTGGGTAGTTTGATGTATGCAATGATTGCTACTCACCCAGACATTGCATTTGCAGTGGGAGTAGTAAGTCGATACATGTCAAACCCAGACAAGGAACATTGGGAGGCAGTGAAAGGAATATTGAGATACCTGAAAGCTACAAAGAGTATGCGTATATGCTATGGGAGTCAGGAGCTAAGTGTAAAGGGTTTTACAAACTCAGATTATGCAGGTGACTTAGACAACCGAAAGGTCTACGTTAGGTATTTCTTTACATTGGATGGTGGAGCAGTATCATGGCGTTTTAGATTACAAGATTGTGTTACTATCAGTCTACTACAGAGGCTGAATATGTTGCAGCATCAGAGGCATGCAAAGAATCAATTTGGATTAATCGACTAGTAACAGATTTGGGAATCAAAGAAGAGATGCCTGTGTTATATTGTGATAGTCAAAGTGCTATACAATTGGCTCGCAATCCAGTTTATCACTCAAAGACAAAGCATGTGGATGTGAAGTATCATTTCATCAGGGAAATGCTCGAGGATAAGCAACTTCAGCTTGTCAAAGTTCACACCACAGAAAATCCTGCTGATCTACTTACAAAAGGACTTCCCTCAGAGAGCTTTGCGCATTTTTGCAAGCAGTTAGGTGTAGGGTAGTACACCACTTCTCTACATCTCTTGTATATTAGCTTGTATAGTAGCTTCTCTCACACTTAATGTACCACATTGGACTTTAAGTGGGAGGTTGTTGGGGTATAAATCCCAATGTGATCGCCCAAGTAAGTGGGCGGGCCGCCATGTATGTACACATATTCTTTTGTTAAAACCTAATAAGAACTCACTATGCTCTACACATTACAGTAGAGCGAGTTCACCATGTATGTACACATATTCTTTTGTTAAAACCTAATAAGAACTCACTATGCTCTACACATTACAGTAGAGCGAGTTCACCATATCGTCGTGCTCTTCTTCTCGCACTCTCTCTCGCGTCGCACTTCCGCTCGTACTCCTTCATTGTATATAAGCAAACCTAGACTAGCACTAATTGGCAAAAGAGGCAGCAGGAGCACCATCGCTCAATAGGCAACTTCTCAACAAGAACCTCTCTTGGTGGTGTTTTTCCTCCAAGCAAGAACTCAGGTCCCCTAGCGTTTTTCATCAAGCATCGCCAGCATAACCTCAGCCTTGGCGTTTTCAGCACTCAGCAGTCCATCGCCATCAAGCTCAACAAATCATCGCCAGAAACCCTAGCATTCCCAGATTTGCAGCCTCAGCCCATAGCGTTTTTCAGCAGATAAAGACCAGCAGTTATCAGCCTTGACTGCCTCAAAAACATCAGATTTCAGCCCGCAAAGAGCAAGCCACATCAGCGTTTTTGGTCCCCATGATATTCAGTCAGTAGCGTTTTTGGGAACAGCAGCAAATCAGCGCAGAATCAACCATTAGCTATTTTGGAAAGCAATTCATAAGCATCAGATTTCAGCCCTTAGATCAGTCTCGCCATCCCCGTCGTCGTCATCGATCTAGCCTAGACTTGCATCAATCACATGCATTCAGTTTGTATCAGTTTGTGCAATCAATAGTAGACCACTGTCGCCGACAAGGGTGGGGCCCTTGGAGGAGGGTTTAACAAGGTCTTTGATGTCGTATTCTCTTCTTTCTCTATCTCTCAGTCTCATACACTTTCGCGCACAGTGTCCATTCACTTGTTTGTGATCATTTCACCCTCTCATTAAGAACAGAAGGCTATCCCTTCCATAAGAACAAAAAGGAACCTTAGCACAATTTGGAGCATTCATCTTGAGCAAAATTCAAACATTCAAACCGTTGCACCTTACATTGGTATCAGAGCTTTGGCAGTGTTCTGTATCACTCAAGGAAAGAACCACAAGAATCACAAGAATTTATTTTGCTTGTTGCGGTCGCACGAATCCAAGTTTTCTTGGGCGTGTCGATTCCTAATCGTGTTTTTGAAGAGTGATAGGAATCCCAGGAAAGAAGGGCTTGTCCAGTCTCCCCTTGTGCCTCTTTTCACTCATTGAGAGCGGACCGTGCACTTAGCGGCCGGCCAATCGACGTGAGGTCGGAAAAAGCAACCTTGGTGTGAGCGCAAGGCCGCCAAGGGGTGCGCCCGCGGAAAAGAGCAGAACTCGGGTGAAGAGAAGATCCTTCTCAAACACAGATTGCAAGCGAAAGAAGAACCGCAAGAACCTCAAGACCCTCAAGAACCCTAAGAACCAAGACCGCAAGAACCCAAGTACCTTGTGAACTTAAGAACCCAAGACCACAAGAACCCAAGACTTCAGTGGATGGTCATCACTCAAAGCGGAATGGATACTTCGCTTGGAGGTGATGAGCATGAGAGAGGCGAAGAAGAATTTTCCCCACTAGGAGGTTTTTCGACCCTCCCCCTTCCCCATCTACGTCAAGGATTGCACTAACGCTTATGAGGCTTTCGACAAGATGGTGATGGACATGAAGTTAGACCGCGACGCACGAAAAGCAGAAAGAGAATAAAAAAGAAAGGCCTACGAAGGGAAGATGGCAGCCATAGATTGTGACTACGAAAAAAGCGTGGCAGCCATACAGCGTAAGTACGACTTGGAAGCCAAAGAAAGTAAAGCTAAATTGGATCGTGAGAACAAAGAAAGTCAAGCCAAATTGGATCGCGAGAACAACCAAAGACAAGCAACATTTGATCGCCAGAACCAAGCAAGAAAAGAAAAGAGCGACCAACACATGAAAGAGTTCTTGTGACTCTTTTCTCAAGTGCAGGTACAGATGCAAGAGATTCAGAAGAAGAAGACTCTCTCAGTCTCTTCTTCTCCCAAGCATGACACACAGGATTTGCATAATTATGAGAAGCATGATGAATTGGATGATAATGATGAGCATGATGATTTGAATGATAATGATGAGCATGATGATTTGGATGACACTGACAAGCATGATGATTTGTTTGATCAAGATGTGATTTCTCACAAGCATGATGATTTGCATGAAGATGACGTGACTGTTCACAAGGATGATGAGTTAGTTGATGCATTTTCTAGAGAAGCTAACCTCGTTGCAGATTCAATCAATCACGAAGGATCGATCTTGGCTCTCGAGCCTAGGTCCAAAGAACCCCCTCGGGAAGAACCGATCTTGGCTCTCGAGCCTCGGTCGAAAGAACCCTCACAGGAAGTATTATGTGTTTGCATGATTCATACGCACGCATTGTTAGAGTGTTTCATTCCTGATCATTTCCTGTATTTTAGTCACCGTCTTTATGTGATCCCTTTCCTAGGCATGTTGTACGTTGAGCTCGTTTTACTCATGAATGAGCACGAATGTATGTGGATTTCTCATGAAAAACTGAAAAGTATGCATTTCAGAAAGTGACATTCCATGTCTCTTCCTTGGCATGACACATTTGTAGAAAGAGCATATGAAAGAATGAGCACCAAGCATGGACATTTCCGTTGTGAATTGCCATAGTTGATTGCTCTAGATCAGAAGAGAAAGATTCGATCTCATTGTTTGTGTGTGTGTGGTGAACGGTTTGGCACTCCGTCTCTTTGTTCATCTACATTGCATGCATAGTCTATTAGGACGACAAGATTTTTTCCACTCAATTTACATTAAATAGATATGTTCATGGTTTTGTGTTGAAAATGGTTTTAGGAATTTTCAGCCATGGAGATTCTTGAAGAAGAAAGAAGCATGACTCTCGACGAAGTTAAAGCATTGAAAGAGCCATACAAGACTTTCACTTTCGGCGCGGCCCAAAGAAGCAAGCGTTGCAGACCTTTATGAAGTTCAAGTACCGCACGACCCACACATCAGAGAGTGGGCCGGCGAAGAGTCCCTTCTAGGATTTAGTATGCTATTGGCAATCTCTCTCGACGCCATACAGTTCGGTACTAGTACCTCACTTTGAAAAGGAGGAGATGTCACGTGACATATCCAACCCTATATGTCCATGGACAAGCTACAACATGACTAGGTTCAATTCAGTTAAGTCAGTCTAGAATAGGAAGTGATCTTACACTTTTGTGAGTCTGTTCGCAGGCCGTGCATGTCCAAACACTTAGTGTAGATGCATATCCTCTGGTTGCATACATCATGATCATAAGCATTCTCATCAGAATCCATCAAGGGAATTTTCCAGTGCATTTAACCTATTTTCCCTATTTTTGACATTTTTCACTTATTATTTTTAAGTGACTTTTGTTAAAAAGTAGGTAGGGCAATTTTGTTAAGTTTGTATATAAGCAAACCTTGACTAGCACTAATTGGCAGAAGAGGCAACAGGAGCACCATCGCTCAACAGGCAACTTCTCAGCAAGAACCTCCCTTGGTGGCGTTTTTCCTCCAAGCAAGAACTCAGGTCCCCTAGCGTTTTTCATCAAGCATCGCCAGCATAACCTCAGCCTTGGCGTTTTCAGCACTCAGCAGTCCATCGCCATCAAGCTCAACAAATCATCGCCAGAAACCCTAGCATTCCCAATTTGCAGCCTCAGCCCATAGCGTTTTTCAGCAGATAAAGACCAGCAGTTATCAGCCTTGACTGCCTCAAAACCATTAGATTTCACCCCACAAAGAGCAGCCCACATCAGCATTTTTGGTCCCGAAGATATTCAGCCAGTAGCGTTTTTGGGAATAGCAGCAAATCAACCGCAGAATTCAGCCATTAGCGTTTTTGGACAGCAGTTCATAAGCGTTAGATTTCAGCCCTTAGATCGGTCTCGCCATGCCCGTCGTCGTCATCGATCTAGCCTAGACTTGCATCAGTCACATACATTCAGTTTGTACCAGTTTGTGCAATCAATAGTAGACCACTCTCGCCGACGAGGGTGGGACCTTCAGAGGAGGGTTTTACAACGTCTCTGGTGTCGTATTCTCTTCTCTCTCTATCTCTCAGTCTCATACACTTTTGCGCACAGTGTCCATTCACTTGTTTGTGATCATTGCACTCTCTCATTAAGAACGGAAGTCTCTCCCTTCCATAAGAACAAAAAGAAACCTTGAGCACAATTCGGAGCACTCATCTTGAGCAAAGTTCAAACATTCATTCCACTCCACCTTACAGTTTTAAAACGTAGTTGTAGGGGTGGACCGAGCGCTAATGGTGAGAGGCGCTGAAGATTACCAACGTTTTTAAAACACCGTCGACGATAGCTTCTCCTTCTCACCTCTTGCTCTTCTCAACGCGTGCGTGACGACTCCAAATCTTTAATACCATGTCAAAGTTGACAATGTGGAGGCAATGAACCAAGGAAGGAGAGAGAGAGAGAGAGAGAGAGAGAGAGAGAGAGAGAGAGAGAGAGAGAGAGAGAGAGGAGATTTGAAGAGACCAGACCTTGGCAATGAATTCATGAAATACAATGGGGGCCTAGGGTGCTTATATACTAGCTTTGGCAGCTATAAGTACCCCCTTAGAAAATTGCCCTACCCAAGATTTGACAAATAAGTAAAATAAATACCTAAAGCCAAAATAAACAATTGGGATCACATTGGATCATTGACTTGACATGCTATAAACTTTAACACCCTCTCTATTTCAGTGCGCGGTGCAGAGCGTGCGAGTGCGCGAGGTGCGGTGTGGGAGAGGGGAAGAGGAGACTCACAATGTGGGTTAGTGGATATCTCACGTTCTAGGCATTGAGTGAGTCTCCCTTATCCTTTTATCTGCCTTTACCCCAACAATCTCCCACTTACAGGAGAATGTGCCGATAAGTGGACCTACTAGCTAACTACTAGTATATACAAAGGATATAGGTGAGAGACTCTCTCAACCTATGCCCAGTGGCTCAATCATTCTCTCTGCATGCAACCGTATCGGTTGTAGTGGTAGGGAAACGTGCGTATTTACGCCAGAGCCTGCATGTAAATGTCACAGACAACTCTGTATGGTTCGCTAGAGGACAGAGGCAAAGGCAAGCTTGACAAGGATGAGAGTACTAGTGCCCAGTTAGCTGCCTTGGTACCCACGATGTCTGAGAGCATTTGTTATAAATGCGAGAAGACTCTTTGTTTGGCTCCGAAATGCGAAGCCAAAGGCAAAAGCAGGAACACACAAGAGGACAAAGGCAAAGGCAAGCTAGACAAAGATAATGGTGATAAAGAATTGACAAAGGAGATTGGCATGGCACATGTGGTGAAGACCACAGTGGTCACAATGCCAAATCTCTAGTCAGTTGGCGGTTGCCGCAACTAGCTTCATCCAGGAAGAGGCTTGTGAGCGGCAAGGAGGGGCAAAATGAAGCTCCCTACAAGTGATTGAAACCCATGCTTTGGAGTTCAACGGAGTTCAAGGCACATGCATATGGCAAGGAACCAATCAGACATATCTAAGACACTATGGATTGTGCACCAATTCATTCTTGTTGGCTAGTTAAGATGTGTTTCAAAGTTCATTGTCTAGGAATGCTTGGACGTGATGTGTTCACAGTTCACGAATGCGGATTCTTGGACATAGTGTGGTCTACAGTTCAATTTTCTATGAGGCAAAAGGGACTCAAGATGGCATTCTTCAAAGGTTAAAAGATTGGTGAAGGAATAACCGAGGTGTATCCAGTGGAGTGTACAGTTGCTGGGTGTCTACTATGAGCCACAAAATAAGAAGAAGAAGAAGACAAATTTTAACGTTGTAGCATCTCAAGTGAATAATTTAATGTGAATCCAATATTTTTTTTGGCTTAAGGTATTTATTTTACTTATTTGTCAAATCTTGGGTGGGCAATTTGCTAAGGTAGCACCACCTTGCCCCCATTGTATATCATCAATTCATTGTCAAGGTTGGTTGGTTCAGCACTCTCTCTCTCTCTCTCTCTCTCTCTCTCTCTCTCTCTCTCTCTCTCTCTCTCTCTCTCTCTCTCTCTCTCTTGCATTCTCCCCATTGCCACATCGTTGACTTTGACAGAAAGAAAAAAGGGGGGGAGGGGGGGGGCAGAGAGCGCGTGGAGGAAAGGAGGGGGTGAGCAAGTGAGAAAAGGAGAGGGAAGGGGGTGATGGAGATGGCGGCCGGTGAGCAAGTGAGAAAAGGAGAAGAGGAAGGGGGTGATGGAGATGGCGGCCGGAAGAGGTGTTTTAATAGGGGTGTAGCAGAAAGAGATGTGTAATACCTTCCCTTGAAGAACTTTTGACCACAAGAGTGTAGGTAAAACTATGGTTCTACAACAAACTATGGTTCCTTTAACACTAGGTTGGTAACCTAACAGGACATAAAAGTGTCCTTTGCAGGGTTTAAGAAAAACTTTACAATTCCTAGAAGATGACTCCATTCACAAAACCCTTCATTGACCACATTCACAATACCCATGTGCTTTTGGAAAAATTATAAGTATGGTAAAATGTACAATGCAATGGGAGAACCGAGGTATCAAAGTAAGTGCATTTGAACAAACAGCAAAAAACAGGGAATCTCATTAGTACATCACTTGGTATTCTAAAATAAAAATTGGTCTAGCCATTCTGACATTTTTCGAGGGATCTACAATATTATAGCTTTCAAATAAATGAGTGCTCACTACCTCAAAAATTCTACTAGATGGTTTACATTTTACTCCAAATTAGCATGTTCTTTAGACAGTTTGGGGTGTACGCACATGTCGGGCTACAAATACCTAAATGAGAGTTCAATTTAGTATACCATCCACTTCATGAGAACTATAACTCTTTCCTAGATGTCTTTGACACAAAGAAGCCAATTATTTGCCTTTTACATTCATAATGAGAAGGAGATTATTCACGACATTCTATTTCCCAACTACAAAACACTGTAATACTAGTAGGTTATATTGCAGAGGAAACAAATTGGAGGCTTGTATCAAGCTCTAATGATAAGGTATATATAATACACAATGAAAAAGAGATGGCATGAAAATAATATGCACAATAGCAATTAAAAAACATTATAGAACAAAGTATTTTCTTCCTCAAAGATAAAGAAATCTCTTAGTAGAGCGGTTCAAAGTAACACAAAGATAACATGTCAAGGCCCCAACCTATAACCAAAAACAAATGCTTCCATCTCAACATGCATAACTTGTTGGTATTATCACCACACTTCCACAAACTTGCACATACCACTCTTCAACCAACGTAAGTTACAATGAACATAGTTGCAAGGATAGATAGACCTAATGAACAATAGCATACAACCATTTGGAAAAGAACCATATGTACATTGGCCAAAATAGTAGCCATAATAAGCATTCTAACATCTTCAAAACTATTCATTGCATTGTAATATAGCCCTAGCCATAACAAGGCAACAATGCCATAATAACCATAACTTGGCACATGTTCCAATTCCATGTTTCAACAAAAACATAAAAGCTGACAAAAATACAAGGCAAGATAAAGACCAAGACAACTAATATATACCTAGATGAATCCAGGAAAAGATCAAATTCACCTATAACAAAAAAGTACAGCTATAAGCTCATGGTTGTCAACCACAAGACGATATAACCCTTTAGCTACATCATGCATAGTATCCACAAATACTACCACGCATGAACATATACTCCCACACACACACACCCCACACGCACGCACCCATGAGCATACACCCATACAAAACTCTGCGAACCAAGTTTCTGTCATTTGCTCTAGAGATGAAGGGTAGATTTGGCCATGATCAAGCCTAGCACAAAACAAAAGCATTAGATAGAAATAATTAAACCAACAAAGATAAAATTGATAGGGCTATTCACCTATCAACAGGTCGCATTAGATAGAAAGAATTAAACCAACAAAGATGAAGTTGATAGGGCTATGCACCAAGACGACTAAAGCCATAATAACCATAGCTTAGCACATGTTGCAATTCCATGTTCAAAATACATGGCAAGATAAATTATCATCTCAATACATATGCATAAAGCACCTCACAAACTTGATGCAAAGATATACATGGTGAAACACACTTCACAAGGCAAAGACATGAAGAAACCTAATCACCAAGTCTGGCACAATTTAGAATCCCTTCCATAACCAAGCATGTCATGAGTCTGATGCAAAAACAAAAATGCAAAGCACAATTCCAAGTGACAAAAGACTTGACAAAATGCCTCATATAGGTGATACATAATATCCATGTCGCACTAAAACTGGCCAAAATGTCTATCATCACTATCTGCTACCACTGCAATCAAAACACAATCTTCCATGTAATAGTTTCTTTAGCCACTACATGTGTATCCGCTGCTACCAAAAGGAAGGTATAAGTCGTTGCCTGCAGGATACCATAAACATGACGCAAAGGTGAGTAGGCTTATGATGCCATAACCATATCACAAGTGGGAAAAAACCATGATGATACATCCATACAAGCAAGAAGAAAGCTAATACAAAAGGTTTTTGCATAATAGACATACCTAACAAAACCCAGCCATGATAAGAAACCAGCTATAAACAAAAACCAACCATCGCCGAACACCAGCCATGAACAACAGCCAGCCATGAACAAAAACTAGGATTTTGCAGCAAAAACCAGCCAATAGCTTGAAACCTGCAAACCCTTTCCTGCAAACAAACAAAAAAAGGAGTCAATGAGCACAAAACCTGTTCTGTAGCAAAATACACCAGCATTCTGCAGCAAAAACCAGCATTTTACATCAAAAACCAGCCAATAGCATCCCACCTGCAAAAGCTTTCCTGCAGACAAACAAAAAAGGGAGTCAATGAGCACAAAAACCAGTCATGTATGAAAAAAATACCTACACATAAAGAGAGAGTGATACAGAGAAGTTACATAAGGGCGGATGACGTCGTCTAGAGACTCTTGAGCGCCCATCATAAAGAAAGTCGATAACAACCCTTGCATGGAATTCCTTGAAGCAAGGGTCAGCACACATAACCTTTTGACACTTACCACACCCCCAAATGGTGCGTGATGGCTTTGAGCTATCAACCTCCTTATGCTCCGAAAGAAGCTTCTTTCGCTTAGCTGAACAAACGACACAGTACTTGCTGGCTACATCATGCAAACGGATAGGAAAGTGACCATTGTATGCATCCTCAACAACTGGCCTCTTGCATACATAAGGCCGAAATGCATTGTCCACCAACTGCTCATGCATATGGAGCATAAATTCAAATCTACACACATCCTTTTTGCCATACATTTCCTTCCATATAATCCAACAATTTGTAAAAACAGAATCCATGAGACCCCAAAAACCTGCATGCCACCACTTAAAACCGTGCATTTTACTTTGCAAGCTATAGCCACTACCAAGAACCATGCTATGAAAGACATCACAACCAGCCTTGCATGCATTATATTTCACGGCAAGTGCCGGACATGAGAAAGGCAATCTCTTATCAGCAACCAAGCGCAACACCTCACCTTTTTGCACACCATAGCAATTAGAAGCAAAAAGAATCTCTTTTTTGTCCATCCAAGAACAAGCAACAAGACCTTGCTTCTTACAATAAGCAAACTGACAAGCACCCCGTGCTCTCTTACCCAAATGCAACATTTGGGTGGCGGGAAAGTGCTTCCTGTTACATACATAAGTGCTGGTGCCACCTTGACCTTCACTTCTTAGGTGCTCCAAAAGCTTCACAGATGTGAAGTACCTATCAAAAAATACATGGTGCCCTTTTCTTGGCAATGTCTTCACCAAATTTGCAACAACATAAAAAGACAATTCAGTACATGGCATCTTGTCGATCATAGATTTGAAATGCAAAATTGTACCCCGTGGCAGAGTCACATAGATTCCAAACCTGGATACCAAATTTATGAGGCTTTTTGGGATTGTAAACTCTACATGGATTCAATTTACACTTAGAAGGAATTATGCGTTCATCCACAGTCACACATTGACCTAAATTATAATGCTTTTCAAAAGTGTAATTCAACCTCTCCTCTAGCTCAAGCAATTGCCATAACTTGTGCTCTCTAGTTCCCCGAGGTGGTCTTTGTGCATTGTCCCGTAAATGCAAAAACCTTTTGATTTGCTGGAATGTAGTTTGACTCATCTTTTCACCAAAATTAGGAAATAGAAGGGAGACTCTTACCTCATCTTTCCAATAATGTTGCTTTGACGGCATGTAGTGTAGTGCCATGCCCAAAGCTACACCCATGAAACGTAGGAAAGAATGCCGATCTATTGGAGCCCATCTTCGCATGGAGTCATGCAACCGGCCACACCTTTGCCTCTCTTTCTCGGCATATGCATTAGTCTCACTAATAACATGATCAACAAGGTCAAGTGGAAAGAGCATCAAAAACAAATGAAACTCACAAAATTTACGTGGCATATGTCCCAAGTCTAGTCCCTTGACACCATTGAAAGGTGGAAGAGCCCGAAATGTACCATGTGGCTCTTGCTCTAATTCATCACCACTCTTCCACTGTGGAGGAATCACATCAACAAAATGTGCATCTCCATCAGGAGAGTCATCAAGTACAGGACCCTCGGCTTCCAATATTTCATTGTCACCACATTCAACCCCCTCACCTTCTGATGCATGCTCATCATCACTTTCATCATCATTAGCAACATCAAATGGGCTGCTTGAAGGGCCAGGTCTGCCCCCTGCATGAGAAGGCTTACATTTTCTAGGTCGGCCACCACATGCAGATTTACTATATTCTGGTGATACATTTTCAGGTGTGCCATTTGCAGGCATGCATGATGCTTTTGGTCTACCCCGCTTATGTGATTTAGGTGGTCTTCCAGGACGCCTACCAAGTGGGGTTGGGTCAAGTGGAGTCTCTTCAGCCTGTTCTTCAACATGCGTTATGTTCTCTTCCCCCCCAACAAGCGGGGAATCAAAATCATTGGCAGAGAGCGCGTGGAGGAAAGGAGGGGGTGAGCAAGTGAGAAAAGGAGAGGGAAGGGGGTGATGGAGATGGCGGCCGGTGAGCAAGTGAGAAAAGCAGAAGAGGAAGGGGGTGATGGAGATGGCGGCCAGAAGAGGTGTTTTAATAGGGGTGTAGCAGAAAGAGATGTGTAATACCTTCCCTTGAAGAACTTTTGACCACAAGAGTGTAGGTAAAACTATGGTTCTACAACAAACCTTCCTTTAATGTTGTACATAGGTAGTGAGCTAGCATTGTCAGCTGGCCATAGACAGTGCCCTGAAAATGGCGTCGGAAGAGAGAATTAGACCCAACAATAGAGATGCATGACAAAGAATTCTTATGGTAATATGCCTTTTCTAATGCATTTGGCATAAGTATCTTTCTGAAAATTCTAGAACTTGAACTCATCCATTTGAGGTGTGAAATTTTAGGTCTTCTAGAAGGAGGATTTCATGAATTTCAAGAATGAATAAAATCGTTGGGAGATCGAAAGTCCAAGAGCTCTACAATCTTGACTTGTGTGAGTGTGAATGGGCAAGTGCATCATGAGCTCATGTGAACAATTTGTACTTGTATTAAAATGGGGCTTGCAGAACTCAAAAATAAATGGAATCGTGATACACAAAGGAACTGTCCAATCTTGCATGAGCCGATCGGGCTTTGAGTATCTCCTTGGGACGCTTGATTAGCAACAATCATCACACGGTTTTAGCAGCACAAGTAGATTGGCCTTAATGAAGGACAAGTAAATTAATATCTCTGAGTGGAGATCGTTTTCGGCAGGAGAAGAATAGTGGGAACTTTTTGCCCTCTGAATTGACAAAGGAGATTGGCATGGCACACGTGGTGAAGACCACAGCGGTCACAATGCCAAATCTCTAGTCAGTTGGCGGTTGCCGCAACTAGCTTCATCCAGGGAGAGGCTTGTGAGCGGCAGGGAGGGGCAAAATGAAGCTCCCTACGAGTGATTGAAACCCATGCTTTGGAGTTCAACGGAGTTCAAGGCACATGCATATGGCAAGGAACCAATCAGACATATCTAAGACACTATGGATTGTGCACCAATTCATTCTTGTTGGCTAGTTAGGATGTGTTTCAAAGTTCATTGTCTAGGAATGCTTGGACGTGATGTGTTCACAGTTCACGAATGCGGATTCTTGGACGTAGTGTGGTCTACAGTTCAATTTTCTATGAGGCAAAAGGGACTCAAGATGGCATTCTTCAAAGGTTAAAAGATTGGTGAAAGAATAACCGAGGTGTATCGAGTGGAGTGTACAATTGCTGGGTGTCTACTATGAGCCACAAAATAAGAAGAAGAAGAAGACAAATTTTAACGTTGTAGCATCTCAAGTGAATAATTTAATGTGAATCCAATATTTTTTTTGGCTTAAGGTATTTATTTTACTTATTTGTCAAATCTTGGGTGGGCAATTTGCTAAGGTAGCACCACCTTGCCCCCATTGTATATCATCAATTCATTGTCAAGGTTGGTTGGTTCAGCACTCTCTCTCTCTCTCTCTCTCTCTCTCTCTCTCTCTCTCTCTCTCTCTCTCTCTCTCTCTTGCATTCTCCCCATTGCCACATCGTTGACTTTGACAGAAAGAAAAAAGGGGGGGAGGGGAGGGGGCAGAGAGCGCGTGGAGGAAAGGAGGGGGTGAGCAAGGGAGAAAAGGAGAGGGAAGGGGGTGATGGAGATGGCGGCCGGTGAGCAAGTGAGAAAAGGAGAAGAGGAAGGGGGTGATGGAGATGGCGGCCAGAAGAGGTGTTTTAATAGGGGTGTAGCAGAAAGAGATGTGTAATACCTTCCCTTGAAGAACTTTTGACCACAAGAGTGTAGGTAAAAACTATGGTTCTACAACAAACCTTCCTTTAATGTTGTACATAGGTAGTGAGCTAGCATTGTCAGCTGGCCATAGACAGTGCCCTGAAAATGGCGTCGGAAGAGAGAATTAGACCCAACAATAGAGATGCATGACAAAGAATTCTTATGGTAATATGCCTTTTCTAATGCATTTGGCATAAGTATCTTTCTGAATATTCTAGAACTTGAACTCATCCATTTGAGGTGTGAAATTTTAGGTCTTCTAGAAGGAGGATTTCATGAATTTCAAGAATGAATAAAATCGTTGGGAGATCGAAAGTCCAAGAGCTCTACAATCTTGACTTGTGTGAGTGTGAATGGGCAAGTGCATCATGAGCTCATGTGAACAATTTGTACTTGTATTAAAATGGGGCTTGCAGAGCTCAAAAATAAATGGAATCGTGATACACAAAGGAACTGTCCAATCTTGCATGAGCTGATCGGGCTTTGAGTATCTCCTTGGGACGCTTGATTAGCAGCAATCATCACACGGTTTTAGCAGCACAAGTAGATTGGCCTTAATGAAGGACAAGTAGATTAATATCTCTGAGTTGAGATCGTTTTCGGCAGGAGAAGAATAGTGGGAACTTTTTGCCCTCTGTTGGTATAAGAAAAAAGCAATTAAAAAATTACAAGCCATGGTAGTGGATGAGTATTGCCTTGTGGCAATTGGGATAGTGCTGAACAGATTGGAAGCTACTTGCAGGAGCTGGCCTGCAACGAGGGTGACCCATGTTTCATTTTGGAGCAGGTTTGGTACTTGAGATCAAGGTCACCTGCAGTTGATATAGAAAGGATCATTGTGGTTGTTTAAGGTTATGTCGTGTTTTTGGGTATATCGTATCTAAATACTCATACACAGACATTTTCTCATGTCAAGATGGTCATTCACGCATCAAGTGCATAGCTGCGTGTTTAGAACTTGCCTAGGAGTGCGGCATCCAATCCTCTGCCCTCAAAAGGCAGAGGTAATCTCTAGACTGGCAATTGTTTGTGTTAATTATGTCATCCTGTTATTACATATTTATTTGAGGTACTCATTGTTCTCTTGATCCAACACTTCCGATAACTTGCAATTGCATGCCTGTTAACTTTTGGCTTCTTGTTTGAATAGCCCAGGTTGTAATGCACTGATGACAAGAGGCTTCCTTTGGTTGACAAAAGACCCGCAAACAATTGCCAAAAACCAAGCCAGGCTTAGAAAGTTTGATCATAAAAACAGCTTGGCAGTTAGCTTGGCTTAGAACGTTTGATTAGAAATACTACTTTGTAGCTTAGCTTTGAGTAACTAATACGTCACAAACTCAGGGGAATAATGCGTGCTGTAAATCTGATCGAGTTCATGTTGGGTTTTACCTACTGACATGCATTCAATACAAAGCACATTCAAAGCAATACAATGAGCCCACTAAAAGACTTATTAGCATAAGAATGCAAAAGTAGGTGTACATCCACCATATATGGTGAGTAGATTGGTTTCTATGTACTCCATTGTTGGGGTCGAATGGCCTCGGATTGAAAGAATAAATGAATCTTGACAGAACAATCTCAAATTTCTTGTGCACAATGCCAAAAGCCCTGAACAAGTATCTAACGTATATGAAGATGGGCATTTACGCATTACGTGGGCACCTTCATGGTGCCAGTTTTTAAACTTAACTACAATATCTACATCCAAACATCTGCCTCAAATGCAGAGGGAGGTAAGTAATGTGTAGACAAGCTGTCGCTTGTGGTGATTATGGTGAGATGCAGGAGTACATGCCTCTTAAGTTTGGGCTTCTAGTTTGGAATACCTAAATGCTTTATAAAATACACTGATGACAAGAGGCGCCGGCCACTTTGGTTGACACAAGAGCCACACACAATTATCAAAAACCAAGTCAGCTAGCTTTGGTTAGAGAGTTTGATAATAAAACAACTTGCCCTTAGAAAAGATGTGTGAAAGACAACTGATCAGTGTGCTTGGAGTCGAGTCACTAATCAGTCAGGGGAACAATGAGTTGGTAGACGGCTGTACTAATTTCGATTGAGTTGACATTGGCTCGTATGTATTGACATGCATTCAATAGGAAACACGATTTAAGCAGCATGAAATTATGGAATTGAACATATTTCATATATAAGGTGTATAGATTGCTTGCTAGGTATGTACAATGTTGTCCCGAGAATGAAAGAATGAATGAGTTATCCATCGAAATGGATGAATGAACAAATGTGCGAGGATGTGTGTATTGGCTGGCATTAGGCAATTGTGTAATATTATAGCATTTCTGATTGATCTACCCAAACAAGGAAGCAATTTGTGTGAAGAAAGGTGGCTCATGCTTCCTAATTGTGAGTATAGTTGGCGTCGATAGCAATCCGGTGGTTGCTGATGAGGCTGGTGCTGGGGATGCTACCCACCTGCATACCACCCTTCATGATAACCACATTAGGCTGCCTGTCGCGAGAGGCGATGGAGAGCGTCACGCTTTCCCCAGGGCCTACTTCCTCGCTTTGGATCTCAATTCCAGTGTGGCACCGCTATTGTTGACGAAAGTAATGCGAGACATGGTGAGCAGAGAGAAATGAAATGAGCGTGGAGAGAGAGAGAGAGAGAGAGAGAGAGAGAGAGAGAGAGGGAGAGGTTTGTGAGAGGTCCGTGTGCAAGCGAGAGGAGTTGATGGTGCTAGGTTGGCTTAGATGAGTACAACGATGCTGCTTAAGAAGCCATAGAAGTTGTTACTGCAAGGAAGCTGCTGTTTGAGTCTAGTCATGCAGCATGGCGGCCCTGGATGCACCTTCGCTCTAGCAGCTAGGAAGGTGAAGCTGTTTGAGTCTAGTCATGGGAGTCAGCTAGTCCTTCAATATTACGCTCGCTCTTCTTCTTCTTCGTGTGCCTTCGGCCTCCACCACGTAGCGAGCTAGCCAGCATGCTTGCTTGTTGACGACGGCAAAGCCTCATGAAACGCGATTATTCCTCTTGGCAACTCAAATGAAGGATCGGAAAAATTCTATGTATGCTTCTTGCCAAACGCTTACAAGGGTTTTATGTCAATGAGCGATAGTTTGAGATATCACAAAGATGATAGTAATTTCTTTTACATTTTAAATTCAAAAAATTCATTAAATTGATATTTGCCTTTATACATCAATATGATATCTCTTTGTTGTACCTGACCATATTGGATTGGAGATAAAGGAGGAGAGAGTTTGCGGAAGCAAAAGAGGAAGGAGTGCCTATACAACCAAAGTCGACCTCAAAACTTTGTCCACGTTAAAAATAAGATCTATTACATATATTTAGTCTTTACATGCTACCTACAACTTAATCGCTTGATTAAACTTTGTCTACATCAAAAAATAAGATCTATTACATATATTTAGTCTTTACATGCTACCTACAACTTAATCACTTTATTTTTGTGGTGCATATCGAGTATGGTTTCGGAGATCAATCTCAATCTCACTATGGGAGGTGTTGAGTCTAACATTCCCCTCTTTAAGACCGATTACATAAAATTTTGACAGACCGATGGACAACATGTGGAGGACTCTGACACACCACGTGAAAACAAGAGTCGAAGCCCTCCCTGGACAACATAGGGTGCACATAATTCACTGGGACAATAGACATACTCAGCCTCAGACATCAGTGGGGTGCACAACATAAGGCTGAGCTAACAGAACAACTCATGGACATGTAGGTAGGGTGGCCTTATCTTCTGTACATACATAGGCGGTGTCTATACCCCTTACAGTTTTATTGACATGACATAACAACTTCAAACAAACTAAAAAGTGTAGACATAAAAAACAGGATCCTGAAAAAGGTTGGGTTTTACCAAGTTGAATTGGTTGACTTCACCACCTGGTATTGGTTTGATGACTTTCCAAAAACCCGTTTTCCTTAGGTATCCTTTGATTTTCATATGCCAGGTACTAAAGCTGAAGGTACCACTAAAACTTTTGGGAAACTTGGTCGTCATAATGCAGGAAAGAGTGAAATCGGAATGGCAAAAGTTTTGTTGGAACATTTTTGAGCAACGAGAATCTCAAATTCCAAAGCAACTTGATCATGCTAAAAAACTTTTGAGAAGCTGACAAATTTTGAACCTTTTTGTGCTGCAAAGAACAAATCTTTCAAAGCTAAGTCCACACAGAAATATACTTTTGTAGTTTCGTGGAAACTCATCAATGATGTCAAAATGCTGAAAATCTTGTAAAATGTGTGAAGCACCTCTAAAGGACCAAAATAGAGCTAGCCATATTCTGAAATCAACATCTAGTGAACTAAAAATGAAAAAGACCAATAAATCTTGTCAGCAACATTTATAGAAGTGGCAAGTGTTTTTTGTTTTGAATACCCCTATACAAGCCCATTCTGGGATAACGAGTGTGTCACAAATGCCTTAGCGTCCCATCCTCATTGATGCAAATCTTGCTCATTAGGAAGAGTGTGGCGTCTAGGAAGGCCTTTTTATTTAGCAATCCAAGGGAGTGAAACCTCTGGTATTAAGAAAGCAATCAAAGGATAACTTTTAAATTCAAACAAACAAAACGAGGGAAAGGGGGAACATACCCAAAACCCAAAAAAAGGCCCCTATATAGCAAAGGGTACCCACGTCACCCCTTTCGTCTCAGAATGTACCTTTAGAAACACCCAATCTCACTCGCAAACTGACGCTTGTACACAATTCAACATACACAATACGCTCGTTAGAACGCAGCATAACACACACCCAACTTTTCGCTTCCCCTTGTAAACAACACTCCTCTCTCTCCCCCTTTACACAACACGAGGAACCGAGCGGGGTAAACACACGTGCACGCACATAACTGGCTTAATCACGCAAAGGAGCAATAGAGAAGAAAGGGGATGGGAATTGACACCAGGGAAAAGAGATATGGTAATTGGGCTCCCCTTGCTTGCTTCCTTGACAGAGAACTTACAAAAAAGTATTCTTCTCCCTTCTCTTCTCAAAATTAGAGAAAAAAGCCATGAAAAAGTCTCAAAACATCTCCTTAAAAGGGGAAGTTTTTCCTCTTTTTAGTAAAGTTCTTAAACAAACACATGTTTGGCTTCTTTTAGTAATCACCGCATGAGAGGTTGCATGGGGAGCCCCCCTCGGGAGGTCGGCCATCTGTCCCTCTCCTTGTTTGGACGGCATGTGGGAAAGTCCCCTTCCTATCCATTAAAAAGGGAAGGACTCCTTGGGTCCCCATTGTGTGAACAAAGCCTGTGGGGAGCCACCACTATGCAACCATCATCGCCAACAACACGCACCAAAGCTGCCAACACAGTGTAGCACAGCGCCGCTGCACGCGCACTCGAGCACTACCACAACAACACCCCACGGGCAAGGAGGGGGAGGGGGCCATACCTCCCCTCACTCCCCTTGGATACTTCAATAATGGACACTTTGAAGTATACATACCCTAGTAAACAAGCACTCACCAATGCATATGGGACCATATGTTTCCATGTGGCAGCTCCTCATGGACTACACCCTCAAGGGACAAAAAAAACTATGAAACTCATCCCAAAAAAACCGTCTTCTTAGTGCCACTTTGGAACTGCTCACATTTCTTTCTCCAGTGTTAGATGATCAACTGGTAAAGCCCTACTGAATGCCCATATTATTAGCTTTGAACCACAAGAACCACACTATGAATCGACCCTCCCAAGATCGCTAATGAATGGCCCTAAAAACAAGGAAACCCATCTACAACCAGCTCTCTATTGCCAACTACACTACCTTTGTAATCCATGGCGAGCCTGAGAAGACATCTGATGGCATGCTTACGAAGGCAGCCAAAATTATCTTTCTGTAACCGAGCTGCCAACCGTTGCTTTGTGGCATAGCCAGTTAGGACATATGTCAAAGAAGGGAATGGAGACACTCTCTCATTTGGGCTACTTATGATCTTTGTCTTTTTTTTATTTTCCCTTTTGTGAGCACTGTCAATATGGAAAGCAAAGACGGATACATCGTACACATTCTTTTGACAAAGAAAGAAAACCCTTAGAGCTTGTGCACAGTGATTTATCTGGGCCTATGCCTTCTAAATCCCATGGTGGTGCGTCCTATTATGTTACATTCATTGACGATGCAACACGGAATGTTTGGGTTTATGCCATGAAGTCTAAAGATGAGACATTTTCTTGCTTCAAGAAGTTCTTATCTAGTGGAAACTCAGTCTGAACATAAATTGAAAGCTTTGCACTCAAATAATGGTGAGAATATGTCTCCAAAGAGTTTAGAGACTTCTGTTCAAGTAGGGGAATTAAGCGTGAGTTTACAGCTCCTTATACCCCTACACAAAATGGTGTTGTGGAATGAATGAATAGAACCATCCAAGAGCGGATTATGTCTGTGCTATCACAGGCTAATTTACTGCAAGCTTTTTTGGATGAAGTATTATACACAGCCGTGTACTTGATCAATAGATCACCACATGGTTCATTAAAAATTCGTGTACCTTTGGAGTTACGGTCAGGACATAAATTGTCTTATGAAAAACTCCACACATTTGGCTGTGAAGCTTATGCACATGTACCCAAGGAGTTGCATACTAAGCTAGATCATAAGTCCACGAAATGCATCTTCATTGGCTATGGTGTAGATGGTCAGTTTGGCTATCGTTTATGGGATCCAAAAAGTCGATTAGTGATCCGTACCAGTGATGTTGTCTTTAGTGAGACTAAGATGCATAGACAGCCAGTGAAAGAGGTTGAATTCTGGAAAGTGACATTTTTCGATGTACCACCTCCTATCCAGACAACTCTCGAGCCAATTACTACACAAGCTAGTGCGAGTTCTGATCAGCCGTGGAGATCTCAAAGAGTCTCACATCCGCCAAAACTTTTTGTTCCAGGCGTGGATTTTGTTTTGCTGACAGATAGTGGTGATCCTTATTGTCACAAAGAGGCTATGCTAGCCAATGATAAGGTTTAGTGGGAACATGCTATGAAGAGGGAGATGTCCAATATTGCAAAGAAAAAAACATGGGAACTTTTTCCATTGCCAAAAGGTAGGAAAGCATTGCCTTGTGAATGGGTTTACAAGAAGAAGATTGACAATTACAAAGCTCGTTTAGTGGCAAAAGGTTTCAAGAAAGAATATGGTGTCGATTTCCAGGAAATATTTTCTCCAGTGGTCACACACTGAGAATGTTGCTTGCTTTGGTTGCCACTGAAGATATGGAGCTTGATCAAATGGATGTCATTACAGATTTCTTACATGGTGACCTTGAGGAAGAGATTTACATGCAGCAACCTGAAGGGTTTGTGCTAAAGGGAAAGGAACATTTGGTCTGTAAGCTTGTGAAAAGACTCTAGGGCCTGAAGCAATAATCGAGACAATGGTATCAAACGTTTGATGCATTTATGCGTTCCCTAGGCTATAAACGCACTAATGAGGATCCATGTCTTTACGTGAAAAGACAACGCAATGGACAACTTATTATGCTTATCCTCTATGTAGATGACATGTTTATTGTTGATCATTCCAAGAAGAACATTGCTGACTTGAAAACCAAGCTGAAAAGTCAATTTGAAATGAGAGATTTGGGTGAAGCCAATCACATTTTGGGTATGTGCATTACTCATGACCGTAGGAAGAGGTTGTTGTACCTTTCTCAAAAAGAGTATGTGCACAAGGTTCTCGATTGTTTCAACATGCAGAAGGGGAAGGCTTTGAGTACTCTATTGCGTGCATATTTGAAACTTAGCAAGAAAGATTGTCCCAAATCTGCTGAGAAAAAAACTGCGATGGCTAACGTTCCTTATGCTTTAGCTTGTGGTAGTCTCATGTATGCCATGGTGGGTACAAGACCTGACATTGCACATGCAATAGGAGTTGTCAGCAGATTTATGTCTAACCCTGGTAAAAAGCATAGGGATGTTGTCAAGTCAATTCTCAGATACTTGAGTGGCACTGCAGATAGATAGTTATGCTATGGTCATGGAGAGTCATCCATTCATGGATTTGTAAATAGTGATTATGCAGGTTGTGTTGATAGTCGTAAATCAACAACAGGTTGGATTTACACATTTACTGGTTCTGCTATTTCTTAGATATCCATTATTCAAGACTGTACATCAATTTCTACCACAGAGGCAGAGTATATTGCATTGAGTGAGGCATGCAAAGAAGCTATTTGGCTTGTTCGCCTAGTGAAAGATCTTGGATTGGAGCAGTGTACATCAGTTCTTCATTGTGATAGTTAGAATGCTATTGCCTTGGCTAACAATCGAGTGTTTCATTCCAGAACAAAACACATTGATGTGCGTTATCACTTCAGTCGTGAATGCCTGGCAAACAAGCGCCTTGATTTAGTGAAGATTCCTAAATCAGAGAACACAGCAGATGCACTCACTAAAAGTATCTCCAACCATCCATTTCAGCACTATCATGAGTTGATGGGCATTGGGTGAAGAGTGTTCTCTTCCATTCTTGTGGTCTCCCACATTGGCCATCAAGTGGGAGAATGTTAGGTTTAATGGCCATGTGGCCGACCGCCCATCACTAACTACTATTAATCCTAAGTGTACAGATATACACTTGTGTGAGCCACGAACACTAAGCACAATGTGTATTGTGCCTTAGTGCATAAGATAGAGAAGAAAGAAAGGGGCACAATGTCTATTGTGACTTAGTGCATAAGATAGAGAAGAAAGAAAGGGGCACACAATACATGTCGGCTCTCCCCTTCCAACCTGTGTGTGGCTATGGTGGTGAGTGTGTGAGTGTGTGTGTGTGTGTGTATTCCTCTTCCATTGTGCTCCTGGATCCTCCCCTTCAAGATGCATATCAAGCAAGCATGTTAGCTTTGGGACAAGTGTCCCCCTTTCCCCTTTGAGAGAGAGGACTTGATAAATGAGAAAACAATTAATTAAATCTACTAATTTATCATTGGACCCCTTGGGTGGCAAACCAATAGGCTTTAGGAACACCATGAGGGCAACATGAGGGGGAACTTGACAAGTGTCCCTTTTGCTTTCTTTGTACCAAGCTTGCTTTGTGTGAGGGTGTGTGTGTTCTCTCTCTATTCCCCTCTTGTAGGCGGCTCGCCTCCTCCTTCTAGGGATAATGATTGGATTTCGCACACCTCACCTCAAGAACCTTAGTCATCAAGCATGACAAAGCACCTCCAGCTTGGGTGGTGTTCCCACAAGGACCTCAAGCTCCCTAGTCGGCAAGCACGACAAGCACCTCAAGCACCTTAGTCATCAAGCACCTCAAGCACCTTATTCATCAAGCACCTTAAGCTTGGGCCAAGTTCCCACCTCAAGCTCGGCCCTAGCTTACCTAAGGTCAAAGCACTTTTTATCACTAAACTTTGGAGGTCTTTAAAGATAACCCTAAGGTCTTTAAGCTCCATTAGCTAACGCTCTCTTTGACATATCATCTCTCATTCGGGCCCCTTTACCATTGGCCCCGGATCGACATATACCTGAAAGCACATACCTATATTATAACCGTTTTTCCCGTTTATTCTCCCACATTAAATGATCAATTTAATATGAGAAATTCATTTGGGCTGGCTAGATATTAGTTTTTATGACATCCCATAGAGAGTGGCAGCACCAGGCTTGTCTGACACCACATCACCGGCATCCTCTTCGATCTCCTCCACAGATGCCAAGGTAATCGGCAAATTGTAGCCCTCCTACATATGTGCACTCCGAGGGGCTACCTCTATGACATACCACCAGTTTTGTGTAGACTTTGTAGGATGGAATACCACCTACAAGAGACACATAACTTAATTACATGAGTTCTTCCATAGCATCACTTATCTAAAGTTGGGTGTTAAATATTTACAGACTTACTTGTTCACAATGCTTGGGTAGTACGGAAGTGTCTCGAAGGTTGGTCCACTTTTTGGTTGAGTCCACCTCAAGGAAACCTGACTCTTCTCTACACACATTAGTGTTGCAACCATCCATGTTTATCTTGGACACCTATAAAATAAACTGCAAAACAAGTCTAGCAATGGTATTAAAGTACACACACGAATATGCCACGCAATGTGCACTAAGATTGATCAAGTGATTGGATCATGAGTTTAGGCCAATATGACAACTCATACCATAGAGAGAATCTCTTACCATAGAAAGAATCTCTTTATCCTTGGGGACAGACTGTCATCACACATCTCCTTTTGCTCTAACCATGCTCGAGCAGACATCCTTGGTAGTTCTTTTTTCCAAAAATCATCATGTAACTCGTGATTCTCTGGAAGATGCGCTTGATGACCTTCATAGATTTTCTTCTTGAGTGAGGGCGCTCGACGTGCATTAAATCTAGTGCCACATGTGACGCATGCTCTATATCCACTTGTCTGGAGCCTTGCATGTATACACATGACAATAAATCCACATGAGAAAAACAAAGGTTTAATGTGTGAGTTTGAGTATCATCTGAGCATTTTGTTAGTCCGAGATAGTCATGCATGGTCCACATCAAAATGCCTCTGATCAAGGCATTGTGTGTGTCGCCTCATATCCACCACTTCTATGCCAATCCACAATTGTTGTAGCTCTTTTGATAGTGGACAAAGATACACATCCATATTCTTCACTTTATACCGCCTCGACACAATCAAGCTTAGAAATAGGTACCCCTTCTTGGTTGTTAACCATGGACGATGTTGTAGTTGACAATGACAACTGACCATACAATGTAAGATGTTGACCTCTGAAAAAATGGATGTATGAAATCCATAGCCGGGCCAAGGTGCAAATTTTGAGCTTCCTTCGCAAAATTGGGCCATGTGCCATCTATATGCTTCAATGTCATGCAATCTACAGGGATTTATAGCAGCACACTGTCCGAAGATCTATTCTCCTCGTGCCATGTTGCTAGAGTGGCCATGAACTTGCATTCAAAGAAATGCTTGATGCAAGGCAATAGAGGAAAGGGTTGCAACACCTTCAACGGAACTTTTTGTCCATGGAGATCTACTTGATATCTCTCGGAATCACATTTCAGACATTTTTCCATGTCTATATATTCCCCTCTGAAAAGAATACAGTCGCTAGGACAAGAGTGAATGAGATTGTAATCCATCCCCAAGTTTTTCAATATCTTTCTTCCTTCCTCTCTGGAATCTGGCATCACATTATCAACTGGTAGTATATGCTCTTTGAGAAATCTACACAGAGAAAAAATGCAAAACATTTGTGTACGTAATTTGGTACATTATACATTTAGTGAAACATTGAAGTAGATACATTGTAATAGATAACCTAAAAAGTGCTATGACGCTAGTGTCACTCCATCCAAACTTTGTATGCATGTTGAGAAGAACCAGGAGCACCTTCAATCCTTCACTCATGCTCCACCATACAATGGCGTATTGGCCTCACTTTTCATGTCATCATAGATAGGCCTTTTTGAATCCATGATCGTCTCGATCATTTCATCAATTTCGGACTCAGACATGGCCTCGTTGGGACTTTCATTTGCATGATCACCCTTGGAGCTGTCAAAGGTTGCATCTTGTGGTCTCACATATGCTGCTTGAGTAAAGCGCCTGGGAACACGTCTATTGGGCTGCAAAATGGCTGCATATTGGCTAGTGTTAGAGTCCAACGAGTTGTAATTGGCAACAACTCTATCTATAATAGATGGGTCAAACTCGACAAATTCGCAAACATGCTGCAAAGAAACGTGTCTTGTCCATCGCACAACATGTTTGCATTGATTATAATATCCTTGTTGAGAGATAGGCATTTTAGTTGGACGGCCCCACATCACCATCACTACTTGTAATGAATGTAAAAACATTGAACCTTGAACTTAAATTTAATGCTCTCTTACTCTCCTCCGTCTCTTATGTCTCTCTCTCTCTCTCTCTCTCTCTCTCTCTCTCTCTCTCTCTCTCTCTCTCTCTCTCTCTCTCTCTCTCTCTCTCTCTTGAAATCAAGAGACCATAGATCACACTGTAAACTACCTCACATTCTCTAGCCATGGCCGATCCCCGCACACCTCGATCTAGAGGTGCACGAAGATGAGAAACACCGAGTTAAAATCTCGTCTTTATTGGTGCTTTGAAGAAGAGCTTCTTTATTATGCTTCTTGCTCAACATCTTTTCACATCAACTCCTTGTTCCTTGTTTGAGGGATTGCTGTGCACATTACATGCTTCCCTCCATTATGAGGTAATGTGCCGTTGAAATCTTTTCAACCTAATTCCGCATCCATAGAGAGAAAGAGAGGGAGAGAGAGATAGACAGAAAGAGAGAGAGAGAAAGATAGAGAAGGTAGAGAGAAAAGCGTAGAAAGTCATTTTCGAACTCCATCTTGGGGACGTAAAAAAGGTCTTTTTCAAATCACTTTACAGAAGCCTTTGGACTCTCGCATGACACACCTCTCAGAATGGTGGCTTCACTTACAACCATTGCTCTTTACTTACTTGCAAGATCACATGCACAAACGGCTTGTCCGCGAGCCGTTTGCACATGTGAGCTTGCAAACAACTACATACCTAAACTCATGTGAGGTAGATGCAAACTACTGCTAACATAACCATAAACCTAACTCTAAATTTAAACCATAATCTTAAAGCTAAACTTAAATATAAAAACTAAATCCAAAATCTAATCATTAATCTAAGCATAAGCTCTACCACTAACTATCTTTAAATATCCCCAGCTACGCTCTAAGCCTTTTAAAATATAGAGTTAAATCCTAAACGTAAACCCAAAGCTCTAACATTAAATCTAAACCTAAACTCTAACTTAAATATAAAAACTAAATCCTAAACCTATGACTCTCTCTCTATCTCTTTTTGTCTCTCTCTTTATCTATATAACTCTCTATCTCTCATTCTCTCTCTTTTTGTCTCCTTCTCTCTCTCAATGGATGTGTGTTTGTATCTATGTGTGTGTATTTCTCTCTCTCTCTCTCTCTCTCTCTCTCTCTCTCTCTCTCTCTCTCTCTCTCTCTCTCTCTCTGAACATGAGCGTCACAGTGTAACAAAGAGTATAGCGACACCTATAGAGACACCGATAATTTTCCACATTTTAGCGTCGCACTACGAATGTCGCTACGTTGAAGAACCTCTTGTAGTGATTGAGGAGATTATATAGAAGGAGAGGAGATAACAGTTGACAAGGAGGAACTGGAAACAAGACAACTTAGGGAGATTGAAGCTCAACTCCCTTCATTGTTGAGAAGTGTCAATCCCAATGGTTTTTGGGTGGTTGCCTTTTTAGAGAATGACCTTCTTCAAACGAAATATTGTGTGTTCTTGGATGTTGATTCAATTGAAGTTTTTAAAGATTGGCAAAAAAAAATCAATGAATGTATTTTCAAAGCATCTTGACAATTTCTTGCATTGAGGAATTTTATTGACAATTAATAACTATTCTTGATTTTTTTTTGTAGATTATTGATGCAGGAATATAAGTTAGATGTCCAACGTAAAGTGGATGTGGTTGATCTAACCATCTTCCCTTTTTTGAGAAACGATACTAAAAAAAAGAGTTGGCTAGCCAATATTTATTTTAGACGTGATAATCTTCTATGTCCCTATTATGAGTGGTATGTTTTTTATGGAAGCATAGTTAAATATGAGGGTTTATTCTTTGAGGCTTTTACCAAAGTCCTTTGTAGCATCTATGATATAAGTGTATTTGTCCTATAATTAAGCAAATGCTACATATGCTTTGGATCTTTGCTAGAAGTGCTATTCAAGGCTGAAAGAGGAAATTGAGCAGTGTCTTCCCATCAAAATCCTCATGGATGGCATGCAACTCTTAAATGTGAAAGTATGGTGTTGCTAGGTTGTAAACTGCACATTTGTTTGTAAAGTGAATTAATGTTTTCCCTTGTGTTTGTGTATCCCCTCATGAAAAAGAAGTCTTTCTCCAATGGATGAAGAGTGGTCACAAATGCAAAGGTAGTGGTTGAATACACCTATTGCAACCCAAAAATAAAATGAGGATAAGCATGTGACCATCTTAATATATCTCTTACTTGAAATCCTCTTGTTGATAGCTAATACACTCATCATTCTTCACCAGATTAATAGGGCTGAAGCATGTATGGGTGGTACCAAAAAGGGATGTCTTGGACAATCCTTTGGTAGCCCATCTACATGTGTTACATGTAAAATAAACTACCATGTTATATATCAATGGATATATTTTTCATGTAGAATCTAAAACTATAAAGGCTCGTCGAAAAATGCTCGCCAAAAGACATTCCCATGCAGGATGTATGATCATGTCTAAGAGCTTGATATTATCGAGTGACATTGCAAAGCTTAAGTGGGACATCTATTAGGTGGCTCAACAACACACAAGATAGCCTCACCATGGTAGCATTACACCAAACATGTGCTACTGCTTGGATGTTGAACAATCATCATGCCATCTTCAACAATGACTTATTTTATTTCTAATCTCTCTCTCTCTCTCTCAACCCCTAGTACGGTACTCCTCCTTTTTATTCATTAAAATGAAGGGTGTTTCTAGTATAAGCAAATATATTTCAATTGTAAATTGAAATTTTTGAAAGAACATAAATACCACCAAATTTTATCTAAGAAATTATCAAGGACTTGTGAAAATACAAGTGTTTCTCTAAAAGAGGAGATATGTATCCGACCATAAACATGATTGGAACAAGTGGAAACTGATGATGATTCTTCTGATCACAAAAACTTAGAATGTTTGTGAAATATGTGGAGAGTGGGAGGCAATGAAGAAGCCATATAATTTTTTTACAAATTCAACATGAACTAACAAAATGATCAAATTAAACAAACCAAAGCTTTGAATGTGAATAGTATACATATGAAAAAGTGCATTTGCGAAATCTTGTACACTTTTTTCATATACATTGCGCTTTTATAGCCCACAAATCAAAGTGTAAGATGCTAAAAATGTATCACATAAAGTGAGGAAAGGAAGACTACATATTGCATCCACAAATTTTGCAACAACACCAAGTCTCACAAGTGCAAAAATAGACAAATAAATTTTGTAAAGCTATATCCAATGCATGCAAAACTTGCTACCAATCTCCCTTCACTAAATCCGAGACATTGTTGACATAATTAAAAATATTTTTATTTGGGAAGGCTCAAGAGAAGTGGTCATTATCACAATGCGATGTAATGTGATTTGCGTAGCATTGCTATCAAAGCATTCTACATTAGCATCTATAGTTAATGTGTAAAACATACTAGTAGAATCCACGCTAGAAGTATCCCAATGATTGCATTGGTGTGTTTCTTTGAAGTATTGATTATAGTAGCACACAAAACAAAGTAGAGGACATAGGAGGTTCAACAACCATATTAAATTTTTACCAAATGCAACAAGAGCCAATAAGTTTCAAATGAAAAAAGTCTTTGTATCAAAAAATGCACTTGTTTTCTATGCATTGACCTTGTATAACCCAAAAATAAAAGTGTAAGATGCCACTGCTTATCACATAGTTAAAATGAAGAATATATATTGCATCCACAAACTTTTCAACAAGGCCCAAGTCTCATAAGTGCAAGAATAGACAATAAATTTTGTCATGCTATATCCAATGCATCCAAAACCTATGGTATAAACAATCTTATAATCTCCTCCATTGAATCGGAAACGTTGACAAAATTGATAATATTTTAAGTAGGGAATTCTCAAGAGAAGTGGTCAAAGTAGTATACACAAGCCTCAAAGTAGTTTACATAGTTATTTATGGTAATTGTGCAGATGTAAAGTTAGGATTAAGGTGGTATGATTAGAATAGCATTCATAATGAGAGATTAGAGAGAGAGAGCACTTGGACAATGCACAAAGTAGAAAAACAATTATCAATACTTGATTATGAAATGGAACTAGTAACACTACTAGCGTGTATACAATGTGTGGCTACTTATATAAAAGTAGTAAATGGCTAGGTGCACCTCTCAAGCGTAAAGAGGAATCTCCCCATTAGGAAAAGTTTGAGGTCATTTTTGTTTCCTTTAAATGTTTAGAGAGAAAGAGTACTCTATGCCAATGAGAGAAGGGCTTTCATTACGGAACCTTCATTTTAAAAATTACTTGTGATTTTCTAAAATGAGTTTTCTTTGAGCCACACTCTGAAGTAATTTTCCATTACGTGATCTTTTTACCTCAAGAAGGTCTCTTTCACCAACCAAAAAGAGTTTTTTGAATATTTTCATGGCATCCTTTTCCCTCCTATTTCTACATCTCTCCTTATTCCACCACATTCTTCTCCTTCCTCTTCGTGCTTCCCTCTCTTCACCTCTATCTTTTGTGTGTGCTTTTCTCCTCAAGCAATGGAGTTCATATGGTCTACATGCCCTAGCACATCAATTGAAACCATCACCACTTATGGCAGATTAGATGAACACAACCAATGGATCCCAATATCCACGAACAAGGGTAGCTGGATTATAATGCAACAGAGTAGGAGAAGAAAAATCTCATCCAAAAATCAATTCTTGTCATGTTGGAAAGAAATAGTGAAAATTTCAAGTTTATGGATCCAAGAAGACATTGAAGGAGGTTCTAGTGTATCATTTCTACATGCAAACAAGCTTCACCTCCATCTTGGGAACTCTAGCCTTACTTTGCATAGAGCTAACTATAAGTGGTTCATATCTACATACTAGATTGTTTATTATTTTTTGCACTTTTCTTTGGCTTGTTTGTGGTTCTCTACTTCTATGATAGCTACTTTTTGTATTTATTTGTGCTACAATGCTTATTTTAGGACTCTATCCCTCAAGCATAGAGGAATGGAAATCAATGGAGTGTGTCATGGATATTTTGGATGTCTAGCATGGCTCTATTGATAAGGAGATTTACAAAGAGAGAACTAATGGTTCTCTGGCATAAAACGAGGCATTCTTTTTTGATCATTTTTATGTTCCACCAAAATCCATGATTGAATTTCTTGGTTGGAGCTGGTACCTCCTGCTCCCTAAGCTTTTTGCTTCGAAAACCATTCAGAAACCATGTACGCAACCTCTTCTCGGATGGCGGTTCCTGTAACTGTCTAGTTAGCTCCTTGATTTTTTCCACATAACTTCGGACTAAGAGATTCCGCTGCTTGATCTTATCTAGTTCACAGAGGATATCTTCATCATCACTGTTGTCGGAATACTCTAATCTGAAGGCTTTAAGCAGTTTGTTGTAGGATCTGAGCTGACAGGAGGGGTAATGGTAGTACCACTTTCTCGCTGCCTCCTTCAAGGTTTGCGGAAAGTATTCCCCCCATTCATCTTCATTAATATTTTTCAGTTCAGCATACTGCTCAAAAGCCTGTATGTGAACATCTAGATCATCCTTCTTACTTCCCTTGAATATTGGAAAAGAAATTTTCAGGGAAGATGTGTAATCATTCCGATTACCACTGATTCTGCCACTTCTCTTCTTAGATTCAGAACGGCGCTTGGGAGTCTTCTTATAGTTATCAATATCGCCATCCCAATCAATATCTGTTTCTGTCTCTGTGTCAGTGTCCTCTCTAGCCTGTCTGCTAGAAGTGCGGTGACTACCTTTACTTCCCTTGGTACCCTCATCCCCCTGCCTGGACCAAGAACTCTTGGCTTTCCGTGCTTCTCTTTCTGCCCGTCCGTGTCGAGAATGACTAGAATGATGTGAGTCCTGCGTCTCATCAGCCTTACTATGCTCCTCGTGTGCCTCAGTGTCAGTCATCTTCTCTTGCTTAGGGTTAGACTCTCTTCCCGACTCCTCAGGAATAGGATCAACACAGATGGTAGATTTCCGGCCACGAGTGGGTTTGGGTGCCATTGTTGAAAACTTCCAACTGGGAGAAGATTATTTCAGTCAATGAGCTTCACCTCGAGCCACCATGATCGCCAAAATGGAATTGGAGCTAATCTCTTGAGATAGCTAATTCCAGTGTTAGAAGATTTCAGCTACTGGTGATGTATTGTTCAAACAGTAGACTGGACAGAGAATCAGAAACTGAACAGGAATTTATCTACTCGAATAAGAACCAGACTATGTATTAAGAATAATATTCAAATTCAGATCCAGAGTACTGAATACAGAGTAAGTGTAACTGGAATATCTGCCGTGATTGGAATTACAGATGAAAGATTACAGTGAATATGATGTGATTTACATATAGATACATCTGACAACAACTGCCAATGATTGACAACTAAAGTAGAAATGCCGCCAAAATGCTAACTCTACTATGCTCATGATTATGCTAACCCAATTGCTAACCCGATTACAATGTAATGGGCCCTATTTATATGCCTTAGGTTTACCATGGTAATTACCGTGGTAATTACTGACTAATTCACTGCCCGTCTCATAAGAGAGTGTTCCCACTTAGTGAAACTATCTCAGCCGTTCCCACTTAGTGAAACTGTCTCAACCATCTACACAGGGCACTGCCCATAATGGCACAGTAAAAAATAAAATCATGCGCAAGACTGAGGAGCTTGGTGACAAGACGGTCTGACAGAGGAGAAGAGCTACAAAACGCGAGAAGTCACCGTTGCTAGTCGATTATACTTCACACACCCAAATTCTACCTCGTTGACCCTAGAATTAGTTAATTCCTTGCATGCAAGACACATTAAAAAACACCCTCACACGCCAATTTTTCATTGGCCAAAGCCCCTATGGCCATGGGTACAAATTTCCTCCCCTTAGACCCTACCTTAATGGCAGTGGCAACAAAAAAAGAGGGGGGAGAGAGAGAGAGAGAGAGAGATAGAGAGAGAGAGAGAGAGGGAGGGAGAGCTCCCTTCGTGCCCCTCGCTCACCTGTCTTGTCGCCTTGTCGTGGCATGGGCCCTTTGAACTAAACGTGCCCCTCGTCTCCCTAATGCTTCTGTTTTGCGCCAAGCCCGTCGCCCTTCCCTGCTGTGCGGATCCTCCCCAACTTGCCTTGCTCTCTTGCCTTGCCTTTTCCCTCACCCTCATTCATTTTTCCTTCCTTGTTGGCGCAGGCCCTGTAGGCGGGGGCTTTTTTGTCCAGCACTGTTCTGCCGCTACCCCTTTCCCCTTCGCCTTGCTGCTCCTAGTGCCTTAGCCTGCGCCACGCCCTTTTATACTAGTCCTGCCCACCCCTCCTGCCCCTTCTTCTTGTCCTCCCCTGCTATCCTGCGTTCTTCCTTTTCCCTACCCTACTCCTTTCGATGTCGCCTTGCTACCTTGCGTCGAAGTCCTCTCGGCTTTCCTGCTGTCCTCCTTGCCTTCCCCCCCTCAGGCTTCTCCCTTCCCCTTCCTTCCTCCTCCTCGTTGGGATGGCAGATGGTGGCACAGATAAAGGCCCCTCAAAATCCCCCCTGAGCTTCTCCAAAGACATTGAGAGAAGCATCAGGGAGTATTACGCGACTCTTCAGGAGAGAGGCCTCAGTGCGGGTTAGTAGGGGGAACAAGGCAGATTAGAGATTGACTCACAGCTGGCCTCAGCCCTTCAAAGGGCATTTCCAAGATTATTTTGCCAGGCAGAGGATGTTTTATTATTGTTTTGTCTTCAGAGTCAGTTGCACACTCGGTGGTGGCCAGATCCCCGGATTTGGTTTTTCCTACTTTTTGTTGTACCTTGGTACTCGGATTTTGACCTCCTCTTTTGCTGAGCAGCCTCAGATCCTGTGCTTTGCTATCAGACTTGCTTTTTCCTCAACTCCCACTCCCAGCACAGTTCAGAGTGCTTGCTATCCTTTAATAGTTCGGATTTGTTTTGGACACGCAATTTCTGGACTCATTTGATATTGATGCTACTGCACCCTCGATGAAGGTTGCGACTACTCCCTTCCAGGAGTTTCTAGTCTTTTCCAAGGCGGAAAGATACATAGAAGTGTACGGTTCGGTTAGTGTACGTACGGTACGTGTTGCCGTACATTAATTTTTTTTAGTATGGTATGGTATTTTTTCGCAACACAAAATATTGAATGTGTCTGCAGTTTCATAAGAGTCAAGACTAATACTTTACTTCAAGAGTCAAAACTAGGCTTTAGCAGAGCTACACTAGTCTCTACTTTAGCATGATTCAGACACTTCCTAAACATGATTCGATTACTTGAGGCTTGACAAGCATTGGTTTCTTGCAGGAGCATGATCTCTTTCCCACCACATCTTTGGACTACCTCTCTTTATTTGTGTCGTCGAGGGGATCCAAGAGAGGGAGGGCAACAGCTATTTATCTTTCGAAGGTCAAAAATAGATGCTTTTTTGGACTTGATGTTGTATATATTTTCAATCAAAATTAGAAGAGAGAGAAAGAGAGAAATGTTATGTAGACGTCTTCATAGGCCAAAATGACCTATGAGACCAAACTGATTCAATTCTTGTGGATCTAATTCATTGTTTGGGTTCAAAAATAAAATGAAGTAAAGTGAAAGACTAAACTCAAAAGACTAAAATCGTCAGGCTGAAACCATTTTCATCATCATCAATGCTCGAGGATTTCCGACATCAGGCATTGATCGAGAAAGTATTGCATCGGTTTTTGAAGAGCTTTGTTAATGTCCGTCTCTGTAAATAGTCGTACTAGGCGTCTCCCATATTGTGCTAGAATAGTCTTGATTCTTTGATGGAGCTTCCGTCAATGTCGTGGCCATCCTCGTAGACATGGACGTTCCCGAGTTCAGTGGCTCTGTCCACTAATATACCTCTAATATAAGTGGGCTCTGAAGTCTGTTGTGAAGTATGTTTGTTAACAACGGCTAACACATGCTACACAGATTATGCACCAAGCTAAGGACATGCTATGGATATGCACAATATTTTCTATTCACATTGTATAAGATCTTGGGATCTTTTGAGATTTTCAAATTGTATATGCTAGAGGGTTCAACTTAATTCCATAATAGAAAATCTTGTGATGCATGTCTTTATAAGAAAGTCTTTTATGCAAAGAGGCTTCATTCTTGAGTATCCATTCTTGAGAGCTCACTCTTGAGTGTTCACTCTATGGATGGCCTAGCTTTGAGAAAATTCTCATCCTTAGAAGGTTAGTGTTAATCTTTTGTAATTAGAGAAACACTTCTTGATTAATTTAATCTTAACTTTTTTCATTAGTCTCAATTCTTCTATATTTCATTATGTCATGAAGTAGTTTCACATTCTCATTATTCTATATTTGAGTGTGTGGTGATGACTTCTTGCTTATTGACCACTCTCATAATTCTATGAGTATTCAATTTGTGATATTTAACATCTCTAATTAGGTTGATTTTGTGGGTTCTTAATCTTGTGATTAGAATATGTGCCTTATTGTTTCCTCATGTGTGGATAGGTTTAATGAGACTCAAGCACCATTCACCCCTTGTGTGTGTAGCTTTTGATTAAGTACTTTGATTGACATGTGGTGATTAGAGAGGCCAACACTAATGCAAGAAGTGTGTGCTTGTCAAGAGAGTGTTTTGAGATTCAAATCTATGGCAAATTGGACTTTGGTGGGCTTGTGTGTATAGGTGATGCTTGATTGATGATTATGGTGTGATTAGAGTTAATGATTCATGGCTAATCTCTATTACATTGGAAGAACATTCTTTTGAATCTTCTCATTTAATACATCCAATGATGTTCATGCCTCCAAGCTCTAGCCGGGTTGTCGATCCACGGATTGATAATTTCGTTGGTCTTAGATTGTGATTAGGTGATGCTACGATTTCAAGAACCAACATAAAATCGTCGTATCGCTTAATCACAATCAAAGACTAACAAAATTATCAATTTGTAGATGGGCAACCCGGCTAGAGTTTGGAACATGAGCATCATTGGATGTATTGAATAAAAAGATGGAAGATTCAAGAGAATGTTCTTCCAATGCAATAAAGATTAGTCATGAATCACTATTTCTAATTACACCATAATCATCAATCAAGCATCACCTACACACATAAGCCCACTAAAGTCCAACTTGCCATAGACTTGAATCTCAAAGCACTCTCTTGACTATAACACACTGTGTTGGACTCTCCAATCACCACATGTCAATCAAAGTACTTAATCAAAAGCTACAGACTGTCATGGATGCTTGAGAGTCAATCTTTGTCTGCATAATCGCTAGAAGAATCTAGAAGGATCTAGAAGATTCTAGAAGTTTCTAGAAACATGAAGAATATTTCGAAAGAATCTAAAAGTTTTTGGAAAGCTCTAGAAAGTTGAAGGATATAGAAGTTTCTAGGAGAACTAGAAGGATCAAGAAGTTTCGAGAAGCTTGGAGAAGAATCCGAAAGAATATAGAAGTTTCTAGAAAGCTCTAGAAAGTTGAAGAAGGATCCAGAAGGTTCTACAAGGATCCAAAAGGCTCTAGAAGGATCAAGAAGTTTCTAGAAGCTTGGAGAAGATTTTGGAAGAATCTAGAAGTTTCTGGAAAGCTCTAGAAAGTTGAAGAAAGATCTAGAAGGTTCTAGAAGAACTAGAAGGATCAAGAAGGTTCTAGAAGATTCTAACCTCCTCAAGAAGAACCTAAAAATTCCTAACCTCCTCAAGCACTAGTATAAATAGGGTCTTGGGCCACAAGCCCCTCAGTCTTATCAACACCAATTGTGAGGCTCCTATGAGAAGATCCCTCTTCTAGTTCTTATGTTCAAGTCTTGTCCATGCAATCAAGCCTAGTCTTGTACTCAAGTCATGTAATCCAAGTCTTGTATCTAGCTCTCTTAATAAAGTATTAAGTCTTGTAATGAATATTAAGCTTATCATCAAATCCAAGTTCTTGTACATTGTGAGAGCCTCCTCTTGCTCTCTTCTAGCTCTATACGTGCTCATAACAGTTTGGCAAGACTCCCATCTCTTAATCTTCTCAAGCCATCATGGAGCCGACGATGGAAGGTCTCATCAACGCATTGTAAAGCATTCAAGCTCAGTTACAAGAACTTCGCGAGAGTAATGCTCAACTTCAAGCAGGGCAACCCCTAATCTTGGTTCCGGCGTTGCAAGATCTTCAACGTCAAATTCAAGAGCTTCAAGAGACAAGCACACATCAAGCACAAGCTGCAAGATCCAGCTATTCTCAACAACATAAGAAGGAGCCGAAGGTCAGCATGCCTGAAAAATTTGATGGGACTAGATCAAAGTTTAGAGGTTTTCTCCAACAAGTGCGTCTCTTCATTCGAAAATGCAACGAGAGCGTTAGCCAGATGATGCCTCTCAAGTAGGCCTTATTGGTACCCTCCTCTCAGGTACGGATCTCTCTTGGTTTGCTCCCTTACTTGAAAAAGAATATCCTCTCCTTCATGACTTTGAAGCTTTTGTGCGGGAGTTCTCTGCAACCTTTGGGGATACTGATAGAGCAAGGGTTGTTGAAACCAAACTTAGAAATCTCCGCCAATGATCAAGACCTGCATCTGTCTATGCATCCAAATTTCAACAGCTCACTTGTGATCTGACTTGGCATGAGGAATATTTCATTAGCCAATTTTGGTGGGGATTAAAGGATGACGTGAAAGATCTTTTATTGACTATGCCAAAGGTTCACACACTAAGTGAGTTCATCTCTCAAGCAATAGAATGTGATAATTGACTATTTGAGAGGAGACAAGAGAGGCGTCTTGGGACAACATTGCGACCCCAAACAGAAGTGACACATAATGGCTACACACCTCAACAGGGCCATGAATCAAGCATTGAGCCCATGCAAATTGATTCAGCACGGTTTCAACCTCTCTCAACCCAAGAGAAGCAAAGGCGACGCATTAATGGCTTATGTATGTATTGCGGAGAGAAGGGGCACATAGTTCGACAGTGTCCAAGGAAGATAAGGATGAAGGTTCATGGTGCAATGGCCTCAACGTGTTCGGAAAACATGGACGTCCAACCCCAATAGAGACCGACCGGTTGGACAAAAGACAAGCAAAAAAAGGTCTCTTTCTTCCCATTGATTCCACTTCAAGTTTTATGCTACCAATCAAGATCCATATGCCGGGTAGGCACATGGATTGTGAAGCATTACTAGATTCAGGTGCAACGGCATGCTTCATGGACAAAGAATTTGCAAAAGAACAAGGCATACCACTTGTGGAAAAGTCTAATCCAGCAATTGTAGAAGTCATTGATGGTCGCCCCCTCGCTTCAAGGGATGTCAGGTATGAAACTTGCCCCATAGAAGTAACATTGCAGGAGCATGTTTCAAGAATAGCGTTCAATATTATACAAAGCCCAAGCAGTCCAATTGTTATTGGGCTATTGTGGCTTGAATTACAAAATCCTGACATCGATTGGAGGGCTCGGAGAATTGAACCACGAAAAGTCCAAAAGAAGAAGGGAAGGCATAATAGGCCTATATATCTTGGAGCCAAGGTCTTCATGCGTGGAGCCAAAAAGTATCCAACTTTTCTGATATTTGCAACACCAGCTGACACGTCGACAACAAAAGTCATGGAGGCATTGCCACGTCAATATCAAGATTACAATGATGTTTTTGAGAAGAAGAATGCCGACCTCTTACCGGAGCATCGACCCTATGATTGTGCTATAGAGCTTCAGGAGGGAACCCAACCCCCTTTTGGCCCAAGACCCCTATTTATACTAGTGCTTGAGGAGGTTACATGAGGAGGGTAAGACTTTCTAGGTTCTTCTTGAGGAGGTTAGAATCTTCTAGAACCTTCTTGATCCTTCTAGTTCTTCTAGAACCTTATGGATCTTTCTTCACTGACTTTCTAGATCTTTCCAGAAACTTCTAGATTCTTTCAGAATCTTCTCCAAGCTTCTAGAAACTTCTTGATCCTTCTAGATCCTTCTAGATTCTTCTAGAGCCTTCTGGATCCTTCTTCAACTTTCTAGAGCTTTTCGGAAACTTCTAGATTCTTTCGGATTCTTCTCCAAGCTTCTAGAAACTTCTTGATCCTTCTAGTTCTTCTAGAACCTTCTAGATCCTTCTTCAACTTTCTAGAGCTTTCCAAAAACTTCTAGATTCTTCCAGAATCTTCTCCATGTTTCTAGAAACTTCTAGATCCTTCTAGATTCTTCTAGCGATGATGTAGGCGATGATGCAGGCAACATCATCGCCTACATCATCCCAAACAGGATATCCACAGACACTATCAAGTCAAGAATCCAGCTGCTATTCATCTTACACAACAATTATCTACAATTCACAAAGAACTTACGATTCATATCAAAGAAGCTCAATCCAAGTATAAGGAAAGTGCAGATCTCCATCGAATGCAACATCCAAAATACAAAGAAGGGGATAAAGTGTGGCTTCTCCAACGTGATCTGCGTTCATCTCGTCCCTGTCAAAAGCTTGATTATCCGAGGCTTGGCCCGTTTAAAATTATCCGATAAGTCAATCCAGTCACCTATCGACTCCGATTGCCCTCATCCCTGAAAATCCATCCGGTCTTTCATGTCTCAGTCCTAGAACCTTGTCACACATCTAAGATCCCAAGAAGAGCCCTACAACCACCTCCTCCGATTGAGATTCAAGGACATGACGAATCTGAGATCGAGAAATTCCTAGATTCTCAAGTTTCACGTGGCAGGTTACAATACTTGGTGCATTGGAAAGGCTATGATGTTAGTGAACGAACCTGGGAACCAACACACAATCTACAGCATGCATCTCTCAAAGTCCAAGAGTTCCATCAACAACATCCACGGAAGCCTAACTCAAGGAACACCACAGCTCCTCGTGGAACTCTTCGCTAAAGGAGGGGGTAATGTCATGGATGCTTGAGAGTCAGTCGTTGCCTGCATCATCGCCTACATCATCGCTAGAAGAATCTAGAGGGATCGACAAGATTCTAGAAGTTTCTAGAAACATGGAGAAGATTCCGGAAGAATCTAGAAGTTTCTGGAAAGCTCTAGAAAGTTGAAGAAGGATCTAGAAGGTTCTAGAAGACTAGAAGGATCAAGAAGTTTCTAGAAGCTTGGAGAAGAATCCGGAAGTATCTAGAAGTTTCTAGAAATTTGAAGAAGGATTCAGAAGGTTCTAAAAGGATCCAGAAAGCTTTAGAAGAATCTAGAAGGATCTAAAAGGATCAAGAAGTTTCTAGAAGCTTGGAGAAGATTCCGGAAGAATCTAGAAGTTTCTGAAAAGCTCTAGAAAGTTGAAGAAAGATCCATAAGGTTCTAGAAGAACTAAAAGGATCAAGAAGGTTCTAGAAGATTCTAACCTCCACAAGAAGAACCTAGAAAGTCCTAACCTCCTCAAGTAACCTCCTAAAGCACTAATATAAATAGGGGTCTTGGGCCACAAGCCCCTCAGTCTTGCCAACACCAGTTGTGAGGCTCCTATGAGGAAATCCCTCTTCTAGTTCTTATGTTCAAGTCTTGTCCATGCAATCAAGCCTAGTCTTGTACTCAAGTCATGTAATCCAAGTCTTGTATCTAGCTCTCTTAATAAAGTATTAAGTCTTGTAATGAATATTAATCTTATCATCAAATCCAAGTTCTTGTACATTGTGAGCGCCTCCTCTTACTCTCTTCTAGCTCTATACGCGCTCATAACACACACACAAAGGGTGAATGGTGCTCGAGTCTCATTAAACCCATCCACACATGAGCAAATAATAGGGGCTCACATACTCTAATCACAGGATTAAGAACTCACTTAATCAACCTAATTAGAGATGTTAAATATCACAAATGGAGTACTTATAAAATTATAGTAGTGGTCAATAAGCAAGAAGTCATCAGTACACACTCAAACTGAGAATAATGAGAAGGTGAAACTACTTCATGACATAATGAAATATAGAAGAATTAAAACTCCGCTTGTAATGTGGGTCGGCTATACCAATTTGGCATGTGTCATTTGCCTCCAATTTACCTTTACATGCTCCTGGCTCCTGGCCCTACAGAGTGTAGCCATCGCGCTACTGTCCACCCTGGCGACCTTCTTTCCTCTGTCTCGCACCCCTCCCTCCCCTTTTCAGCCATCGTGCCTCCTTGCTCACCTCACGATCACCTGTCCTATGCTCAAAACCGTGCTTTCCGAGAGGATTTACACTTCTTTGGGATTGACATCTCCACTTAGTCGGATACGTTACATATTTCTTCATGCTTCGGACCTAGTTACCAGTTGGTATGGCATGGGCCGTTTTTGTCCCTTTGTCTTCGAGTTCCCCATTCTATGGTGGCGCTCACCCTACCACTAGCCACAACTTGTACCCAATTCTGATTGTATCCTCTGATATCTGTGCTTACAGGGTTTTTTCCCTCTTGCCTTTGAGGGATTTTTTCTCCCCTATTTTGTATCAGCCTATGGGCCATTGGACGTTCTTTTGTATAGAACCTCCTCAAAAGATGTTTTTGACCAGCTACCTCATGTCTGCTATGATGCCTGCGTGGAGCATCCAACATGAAGCGATGTACCAAACAATAGCTAGAATGACCTAGTTTGCAACTAGAGCACGTGTTGCAAATGAGAGGTGCGTAGAGGACCATGGGCATAGCCTCTATCAAATGGACTGAAGCACTTGTGCAAACTGCAACTGGGGAGTGATATCAAGGCCAACCTAAAAACCTAGGTATCAAGACCATATTAGGTATTTTGGTAAAAATCTCACATTATGGGAATCTCCAAATCGACCGAATTCATGTAATTTGGGAATTTTCCACTTAAAGTGGGAAAAATTGAGGTGTGTGGCTAGTAAATAAAGTGAAAATCTCATAGGATTGTGGTGTTGATAAACACCAAAAGTCAAGAGGATGTACAACACATGGATTTGAATAATAACTATAAATTACATAAAACAAAGGAAGATACAAAAAAGATTTTGTTTACAAATTGACTAGTATAGTCACAATAGAAGCTCCACATAATTCTACTCCACATTTGATACCATATCTGAACTTTGATCCAAGTGTGTCTGATGTGCACGAGTGAGGCCTTCTTTGGCTTTTAGAGCATGTCTTTCTAGAATCTTTATTCTAGAAAATGGTCCTTCTTTGTTGGGTCTCCAGGACCAAACAATTGCATCTATAGTTTCCCACACTTGTGGGTCCTTATAGTTGACAGCCCAATAACCCTTCCAACAATTACTGTAAGCTTGAGTATCTGTCATCCCACTTTTTCTCGCGCAAGGTGCCCAATATTGAATCAAGAGTTTTCTGTAGTTTCGTGATGTAGGCTCATTATCAATGTCAGATAAAGCCATTGCAAGCCACACTGGATAGATTTCTGTGTCACTCGGAACAAGCATAAGAAAGTCACCTTGGTGCACATCAGACATAGGGTCAAACTCTTCCCTTGGCCTATCTCGTTGAGGCCCACAAAAATGATCGTTCAACTCTTCAAGGCCTAGGAATCTTTCTGCTCCTTGTTGCAAATTCATTGTAGTGCTTTGTAGGTGAGAATATTCTTGAGTTTTTGGCCAAAACATTTCATACAAGACTCCCTCTGATATGATTGCTTTTCCAATCTCTTCAATTACCTTACTCCAATAATCTATCACGGGTCTATAATATCGCGGAATACTTGAACCATTCCCTAAATTTTTCCAAAATTTTATATAGTTCTTTAGCCCCAAAATGACTTCTTCGTGGGCCTTGACATACTCCGCCATTTGTACTAGAGGTGGATCTCCATGTGGTAACATTGGCTTGCCTTCTGTGTCTGTTTTCCAAAGGCGAATACTTCCACTCCAACTTGATACACCTACATGTGCCTTATATTGCATCATTGGTGTCTCATCCTGCATAAAGAACCTGAACTGAAGCGGTTTGGAATGTCCAACAAGTATGTCTTGTCCATCACAAAGATAGCCATCACAATATTGCTTGAAATCGGGGATCTTTGTGAGAAAAAATGGAGCTGGAGATGAAGATGAGCTGTTTCGTAATGTATCCATCAAATGTGGCAAAGTATAGGTTTGTGTAACTCTCAACTTCTCTGAAAACCTACTAAACATGGCGTCTATGTCCTCATGTGTATGCCCAACCATTAAAAATCCCAGCTGGATGGTTTTGAAAACACCCCTTGCAACAAGCATTGACAAATAGGCAAATAAGTATCGATTTTTGTTTTCCCTTGCACAATTATCCAATTGTAGCAACAAGTTCTCTGGCAATCTGCGAAATGTTGACCCCAATTCCTCTTCTGCAATTTCTGACGACTGCACAATGGGCTCTTTTCCATCACTCAAGTTATGGTAGTCCAAAGCATCCCTTGAGTTCAAAGCATGTAGTAGTGAAATATTGCTCCTTGGAAGTCCATTTGTTACTAGATCACCAAGAGGATGCTTATCTATCCTCTCGAGGTTATGTAAACAATTAGCAATTGAGCCAATTGTAAGATTTGGATCAGCTGGCCACAAACCATTCAAGACAAAGTGTCCGTAATGACCTTCTCCATGTCCATGAGTGATCATGCCAATCAATGCCACCTGCAGATTATATCCTGAATCCACACCCTTGGGAACAATGCGTAATCTAGGAATGGCAGTCTTCTTTTGATCCATCTTATCATGGATTATGCATACATATTTTTGTGGTTGAGTTTCTGAATACGTGCGCCATGCATAATATAGGCTTCTGCAACTCTTTTGTTGTGCCATGTAAACTTCTCTCTCCCTCAAGAGAAGAGCTCTCTCTTCAAGAGAAGGTTTAGCTTCTAACCTTGCCTTGATTGAGCTACAAATATTGCACTTAGAGAACTCACTCGTCTTTGTTAAAGTGACATGTGGGTACTCTTTGTTCCAAATTCTACCAAAAGAAGATTGGGATAGCTTCTTCTCATAGCCCATTTGGTCAAGTGTCGTGTTGATTTCACATAAAATATCCACTTGTTTGTATGTTGATGGAATCACCAATTGAGTCTCTCTTGAGCCATCTAGCAGTGTTCTACTTCTATGTGGCATCTTCTCAGAGTTGTTTTCCACAAACTCATGTAGTAGTGCTCTTGCTAAACTAGTATGTTGAAGTCCCCTTCTCAATGTACATGTGTTCCCATGTACATATTGGCGCACACCATTTTCAAAGTTCTCCTTGTATCGATAAAATGATGTCTTTGGTATTCCATGTAGCTCATACCATGCTCTACAACAAACAATAGAGCCATTTAGCCTGAATTGGTATCGTGACTTCTCATCTTTCTGATAACATATAGAAAGAACATCATAAACATAATTAGTGCGTGATTTTTGAGACTCTCCCCAAAATTGTTGTCGTAACCTTGTCACCATATCACGATCTGCAAATTGGCAGCATTTTTGTGCACAACAATCAATGCATGATACCCTTTGAATTGATTTGTTTGAAAGGTAAAAAGTCGAAGCTGGTGCTGCTTTTGATTTTTGAGTCCTGTTCATGAAAGTGTATCGTCTCTTCCTTGACAACTGGACAACATTACTCCCATCAAGTTTTTTTCCAACATTGCCATCGTTGGATACATCCTCATATGTAGCATGCATACCATCAACAGGAACAAAGCGTTGTAATGGGCTCCCATTCAACATTGTTGTCTGCTTGATGGGCCACTTTAGCAAAGTGATGCTACCCACTTCAACCACATCATCAATGCTTGCATTTTCTCTTTCAATACCCACACCCACACAATCAGGACCAAGTTCCTGAAAGTTGACATAATCATGTGGAAATACATATAAGATGGTCCCTTCATTCATGGTTTGCATCATTGTGTCATCTTTTAAAAGGACCCTCTGATTTCTCCAAGACTCTCGAATCATTGCTTCAAATTCTGGGCTTGTCATAGGTATTGCATCTGTAACTAGAGGATCAGAATGATCATGTTCTTCATCACCATTGTAGCTTTCGTGTGGATCAATTAAGTTCCCATTTAATACAAAAGATTGCAAAAGAAGCTTTGACCATCGAACAGCACTCCATAATGAGCCTTGGAGAGATGAAGTATCCATTGTAGGAAAAGGTAGGACCACATCCTTCAAGCATTCCTCCACTAGTATAGAGACATTTCCCAGCCCTATCTTTGTACCACCACAAGTGGAATCTGGATCTGTTCTACACACACAACCAATACCAACGATTTCATTGTCAAGTATCATATGTACTTTCTCCCCAGATTCGAAGTCCATCCTGTAAGTAAAAAGATTACATTGTTAAATCCATAGTTATAGAAAAATACTCTTCAAACCAAAAATCATGCTACAACATGAAAAAGGTTTGCATAGGTTGGACAAGTGGTGAACCTTGAGACCAAATCCTCCTTGCTATATTAATGGAAGCAAGGTTGGACAAGTGGTGGACCTTGAAACCAAAGCCTCTTTGCTATATGAGAGCATAGGTTGGACAAGTGGTGGACCTAGTTGTAATACCCACTGCCACCTATCAACTACTATAGGACTATGCTTTCCAATGTCCAAGTATCCCTTGAGTCTTTCAAGGTTGAACACGTGGTGGACCTTGAAACAAAAATCCCCTTTCTATATCAGAGCATAGCTTGGACAAGTGGTGGACCTAGTTATAATGCCCAATATCCAAGGTGAAATTCCTTAGGACTTTGCTACCTTGCTTGCCAATGTTTACGTAGCCCCTCATTTCTTTAATGGAAGTAAGGTTGGACAAGTGGTGGACCTTGAAACCAAAGCCTCTTTGCTATATAAGAGCATAGGTTGGACCTAGTTTTAATACCCACTGCCACCTATCAACTACTATAAGACTATGCTTTCCAATGTCCAAGTATCCCTTGAGTCTTTCAAGGTTGAACACGTGGTGGACCTTGAAACAAAAATCCCCTTTCTATATTAGAAAGGTTGAACACATGGTGGACCTTGAAACGAAAATCCCCTTTCTTTATCAGAGCATAGCTTGGACAAGTATCCCTTGAGTCTTTCAAGGTTGAACACGTGGTGGACCTTGAAACAAAAATCCCCTTTCTATATTAGAAAGGTTGAACACATGGTGGACCTTGAAACGAAAATCCCCTTTCTTTATCAGAGCATAGCTTGGACAAGTATCCCTTGAGTCTTTCAAGGTTGAACACGTGGTGGACCTTGAAACAAAAATCCCCTTTCTATATTAGAAAGGTTGAACACATGGTGGACCTTGAAACGAAAATCCCCTTTCTTTATCAGAGCATAGCTTGGACAAGTGGTGGACCTAGTTATAATGCCCAATATCCAAGGTGAAACACCTTAGAACCTTGCTACCTTGCTTGCCAATGTTTACGTAGCCCCTCATTTCTTTAATGGAAGCAAGGTTGGACAAGTGGTGGACCTTGAAACCAAAGCCTCTTTGCTATATGAGAGCATAGGTTGGACCTAGTTGTAATACCCACTGCCACCTATCAACTACTATAGGACTATGCTTTCCAATGTCCAAGTATCCCTTGAGTCTTGCAAGGCTGAACACGTGGTGGACCTTGAAACCAAAATCCCCTTTCCATATCAGAGCATAGCTTGGACAAGTGGTGGACCTAGTTATAAAGCCCCTCCTTTCTTTAATGGAAGAAAGGTTGGAAAAGTGGTGAATCTTGAAACCCAAACCCTTTGGCTATATATAGAGGATATCTTGGACAAGTGGTGGGCTTAGTTGTAGTATCCAATGTCCAAGGTCCAAGGTGAACTATGTAAAGACCTTACTTCCAAAAACAGAGTCGTACAAGTGGTTCTCCTTGAAACCAAAACCTCCTTAGTGTATTAGAACATAGCTTGGAGAAGTGGTGGACTTAGTTGTAATGGTGAATGTCCAAAGCAAACTATTATAGGACCTTGCTTCCCAAATCAAGTTTGGACAAGTGGTGGATCTTGAAACCAAAACCCCCTTACTCTATTAGAGCATAGCTTAGATAAGTGGTGGACCTAGCTGCCATGGAAAATGTTCAATCTGAACTGCTGCAAGACCTTGCTATTAAATGTCTAAGTAGAGCTAGCTTCTTTAATGGAATCAAGGTTGGGAAAGTGGTGCATCTTGAAACCAAAAGCCCTTTATTGTATTAGAGCATAGCTTGGACAAGTGAGGGACCTAGTTTTAATGTGTGATGTCCAAAGAAAAGTATTACAAGACCTTGCTTTCCAATATTTGAATTGGTCAAGTGGTTAAAACTAAGTATAAAACTTTGACCATTTTCTTCTCGAATTGCCAAAAAGCTAGTTTTAGACACCCCTAAATGAAAATGGTTTAGGGTGGCCTTAAACAATGTTTTTTCAAAGACTTGAACAAAAGGGTTGTCGAAGAGTAATGACAATTTATTGTGGCTTGAAGTGCCTGAGTATGTGAAAACAAGCCTAGGTTTTCCACGAGGCAAAAGGTGACATAATAAGAACATTGGAAAGTTAGGATTGACCATGTGGCCTAAACTTTGGCAAGTGAAGTGGTGGCCAAGTTTTGTGGCACAGTGTGCACTTGGTCCTATATGTGTTGACCGCTTGGCTAAATCTAGGACCATAAGGCCAAACCTTTGGCACCTTAAATATAGTATGGGACATAATCTAGAACTGCTATAGTAAATTAGTAGTATAGCTAATATGTTAATATTTGTATTATATTTAAGTATATGCTAATATAATTTATGTTCAAAATTTCACTAATGAAGAATGTTCCCATTTAGCACTCCAGATGCGGGGTCTTAGGGCAATGCCACAATGGGGTGACAAGGCAGCGCTTCCACGTGAGGTTTGGGGGTAGCGCTCTTGATGGGGATGTGGAATATAGCGCTCTCGATGGCAGGGCTTGGGAGGTTGATTTTGGGATATTGTTCTGGGCGGGGTCCGGGGCAGCGCCCCGGGCGGGGTCAAGGGGCGGCGACCCTAGTATAGAGTTACGCATGTTTTTCATATTTTCAACCATGATTTCTTTAATTTTGGCCGTGTGAATTGGTTAATTTTTTATATTGCTTTTGTTTTTTTTAATCCTATGATAAAACATGGACTTGTAGCATACGTGGCATTCTAATAAACCCTATCAAGATTAGGCACACAGAGAGCGCACGAGAAACGCACACAGAGAAAGCAAGCGAGCAGCAAAAACACAGAAAGCGCACACGGATCGCACACAGTTGGAGTATACGCGCGCGTAGAGGAGCAAGCTCGGCATCGTACACAACACACAGGTGGAGTGCACAGGATTGAAAGTTCGTGCACAAGACAAAGAAACAGCAGCGTACACAACGCTTTCCAGAAGGGCAGGATCGGGCAGTCTTCTCAGGAGACATTGCACACCTCACGAATAGAGAAAAAACAGGTATTTCTCTCTCTCTCACTCTCTGTCTTTCTCCATATAGAGAAGATGGTTCTCTGTAACTCTTCTTGCACACACACTCTCTCGTCAAAAGACAGAGATACATAGTTTAAAAGTATCCCCGCACACATACACATATTCCCACACATCGTCTTCCTCTCTTCCACATACATAACCACAGTGAAATCTGTTATCTTGCTGTCTCTCTCTTGAAAATACATGCACATATTCCCACACATCGTCTTCCTCACTTCCACATACATAACCACAATGAAATCTGTTATCTTGTTGTCTCTCTCTTGAAAATACATGCACATATTCCCACACATCGTCTTCCTCACTTCCACATACATAACCACAATGAAATCTGTTATCTTGTTGTCTCTCTCTTGAAAATACGTGCACATATTCCCATACATCGTCTTCCTCTCTTCCACATACATAAACACAGTGAAATCTGTTATCTTTCTCTCTCCTCTCTCTAAAAAACAGGTATTTATCTCTCTCTCTCTCTCTCTCTCTCTCTATCTATCTATCTATCTCTGTATTTGCTATCTCTCTCTTGAAAATACATGCTCATGTATGTGTGCGTCTGTGTTATCTATCTGTATGTATGTATATTTGTGTTATTTCATTGTAATACTCATACATAATGCAGATACACAATTACACTTAATTACGATATGCACACATAGTATATATACATACATAAATATCACAAATAACTAACACATTGTAATACTAGTAAAATTGAATGGAAGACTTACTTGCGTGATCTGTTAAAGTCGATTCTTGTAGCGAGTTCTGGATGTATGCTGAGCTGATTTTCCTCTAATCCATTTGTAGATATGATTGTAACTTCTGTTTCTCAAAAATAGTAGTGTTGTTTAGTGATACACCTAATGGACATAAATGGTTTAAACTAGGACATGTAGACCAAAAACACGTGTATTTCTTTGGATGAATATATACACTTTTTGGTGACCCTTACCACAAGTGGTGGACCTTGAGACCAATGGACTATAAGGACCTCCAAACAATACCTTGTACACTCAATCCTTCTTGGTATCTAGGTTGGACAAGTGGTGGACCTTGTTCAAATTCTCTAACCACTCTCTCTAACATGGTGACATAATTTAGGTGTGATAAATTCATATCTATGCAAACTAATATCAGTTTAGGCTTGTTAATTTGAATTTGTTTGAATTTATGTACAATATAATGATTTGAGGTTTGCATATTTGAATTTAGGTGGTATAATGATATCTTTTTGTGGTAAACATGAATTTAAAATCAATTTTGCGTGGAATATTTTAAATTTAATTTTTCATAAAAAAGTTTGAATTTTAAAATTTGGGCGGGATAGTTTAAAATTTAGGCGGGATATTTAAGATTTGGGAGGGATATTTTAAATTTAGGCGGGAAGGTTTTGAATTTATAGCGAGATCTCCCTTACATAAGAGAGTATAGGTTGGACAAGTGGTGGACCTTCAAGCTAGAGCATCCATGCTACTGGACATGATAGGTAGGGAATCTAGTTGAATATTGTATGTATAATATATATGTAATAGATCTAGCTTGGACAAGTGGTGGACGTTGGAATAAAACCCCATGTAAAACATATCATGCACATTCCAAGTGGTCAAAAAAAATATCATTTAGAATATAGCCTTATAGGTTGGACAAGTGGTGGACCTTAACACCCAGATATTCTTCATATAATGACATAGAGTGGAAAACTGGAGAATCTTGAGACCAAACCATGCTACTAGCGATAATAGCTTGGACAAGTGGTGGACCTTGAAAGTAAACCCCCCATCTACGAAATATCGTGGGTTTAAGGTATTTCAATGGAGCCTAGCATCTTGGAGACATCGTGCATCTTGCTTCTCTTCATGTTTCAATGGAGCCTATCTTGGACAAATGGTGGAGCATCCTTCTCTCCATGTTTCAATGGACCCTAGCTTGGACAAGTGGTGGACCTTTACTTCTCTCTATTATTCAATAGAGTTAGCTTGGACAAGTGGTGGACCTTGGAACCAAACCCCCATGTAAAACCTATCATGGTCACTCCAAGTGGTGAGAAAGAATAACCTTTAAAATATAGCCTTATAGGTTGGACAAGTGGTGGACCTTAACACCCTAATATTCTTAATATAATGACATAGAGTGAAAAAGTGGTGAATCTTGAGACAAAACCACTCATGCTACTAGCACTAATAGCTTGGACAAGTGGTGGACCTTGAACGTAAACACCCCATGTTTCAATAGAGTTAGCTTCGACAAATGGTGGAGCATCCTTCTCTCCATGTTTCAATGGACCCTAGCTTGGACAAGTGGTGGACCTTTGTTTCTCTCTATGTTTCAATAGAGTTAGCTTGGACAAGTGGTGGACCTTGGAAGCAAACCCCCATGTAAAACCTATCATGGTCACTCTAAGTGGTAATAAAGAATAACCTTTAAGATGTAGCCTTATAGGTTGGACAAGTGGTGGACCTTAACACGCGCATATTCTTAATATAATGACATAGAGTGGAAAAGTGGTGAATCTTGAGACCAAACCACTCAGGCTACTAGCAATAATAGCTTGGACAAGTGGTGGACCTTGAATGTAAACCCCTCATCTACGACATATCGTGGGTTTAATGTTTTTCGATGGAGCCTAGCATCTTGGAGACATGGTGCACCTTGCTTCTCCTCATGTTTCAATGGAGCCTACCTTGGAAAATGGTGGAGCATCCTTCTCTCCATGTTTCAATGGACCCTAGCTTAGACAAGGGGTGGACCTTTGCTTCTCTCTATGTTTCAATAGAGTTAGCTTGGACAAGTGGTGGACCTTGGAACCAAACCCCCATGTAAAACCTATCATGGTCACTCCAAGTAGTAAGAAAGAATAACCTTTAAGATGTAGCCTTATAGGTTGGACAAGTGGTGGACCTTAACACCCACATATTCTTAATAAAAGTGGTGAATCTTGAGACCAAACCACTCAGGCTACTAGCAATAATAGCTTGGACAAGTAGTGGACCTTGAATGTAAACCCCTCATCTACGAAATATCGTGGGTTTAATGTATTTCGATGGAGCCTAGCATCTTGGAGACATGGTGCAGCTTGCTTCTCGTCATGTTTCAATGGATCCTATCTTGGACAAATGGTGGAGCATCCTTCTCTCCATGTTTCAATGGACCCTAGCTTGGACAAGTGGTGGACCTTTGTTTCTCTCTATGTTTCAATAGAGTTAGCTTGGACAAGTGGTGGACCTTGGAACCAAACCCCCATGTAAAACCTATCATGGTCACTCCAAGTGGTGAGAAAGAATAACCTTTAAGATATAGCCTTATAGGTTGGACAAGTGGTGGACCTTAACACCCTAATATTCTTAATATAATGACATAGAGTGAAAAAGTGGTGAATCTTGAGACAAAACCACTCATGCTACTAGCACTAATAGCTTGGACAAGTGGTGGACCTTGAACGTAAACCCCCCATGTTTCAATAGAGTTAGCTTCGACAAATGGTGGAGCATCCTTCTCTCCATGTTTCAATGGACCCTAGCTTGGACAAGTGGTGGACCTTTGTTTCTCTCTATGTTTCAATAGAGTTAGCTTGGACAAGTGGTGGACCTTGGAAGCAAACCCCCATGTAAAACCTATCATGGTCACTCTAAGTGGTAATAAAGAATAACCTTTAAGATGTAGCCTTATAGGTTGGACAAGTGGTGGACCTTAACACGTGCATATTCTTAATATAATGACATAGAGTGGAAAAGTGGTGAATCTTGAGACCAAACCACTCAGGCTACTAGCAATGATAGCTTGGACAAGTGGTGGACCTTGAATGTAAACCCCTCATCTACGACATATCGTGGGTTTAATGTTTTTCGATGGAGCCTAGCATCTTGGAGACATGGTGCACCTTGCTTCTCCTCATGTTTCAATGGAGCCTACCTTGGACAAATGGTGGAGCATCCTTCTCTCCATGTTTCAATGGACCCTAGCTTAGACAAGGGGTGGACCTTTGCTTCTCTCTATGTTTCAATAGAGTTAGCTTGGACAAGTGGTGGACCTTGGAACCAAACCCCCATGTAAAACCTATCATGGTCACTCCAAGTAGTAAGAAAGAATAACCTTTAAGATGTAGCCTTATAGGTTGGACAAGTGGTGGACCTTAACACCCACATATTCTTAATAAAAGTGGTGAATCTTGAGACCAAACCACTCAGGCTACTAGCAATAATAGCTTGGACAAGTAGTGGACCTTGAATGTAAACCCCTCATCTACGAAATATCGTGGGTTTAATGTATTTCGATGGAGCCTAGCATCTTGGAGACATGGTGCAGCTTGCTTCTCGTCATGTTTCAATGGATCCTATCTTGGACAAATGGTGGAGCATCCTTCTCTCCATGTTTCAATGGACCCTAGCTTGGACAAGTGGTGGACCTTTGTTTCTCTCTATGTTTCAATAGAGTTAGCTTGGACAAGTGGTGGACCTTGGAACCAAACCCCCATGTAAAACCTATCATGGTCACTCCAAGTGGTAATAAAGAATAACCTTTAAGATGTAGCCTTATAGGTTGGACAAGTGGTGGACCTTAACACCCTAATATTCTTAATATAATGACATAGAGTGAAAAAGTGGTGAATCTTGAGACAAAACCACTCATGCTACTAGCACTAATAGCTTGGACAAGTGGTGGACCTTGAACGTAAACCCCCCATGTTTCAATAGAGTTAGCTTCGACAAATGGTGGAGCATCCTTCTCTCCATGTTTCAATGGACCCTAGCTTGGACAAGTGGTGGACCTTTGTTTCTCTCTATGTTTCAATAGAGTTAGCTTGGACAAGTGGTGGACCTTGGAAGCAAACCCCCATGTAAAACCTATCATGGTCACTCTAAGTGGTAATAAAGAATAACCTTTAAGATGTAGCCTTATAGGTTGGACAAGTGGTGGACCTTAACACGCGCATATTCTTAATATAATGACATAGAGTGGAAAAGTGGTGAATCTTGAGACCAAACCACTCAGGCTACTAGCAATAATAGCTTGGACAAGTGTGGACCTTGAATGTAAACCCCTCATCTACGACATATCGTGGGTTTAATTTTTTTCGATGGAGCCTAGCATCTTGGAGACATGGTGCACCTTGCTTCTCCTCATGTTTCAATGGAGCCTACCTTGGACAAATGGTGGAGCATCCTTCTCTCCATGTTTCAATGGACCCTAGCTTAGACAAGGGGTGGACCTTTGCTTCTCTCTATGTTTCAATAGAGTTAGCTTGGACAAGTGGTGGACCTTGGAACCAAACCCCCATGTAAAACCTATCATGGTCACTCCAAGTAGTAAGAAAGAATAACCTTTAAGATGTAGCCTTATAGGTTGGACAAGTGGTGGACCTTAACACCCACATATTCTTAATAAAAGTGGTGAATCTTGAGACCAAACCACTCAGGCTACTAGCAATAATAGCTTGGACAAGTGGTGGACCTTGAATGTAAACCCCTCATCTACGAAATATCGTGGGTTAATGTATTTCGATGGAGCCTAGCATCTTGGAGACATGGTGCAGCTTGCTTCTCGTCATGTTTCAATGGAGCCTATCTTGGAAAATGGTGGAGCATCCTTCTCTCCATGTTTCAATGGACCCTAGCTTGGACAAGTGGTGGACCTTTGTTTCTCTCTATGTTTCAATAGAGTTAGCTTGGACAAGTGGTGGACCTTGGAACCAAACCCCCATGTAAAACCTATCATGGTCACTCCAAGTGGTAATAAAGAATAACCTTTAAGATGTAGCCTTATAGGTTGGACAAGTGGTGGACCTTAACACGCGCATATTCTTAATATAATGACATAGAGTGGAAAAGTGGTGAATCTTGAGACCAAACCACTCAGGCTACTAGCAATAATAGCTTGGACAAGTGGTGGACCTTGAATGTACACCCCTCATCTACGACATATCGTGGGTTTAATGTTTTTCGATGGAGCCTAGCATCTTGGAGACATGGTGCACCTTGCTTCTCCTCATGTTTCAATGGAGCCTACCTTGGACAAATGGTGGAGCATCCTTCTCTCCATGTTTCAATGGACCCTAGCTTAGACAAGGGGTGGACCTTTGCTTCTCTCTATGTTTCAATAGAGTTAGCTTGGACAAGTGGTGGACCTTGGAACAAAACTCCCATGTAAAACCTATCATGGTCACTCCAAGTAGTAAGAAAGAATAACCTTTAAGATGTAGCCTTATAGGTTGGACAAGTGGTGGCCCTTAACACCCACATATTCTTAATAAAAGTGGTGAATCTTGAGACCAAACCACTCAGGCTACTAGCAATAATAGCTTGGACAAGTGGTGGACCTTGAATGTAAACCCCTCATCTACGAAATATCGTGGGTTTAATGTATTTCGATGGAGCCTAGCATCTTGGAGACATGGTGCAGCTTGTTTCTCGTCATGTTTCAATGGAGCCTATCTTGGACAAATGGTGGAGCATCCTTCTCTCCATGTTTCAATGGACCCTAGCTTGGACAAGTGGTGGACCTTTGTTTCTCTCTATGTTTCAATAGAGTTACCTTGGACAAGTGGTGGACCTTGGAACCAAACCCCCATGTAAAACCTATCATGGTCACTCCAAGTGGTAATAAAGAATAACCTTTAAGATGTAGCCTTATAGGTTGGACAAGTGGTGGACCTTAACACGCGCATATTCTTAATATAATGACATAGAGTGGAAAAGTGGTGAATCTTGAGACCAAACCACTCAGGCTACTAGCAATAATAGCTTGGACAAGTGGTGGACCTTGAATGTACACCCCTCATCTACGACATATCGTGGGTTTAATGTTTTTCGATGGAGCCTAGCATCTTGGAGACATGGTGCACCTTGATTCTCCTCATGTTTCAATGGAGCCTACCTTGGACAAATGGTGGAGCATCCTTCTCTCCATGTTTCAATGGACCCTAGCTTAGACAAGGGGTGGACCTTTGCTTCTCTCTATGTTTCAATAGAGTTAGCTTGGACAAGTGGTGGACCTTGGAACCAAACCCCCATGTAAAACCTATCATGGTCACTCTAAGTGGTAATAAAGAATAACCTTTAAGATGTAGCCTTATAGGTTGGACAAGTGGTGGACCTTAACACCCACATATTCTTAATAAAAGTGGTGAATCTTGAGACCAAACCACTCAGGCTACTAGCAATAATAGCTTGGACAAGTGGTGGACCTTGAATGTAAACCCCTCATCTGCGAAATATCGTGGGTTTAATGTATTTCGATGGAGCCTAGCATCTTGGAGACATGGTGCAGCTTGCTTCTCATCATGTTTCAATGGAGCCTATCTTGACAAATGGTGGAGCATCCTTCTCTCCATGTTTCAATGGACCCTAGCTTGGACAAGTGGTGGACCTTTGTTTCTCTCTATGTTTCAATAGAGTTAGCTTGGACAAGTGGTGGACCTTGGAACCAAACCCCCATGTAAAACCTATCATGGTCACTCCAAGTGGTAATAAAGAATAACCTTTAAGATGTAGCCTTATAGGTTGGACAAGTGGTGGACCTTAACACGCGCATATTCTTAATATAATGACATAGAGTGGAAAAGTGGTGAATCTTGAGACCAAACCACTCAGGCTACTAGCAATAATAGCTTGGACAAGTGTGGACCTTGAATGTAAACCCCTCATCTAAGACATATCGTGGGTTTAATGTTTTTGGATGGAGCCTAGCATCTTGGAGACATGGTGCACCTTGATTCTCCTCATGTTTCAATGGAGCCTACCTTGGACAAATGGTGGAGCATCCTTCTCTCCATGTTTCAATGGACCCTAGCTTAGACAAGGGGTGGACCTTTGCTTCTCTCTATGTTTCAATAGAGTTAGCTTGGACAAGTGGTGGACCTTGGAACCAAACCCCCATGTAAAACCTATCATGGTCACTCCAAGTAGTAAGAAAGAATAACCTTTAAGATGTAGCCTTATAGGTTGGACATGTGGTGGACCTTAACACCCACATATTCTTAATAAAAGTGGTGAATCTTGAGACCAAACCACTCAGGCTACTAGCAATAATAGCTTGGACAAGTGGTGGACCTTGAATGTAAACCCCTCATCTACGAAATATCGTGGGTTTAATGTATTTCGATGGAGCCTAGCATCTTGGAGACATGGTGCAGCTTGCTTCTCGTCATGTTTCAATGGAGCCTATCTTGGACAAATGGTGGAGCATCCTTCTCTCCATGTTTCAATGGACCCTAGCTTGGACAAGTGGTGGACCTTTGTTTCTCTCTATGTTTCAATAGAGTTAGCTTGGACAAGTGGTGGACCTTGGAACCAAACCCCCATGTAAAACCTATCATGGTCACTCCAAGTGGTAATAAAGAATAACCTTTAAGATGTAGCCTTATAGGTTGGACAAGTGGTGGACCTTAACACCCAATATTCTTAATATAATGACATAGAGTGAAAAAGTGGTGAATCTTGAGACAAAACCACTCATGCTACTAGCACTAATAGCTTGGACAAGTGGTGGACCTTGAACGTATACCCCCCATGTTTCAATAGAGTTAGCTTCGACAAATGGTGGAGCATCCTTCTCTCCATGTTTCAATGGACCCTAGCTTCGACAAGTGGTGGACCTTTGTTTCTCTCTATGTTTCAATAGAGTTAGCTTGGACAAGTGGTGGACCTTGGAAGCAAACCCCCATGTAAAACCTATCATGGTCACTCTAAGTGGTAATAAAGAATAACCTTTAAGATGTAGCCTTATAGGTTGGACAAGTGGTGGACCTTAACACCGCATATTCTTAATATAATGACATAGAGTGGAAAAGTGGTGAATCTTGAGACCAAACCACTCAGGCTACTAGCAATAATAGCTTGGACAAGTGTGGACCTTGAATGTAAACCCCTCATCTACGACATATCGTGGGTTTAATGTTTTTCGATGGAGCCTAGCATCTTGGAGACATGGTGCACCTTGCTTCTCCTCATGTTTCAATGGAGCCTACCTTGGACAAATGGTGGAGCATCCTTCTCTCCATGTTTCAATGGACCCTAGCTTAGACAAGTGGTGGACCTTTGCTTCTCTCTATGTTTCAATAGAGTTAGCTTGGACAAGTGGTGGACCTTGGAACCAAACCCCCATGTAAAACCTATCATGGTCACTCCAAGTAGTAAGAAAGAATAACCTTTAAGATATAGCCTTATAGGTTGGACAAGTGGGGGACCTTAACACCCACATATTCTTAATAAAAGTGGTGAATCTTGAGACCAAACCACTCAGGCTACTAGCAATAATAGCTTGGACAAGTGGTGGACCTTGAATGTAAACCCCTCATCTACGAAATATCGTGGGTTTAATGTATTTCGATGGAGCCTAGCATCTTGGAGACATGGTGCAGCTTGCTTCTCGTCATGTTTCAATGGAGCCTATCTTGGACAAATGGTGGAGCATCCTTCTCTCCATGTTTCAATGGACCCTAGCTTGGACAAGTGGTGGACCTTTGTTTCTCTCTATGTTTCAATAGAGTTAGTTTGGACAAGTGGTGGACCTTGGAAGCAAACCCCCATGTAAAACCTATCATGGTCACTCCAAGTAAACCCCTCAGCTTGGACAAGTAGGGATAATAGCTTGGAAAAGTGACTGGCCTTGACGTTAAACCCCACATGTAAACAATATCGTGGGTTTAAGGTATTTCAATGGATCCTAGAATCTTGGAGACATGGTGCAACTTGCTTCTTTTCATGTTTCAATGAAGCCTATCTTCCACCAATGGGGGATCATCCTTCTCTAAATGTCTCAGTGGAGCCTAGCTTGGACAAGTGGTGGACCTTGAAACCAAACCCCCATGTAAAACGTATCATGGTCATTCCAGGTGGTGAGAAATAATACCCTTTAAGATCTAGCCTTATAGGTTGGACAAGTGGTCGACCTTAAAACCTAGATCTTCATAATATAACGACATAGAGTGGAAAAGTGGTAAATCTTGAGACCAAACCACTCATGCTACTAAGAATAATAGGTTGGACAAGTGGTGGACCTTGAATGTAAACCCCCCATGTACGAAATATCATGGGTTTAAGGTATTTCAATGGAGCCTAGCATCTTGGAGACATGGTGCAGATTGCTTCCCTTCATGTTTCAATGGAGCCTATCTTGGACAAATGGTGGAGCATCCTTCTCTCCATGTTTCAATGGAGCCTAGCTTGGACAAGTGGTGGACCTTTGCTTCTCTCTATGTTTCAATAGAGTTAGCTTGGACAAGTGGTGGGCCTTGGAACCAAACTCCCATGTAAAACCTATCTTGGTAACTCCAAGTGGTGAGAAAGAATAAAGTTTAAGATATAGCCTTATAGGTTGGACAAGTGGTGGACCTTAGCACCCAGATATTCTTAATAGAATGACATAGAGTGGAAAAATGGTGAATCTTGAGACCAAACCACTCATGCTACTAGAGATAATAGGTTGGACAAGTGGTGGACCTTGAATGTAAACCCCCCATGTACAAAATATCATGGGTTTGAGGTATTTCAATGGAGCCTAGCATCTTGGAGACATGGTGTAGCTTGCTTCTCTTCATGTTTCAATGGAGCGTATCTTGGACAAATGGTGGAGCATCCTTCTCTCCATGTTTCAATGGACCCTAGCTTGGACAAGTGGTGGACCTTTGATTCTCTCTATGTTTCAATAGAGTTAGCTTGGACAAGTGGTGGACCTTGAAACAAAACCCCCATGTAAAACCTATGCTGGTCACTCCAAGTGGTGAGAAAGAATAACCCTTAAGATATAGCCTTATAGGTTGGACAAGTGGTGGACCTTAACACCCAAATATTCTTAATATAATGACATAGAGTGAAAAAGTGGTGAATCTTGAGACCAAACCACTCATGCTACTAGCGTTAATAGGTTGGACAAGTGGTGGACCTTGAATGTAAACCCCCCATGTTTCAATAGAGTTAGCTTCGACAAATGGTAGAGGATCCTTCTCTCCATGTTTCAATGGAGCCTAGCTTGGACAAGTGGTGGACCTTTGTTTCTCTCTATGTTTCAATAGAGTTAGCTTGGACAAGTGGTGGACCTTGGAGCCAAACCCCCATGTAAAACATATCATGGACATTTCAAGTGGTGAGAAAGAATACCCTTTAAGATATACCCTTATAGGTTGGACAAGTGGTCGACCTTAACACCCAGATCTTCTTAACGTAATGACATAGAGTGGAAAAGTGGTGAATCTTGAGACCAAACCACTCATGCTACTAGAGATAATAGGTTGGACAAGTGGTGGACCTTGAATGTAAACTCCCCATGTACAAAATATCGTGGGTTTAAGGTATTTCAATGGATCTTAGCATCTTGGAGACATGGTGCAGCTTGCTTCTCTTCATGTTTCAATGGAGCCTATCTTGGACAAATGGTGGAGCATCCTTCTCTCCATGTTTCAATGGACCCTAGCTTAGACAAGTGGTGGACCTTTGCTTCTCTCTATGTTTCAATAGAGTTAGCTTGGACAAGTGGTGGAACTTGGAACCAAACCCCCATGTAAAACCTATCATGGTCATTCCAAGTGGTGAGAAAGAATACCCTTTAAGATATAGCCTTATAGGTTGGACAAGTGGTGGACCTTAACACCCAGATCTTCTTAATATAATGACATAGAGTGGAAAAGTGGTGAATCTTGACATCAAACCACTCATGCTACTAGTGATAATAGGTTGGACAAGTGGTGGACCTTGAATGTAAACCCCCCATGTACGAAATATCATGGGTTTAAGATATTTCAATGGAGCCTAGCATTTTGGAGACATGGTGCAGCTTGCTTCTCTTCATGTTTCAATCAAACTTGGCTTGGACAAATGGTGGAGCATCCTTCTCTCCATGTTTCAATGGAGCCTAGCTTGGACAAGTGGTGGACCTTTGATTCTCTCTATGTTTCAATAGAGTTAGCTTGGACAAGTGGTGGACCTTGGAACCATACCCCTATGTAAAACCCATCATGTGCATTCCAAGTGGTGGTAAATAATACCATTTAAGATATTGCCTTATAGGTTGGACAAGTGGTGGACCTTAACACCCAGATCTTCTTAATATAATGACATAGAGTGGAAAAGTGGTGAATCTTGAGACCAAACCACTCATGCTACTAGGGATAATAGGTTGGACAAGTGGTGGACCTTGAATTTAAACCCCACATATACAAAATATCATGGTTTTAAGGTATTTCAATGGAGCCTAGCATCTCAAAGACATGGTGCATCTTGCTTTCAATGGAGCCTATTTTGGACAAATGCTGGAGCATCCTTCTCTCCATGTTTCAATGGACCCTAGATTGGACAAGTGGTGGACCTTTGCTTCTCTCTATGTTTCAATATAGTTAGCCTATATTAGACAATTAGTAGACCTCGAATCTCTCCATGTTGTCTAGAGCTGAGCTTGGACAAGTGGTGGACCTTACTTCTCCCTTCCCTTAGTTTACTAGCTTAAATGATCACTATGTATACTTGCTTAGATCTAGCTTGAACAAGTTGTGGAACTTGTATTCACACAAACTTAATCCATTACAAAAAAGTATATGTTAAAATAACATTTGGTTTTTTTTGTTTCAGGAAAGATGGCTCCAAAGAAACAGGGTTGCAAGGGTTGCTGTCTCAGTTGACTATACTTGCAATGATCTTAGGAAATGGTATTTGGACATACATGGTATAGAGGGTGCAACAATTTCATAAGGTGCATCAATTTTATTGCCAAAAAGGAAATGACAGCTTGTTTGAAGATGTTGGACAAGTTGTGGAAGCATCTGTCTCTGTAGTTAAGTCATCCAGAGGTGAAATGCATTGACATTCTAGTTCCAATGAATCTAAATTTCAACTATCTCCAGGAGCATATGCATTGGAGCGCATGTCTAGAAACAAAGAAGAGACAATGTTTTCTCGAGGATGGAAGTTTGCAGAATCAAATCCAAATATCACAGCAGATCCACTTCAAAGCTCCATCATTGCCACACTACAACGAAAAAAGGTGAAAGCTTCACGACCACCATCCACAAAGAAGCAAGCAAAAGTGCAGAAAGTAGAAGCTAAGCGAACTAGTTCCATTTTGGATGTAGACAAGGCATCTTTGGCATCCTCATCAACAGAGGGTTCAATGTCAAAGATGAGAATTGTGGATCCAATGTTTTAGAAGCTGAGGCCATGAAAGGACAAGAAAAAGATACAGGTGGAATGAATAAGTACATAAATTATTTTCCTTTCCAATATAGGAATTTGATATCCCTATTCAAAATTGTTGGCTTGCTCCTGATCACTATAATGCACGTATTATGGATAAAAAACACGCTGAAAGTGTGTTATTTGGATTTTCACGGAGTACGACCAAGCCTGCAGCATGTGCATATTTGATGCCTGTTCGAAATGCAAAATCAAAGAAGGGGACTCCTTTGGCAGTAGAAGAGGTAGAGGAGCAAAAAATTAAAGATTATCATTATTGGATTCTTGATGGGCAGCATTCAATCTATGCTGCAAAAGTTTTGCTTCACAATGAACAAAACAACAAAGAGATCTTTGAAAGACTGATTAGCGTGTATAAATTTAGAAAGGCTCGCATTGTTGTGAATGCTCCTCCATTTGTTGCAACTGCTATATCTGCCAATGCAAATGAGGAGGCTCAGGCATTGTATGTCAAGCAACCTTACAGCCAAATATTGAGACATTTACGGAGTCAATGGATCTTCTCAGGACGACCACCAAAGGCAGCAAGTGGAATTGCAGAGGGACATGCATCTCGTGCCGGATGGGATGTAAGTTATTTTCTTTGTCTTTTTGATAGTGTTTAATTAACAAATCTTGCTCAATAGTTTAATTATTTCTCTATTTCTTTTAGGCTTTTCTTCGATTGGCAAGAATGAGTGCAGCAGCAAGTTGGATTGCTAAACAGGCACACATGGTCACGTACTCTGATTTAGTTTATGATTGCTGGATAGAAATCATTGAAAATCTAGAAGAGGAGAATAAGAAACCCCCAACAACTGTATTTAGATACCTTTGTGGCCTTGAGGAATCAGAGGTAAAGACTATTCAAGAAGAGATTAGAGATGAGAAGATTTTACTGTCAAAGAGTGCAAAGGATGGTGATGCAACTGACATGTATGATCGAATCAAGCAGTTGAAGCAAGACAAATTGATTCAAGATGCACTTCTTGAAGGCTTCAACAATTTGAATGAGTCTTCACCATGTAAAGACTGGGAGGAGGTGGTCAAAATGTATAACATCAATGATGTTGTTTATAAAACAATTTTAATGCTATGCGAGGAATGGATCAGATCTAGTTTGACGCGTGGAACAAAGAAAATGGCTTTTCCAGATGGAGCAATAAAATACATGCAATGGGCAATTCACCTTCAAAAGGAGAAAACTGAGCCTAGAGATTTGCCATGGTCAATCTATGTGGTGAGCCTACAAATGGAAGGCAATCTCTACTTGATGCGCCACTTCAATAATAAAGTGCCTATTGGCTTATGTGTTTTAGATATGACAAAAAACGTTGGAGGCAATTTGAAGTGGAGTGAGGAGACATTTAACAATGCTTTGGATGGGATCTTGGCTATTGCTGGAGGGTCAACAGATCCTGGATTTGTCTTTCTTGCATTTGTGGATTTCACTAACTTCACAAAATTGCAATGTGCCTTTCACGCCATGGGAGATAATCTGAGCTACCATTGTTGTGGTGCATTGCATCACTTTCCATCAGCTCCTTGCAAAGGAGCAATTCAATTCCTAACAGTTATTGCCTTCTTGGGACAAGGCAATGCATTTGAAGACCTGAGAAGAAGATCAGAGGAACATCCCATGCCAATTGATTGTTCTCTTCTTCAAGTAGCAGATAACGATATGTCAGATTTGCAATATTTGGAGGCCAAAAAAAGAGCTTTGGTCAAGCACTACATTCGTACATATTGTTTTGAAGACCGCAAGCTTGTTGATGTTTTTGGTGATGGCTCCTTGGTTGCACAAGAAGGAATACAACAGAAAAAAGAAGTTATCTGCTTAATTGATAGTGTGGAGGAGGCAAAAAGCGTGGAGACCATGCTGCTAGACTTTGTTAAGTCTCATGAAGATATAGAAAAATGGGCTGGACTTCAACAATCCACTTCGCAATCAGGCGACATTGTGCCTGTTACAGAGGAGTGCTCTCCACAAAGAGAAGAAGAACAACAACAACACCATCCTCTGTCAATGGAGGACTTTTTGGAAATGGAGACACGTATGTTTTGAGTTTCTTGTGCATGTTAGTGTTTCTTGTTACTGATTTGATACTCTTAATGTTAGATTTTGCTTTATATAGTATTGATTGAGTTTGTATTTTTATCTCAAGCATTCAAGGTTTGAATGTAAATAGTAAATTACTTGAGTTTTTGAATGGTGGATCTGTAGACTAAAACTATAACATTTAATACTCACAAAGACTTAATTACTTAAGAGCTTGAACTCAATAAGTTTTGGACCTTTTATCAATACCCCCTTGATATGATACATTAGATCGTAGCATGGTTAAATGGTGATGCTTCATAAATTGAACCTAGCTTAGACAGGTGCTGGAGCCTAAATTTAAACTAACCTTGCTAGAAGGGAGCTTATGTTTGGACTTTGAGAACTAGCATAAGTAATCAATTAGAGCATAGATTAGACATGTGGTGGTGGCCCGGCCTTAGAGACCAAAATCTTAATGAGCTTGGAAAGGTATTTAAGTACTGCAATTTACTTAGTTTTAGTACTCATTAAATGCATAGCTTGACAAAAGGTGGACCTTACATGGATCCTAATTTCAAGAGGTGTGGTAGACCTTCAAAACAAGCTCATATAGCTTGGACATGTGGTAGACCTTGCATGAAGACTAGTTTAGACAAGTGTGGTACACCTTGTAACCAACACCCATTTGTTATATTAGCTTGGACAAGTGGTGGACCTTGCTTTTATGTTTCAATGGAGCATATTTTGGACAGGTGGTAGACCTTGTTTCTCTCCATGCTTCAATGGAGAGAAACTTTAGCTTGGACAAGTGGTGGACCTTGTTTTTATGTTTTAAAGGAGCATATTTCGGACAAGTGGTAGACATAGTTTCTCTCCATGGTTCAATGGAACCCACCTTAGACAAGTGAAGTACCTTGAAACCAAACCCCCATAATACAACCTACTAAATAGGTTGGAAAATTGGTGGGATATGAAACCATCCATGATAGAGCATAGTATAGGTGAAAACGTAGTGGTCCTTATATCAATTACCCATGCATAGCTTGGACAAGTGGTGGACCTTGATTCTCTCTATGTTTCAATGGATCCTATCTTGGACTAGAGATATATCTTACTTAGTTCCATGCTTCAATGGATTGTAGCTTGGATAAGGAGTGGAACTTCAAACAAAACTCCACAGCATAGCATATATTAACAATTCATGGGTTTTATAGAGATTGTCTTGCCTATTTTGGAGAGTTGGTACACCTTTATTCTCCATTCTTCAATGGATCTGAGGTTGGACAAGCGGAGCTGGAGAAGTGGTCAACCTTAAAATGAAACCTCCCATGCTACAACCCATCATAGATCGTATATGTAGTGGACCTTGAAACTCTTTTATGTCCCTAGCTTAGAGAAGCATTGCACTCTTGATTATCTCCATACATGAAGGCAAGGTTGGACAAGTGGTGGACCTTCAAACCAGAATCTCTATGCAACAATAGGCAAGTGGTGGAGCTTGTTTTCTCCATGTTCCAATGGAGCCTAGCTTAGACAAACAATGGAGCTTGCTTCTCTCCATGTTTCAATGGATCCTAGCTTAGAAAAGTGGTGGAGCTTTGCTTCTCTCCATGTTCCAATGGACCATAGCTTAGACAAGTGGTAGACCTTGAAAAACACCCCCCGTATAAAACATATTATGGGGTTTTCATGTTTCAATGGCTCCTAGCTTGGACAAATGGTAGAGCTTGCTTCTCTTTATGTTTCAATGGATCCAATCTTAGCCAAGTGGTGGACCTTGAAACAAGAATCCCCCCCCCCCCCCATGTACAACGTATTATGGGTTTTGAAAGCACTGGGAGAAAATAATAGCTTTGATAAGTGGTGGACCTTGCTTCTCTCCATGCTTCAATGGAGCCGAGGTTGGACACATGTTGGAGAGAAGATGGTTGCCCATGAAATAAGACCATGCATGCTATAATCAATCATATGTTGTACACATGGTGGACCTTGCAATTGTTTTATATGCCTAACTTGGACAAGTGGAGGACCCTTGATTACCTCCAGATATCAACAACAAGCCAAGTTTGGACAAGTGTAGTACCACCAAACCAGAATCTATATGCTACAATAGAGTATAGGTAGGACACGCGATGAACCTTGATATCAAACCATCCATGCTACTAGAGATGATAGGTTTCACATGTGGTGGAACCTTGTATCAATGTTCTATGTGTAGTTTTTGACTAGTGATAGACCTTGAAACTAATCCCTCTAGGCTACAAGAAAAAAGAGATGGATGAGGAGGCTAGACTACTTTTGTTGCATCAATGCATCCCATGTTACCACATATACTATAGGGTTCTTGGATAAGTGTTGGATCTTGTGTCAATGCTCCATGTCTAGCTTGGACAAGTGGTGGACCTTGGTTCTCTCTATGCTTCAAATGGGCAATAGATTGGAGACACAGTGGCCTTTTTTTTCCAATGATTTTATTTTTTGGAAACCTTGGAGGCACCATGTAAGAGGCACTCTAAGTCTTCCATACAATGGACCTATTGGACTATAAAATAATGATATCTTTCTTTGATATTGTCATTATTTTATGCATAATATTTTCTTCTTTTTGCAGACACAAAGGAGTTAAGTGATATAAAAACTAGATGTATTTCACACTATGATTGGCATGAAGATCCTTTTGGGACACCAACTTTTCCTATTCCCAAAGATGTAATTTTCCATATTAACGGTGTGGATTTTGAAGTGCGACTTTCATGTATTGAAGGAGCTGGTTATGGGCTATTTGTGCATACTACCCTGGAAAGTGGTTTGACTATTCTAAACTATGGAGGGCATAAGTATAGATTTCAAGACTGGAAAAAGATATGCAAAATATTTCCAAGAGCTTATAAATATTCTCTTCTAGAGGATCCAAACATAGAAGAAGAGGAAGATCAATCATACATTATTGGTTGTGTAGAAGAAGGAAACGTGTCGGGCTATATAAATAGTTCTCACAGTACAAATGTCTGTCCCAACGTACGCTATACATTTGATCCAAATTTGCCACCTTGGCATAAATGCACCTCTTCACACATCAAGTCAGAAGAATATGGCCATGTATGCATTGAGACTATTTGTCAAGTTGAAGCAGGAGAAGAGTTGTTTGCTGACTATAACTTTACTTGACATTGTAAAGTATTGTACATGGATGGAAATCTCAAGTACATGCATCATTTTCATTTTTCATGGATGAAATCTCAAGTAATATAACATTTGATTATTGTTTAGTTTATGCTCAACGAGAATCTAGAGTGCTCTTATGCTTTGTGTGTTGTCTAACATATTTGACTACCTTGGCCATAGAATCTTGATTCTACTCTAGATTTGTGATAAATCTTACCAAAATTTAATCAATGTCTAGGTTGGACAAGTGGTGGGGCTTCAAACATTACTGTCTTAAACAAGTGGAGTTATCTTACTTGAATAAGTGGTGGCCTTTGAATCCAAATCTAAGCCAAATCTCTAATTATTTTCTTGTAGTCTAGGTTGGACATTTGGTGGACCTTGTATCCATGTTTCCTCAACAAGGGTGGCTTTTAGTTTTCACTTTAAGTACTCATCTTTAATAAAGTGTAGGATGGAAAATGTTGAGTTAGTAGATTGTATTTTAGACAAGTGGTGTTTGGTGTACGAATGCTGAAAATGGTTGCAAGGATTCTAACAACGACTTTACCTTAAATAAATTTCTTACTAGGAGTTCTACATATAAATATGGTGAATAAAATTCTAGTGGTTTTGAGATACCATTTGTGTGTGTGTTTTCTTAGATTCACAAACTGGGATGGATAATGCTCCTATGGTTCAGTCAACAACTATAGAATCCATAGATTCTATGGTTTCTAAAGTGCCCAAGATGGATGATATTTCTATACTAGAGTCTAGTGTTGTGCAACTTGAGCAAGCTTCCAATAATGAGAACCAAGAAATCGATGCTTCAAAAATGCAACATACATCAAAAGAGACTGAAAAGTCCACTCACGAGCTATTGCCAATTGGTACTACGTCATGTAGCGTAGATGTTGAGAAATCCATGCTTACAATTATATTGGATTTAAATGGTCTATTGTTGAAACGTTCCCCTCAACCATCCTCACACCACAACTCAGTGCAAATGGATTCAAAAAGATATATTATACTCAGGCCAGGTTGCATCCAATTCTTGAAGACTATTTTACAAAGGTTTAATGTTGCAATTTGGTCGACAGCTACTAGGAATAATGTGTATCAAATCCTTGCAGCACTAAACAACTTAGCTGAGGATACATTGCCTTTCTTTGCAATTTGGTCGCAAGATGTTTGCTACACCGCTCAAACTCAAAAATTGTTTAGACCCGACAATCCAAACGTTGAGGCAATGTTCAAGCCTCTAGCCAAAATTGCCATGGGGTTTGAATGTGATCCACAAAGAACAGTGCTTATTGATGACTCTCCTTACAAGGGATGTATTTCACCAGCAAACAATTGCATTTTTCCACCACAATTTGATGCTGAGAAGATGGTTGACAATATGCTCTTGGAGGAGCTACTGCCATACTTGATTCAGCTTGATGAGAGAAGGGATGTGCGTGATTTAATTGCTTCTAATCGTTATGGACAACCTATAGTGACAAATGATAGTGAATACAAACAAATCATGGAGTATTGGAAGCAGAAAAATGATGTTTGGTCAGCTAAGGTGTTCTTTACAAGAAGAATACCACCTGCAAAAGGTGACAGAGATGAAACTATCATTGAAGATGCAAGTGACACAAGCCACCGCAATGAAATGAGAAGAGCCCAAATACAAGAGATCTTGGCAAAGGAGCGTACACCCATTGAAAGCATGAAGGCGTCACAATTGACCACTTTAGCTAGGCAATTGGGTTGTAACACAAAAGGAGTTTTGAAGGCAACCACAGCAAAGGCTTATATAAATAAGGTGAAAGCTGAGAACAATCTTCTAAGGCTGGATAGAAAGCAACCCTAAGGTACTAGTGACATGTCATATATTCTTGATACACATGCTTGAACACTCATGTGCATGGTATCTAACAAATCTTTCTTTTTATTCCTTCTTGCAGGATCTTACAAAGGATACTACTAGATGGAGCTCAATCAATAGAGATTTTGATATTTTTGCTCAAAATAATGAAGCAGTCACCTACATTTTTTGTTTATCAATTTCTTGAGAGACTTTATTTTAGTTTGTAATCATCAAATGAAATGAAAAGTATCCTTCTTATTAAGATTGTTGATCTTTTTCTTGTTCAAACCTTTCAATTGTGATTTATAGTTTTGTTAGCATGAGATTGTGTTTTTTTAGTTTGAAAAAAACTGTCAAAGATCCAAGTCTTTTTGGCTTTACTTAAGTTATTAATTGTGAAAGATCCAAGTCTTTTTGCTTTACTTAAGTTATTGATTGCCTATGTAATAGTCCTTAAAACAATATCGGATGGCTTTCTTGCTCCCATGTCTCACATTGGTCTTTAGGTAAGACAAGTGGTGACCTTGAAAGTATGGTCTCATATCTCGATCAAGTGAAGAGACATGAAGCTTAAATATCACTACTATGTATCTAGTGTTAAACTCCATCGAGACAAAGACTAGATAGCCAAATTGCAGTCGAGTTTAAGTGAAAAATCCATTTGAGCTAAGGTAAAACTTATAGTGCCTCATTTTTCTAGGATTCTACCCCATCAAGGAAGTTAGAATCTAGCACAAACCAATTAAGACTCTTTTGGAGCCTAGATAGGACAATTCGTGGAACTTATGAAACTTATTATTGAGTTAGAGTCTAGTTTAGATAAGCAAAAGATCTTCAAACCAGCACTTGACTTTCTTACTATTCAATATTCAAAGTCCCTTGAGGCTAACAAATTACATACCCACTTGTAACCTAACTAATGAGTAATTATATAGATCTAAGCAAGTATATATAATGAGTCTTCAAACTAATAATCCAAGGGAAGAGAGTAGCAAGGTCCACTACTTGTCCAAGCTCAGCTCTAGACAACATAGAAAGATGCTAGTTCTACTAATTGTCTAATTATAGGCATGGAGAAATGATAGAAGGTTGACCACTTGTCCAACCTATCATCTCTAGTAAGATGGGAGGTTTGGCCTTAAGATTCACCATGTAACCAACCTATACATCATTGTATTATGAAGAGTAAAAAAGCAAAGCTCCACCACTTGTCCAAGCTAGTTCTAAAATCCACATGGAGATAAGCAAGCTCCACCATTTGTCGAATCTCTCTTCCATTAAAACATGAAAAAACTCATCTATGTTGTATAGGGGGACTTTTTTCCAAGGTCCACCACTTGTCCAAGCTAGGATCCCTAGTAGCACGAGTGGTTTGGTCTCAAGATACACCACTTGTACACTCTATGTCATTATATTAAGAAGAACTATGTATTAAGGTCCACCACTTGTCCAACCTATAAGGTTATATCTTAAATGGTATCCTTTCTCACCACTTGAAATGCCCATGATATGTTTTACACAGGGGTTTCATTCCAAGGTCCACCACTTGTCCAAGCTAACTCTATTCAAACATAGAGAGAAGCAAAGGTCCACCACTTGTCCAAGCTAACTCTATTCAAACATAGAGAGAAGCAAAGGTTCACCACTTGTCAAAGCTAGGCTCCGTTGAAGTATGGAGAGAAGTAACCTCCATCATTTTTCCAAGATAGGTGCCATTCAAACATGGAAAGAATCAAGATCTACCATGTCTCCGAGATTCTAGGCTCCATTGAAACACCCTAAAACCATGATATTTTGTACATGGGGTGTTTACATTCAAGGTCTACCACTTCTCTAACGTATTATACCTAGTAGCATGAGTGATTTGGTCTTAAGATTCACCACTTATCCACTCTATGTCATTATATTAAGAATAACTGGGTGTTAAGGTCCACCACTTGTCCAACCTATAAGGGTATATCTTAAATGGTATCCTTCACCACTTTTCAAGGTCCATCACCACTTTTCCAACCTATAAGGTTATATCTTGAATGATATTTTTCCTCATCACTTGTAATGTCCATGCTATGTTTTACAAAGGGGTTTTGTTCCAAGACCCACCACTTGTCCAAGCTAACTCCATTAAAACATAGAGAGAAGCAAAGGTCCACCACTTGTCCAAGATAGGCTCCATTGAAACATGGAGAGAAGGATGATCCACCATTTCTCCAAGATAGGTTCCATTGAAACATTGAGAGAAGTAATCTCCACCATGTCTCCAAGCTAGGCTCCATTGAAATACCCTAAACCCATAATTTTGTACATGAGGGGTTTACATTCAAGGTCCACCACTTGTCCAACCTATTATCCCTAGTAGCAAGAGTGGTTTGGTCTCAAGATTCACCACTTGTACACTCTATGTCATTATATGAAGAAGAAATATGTGTTAAAGTCCACCACTTGTCCAGCCTATAAGGTTATATTTTAAATAGTATCCTTTCTCACCACTTGAAATGCCCATGATATGTTTTACATGGGGGTTTCATTCCAAGGTCCACCACTTGTCCAAGCTAACTCTATTAAAACATATAGAGAAAGAAAGTTCCACCACTTGTCCAAGCTAGGCTCATTGAAACATGGAGAGAAGGAACCTCCACTGTTTCTCCTAGATAGGCTCCATTGAAACATGGAGAGAAATAAGCTCCACCATGCCTCCAAGTTGCTAGGCTCCATTGAAATACCCAATACCCATAATTTTTTGTACATGGGGGGTTTACATTCAAGGTTCACCACTTGTCCAACCTATTATCCCTAGTAGGTTTGGTCTCATGATTCACCACTTGTCCACTCTATGTCATTATATTAAGAGGAATTAGGTGTTAAGGTCCACCACTTGTCCAACCTATAATGTTATAGCTTGAATGGTATTTTTTCTCACCACTTGTAATGCCCATGACATGATTTACATGGGGGTTTTGTTCCAAGGTACACCACTTGTCCAAGATAAATCTATTGAAACATAGAGAGAAACAAAGGTCCACCACTTTTCCAAGCTAGGCTGCATTTAAACATGGACCTTAATACCAAATTATTTCTAGTAGCATGAGTGATATTTTGTACATGGGGCGTTTACATTCAAGGTCCACCACTTGTCCAACCTATTTCCCTAGTAGGTTTGGTCCCAATTTCACCACTTATCCACTCTATGTCATTATATTAAGAATAATTGGGTGTTAAGGTCCACCACTTGTCCAACCTATAAGGTTATATATTGAATGGTATTTTTTCTCACCACTTGTAATGCCCATGATATGTTTTACATGGGGTTTTTGTTCCAAGGTCCACCACTTTTCCAAGATAACTCTATTCAAACATAGAGAGAAACAAAGGTCCACCACTTGTCCAAGCTAGGCTCCATTGAAACATGGAGAGAATGATGCTGCACCATTTATCCAAGATAGGCTGCATTGAAACATGGAGAGAAGCAAGCTTTACCATGTTTCCAAGCTAGGCTCCATTGAAACACTCTAGGGGGTTTTATTTCAAGGCCCACCACTTGTTTAACCTATTATCCCTAGTAGCATGAGTGGTTTGGTTTCAAGATTCACCACTTGTACACTCTATGTCATTCTATTGTGTTAAGGTCCACCACTTGTCCAACCTATAAGGTTATATCTTAAATGGTATCCTTTCTCGCCACTTGAAATGCCCATGATATGTTTTACATGGGAGTTTCATTCCAAGATCCACCACTTGTCCAAGCTAACCATATTCAAACATAGAGAGAAACAAAGGTCCACGACTTGTCCAAGCTAGGCTCCATTGAAACATGGAGAGAAGGAACCTCCACCATTTCTCCTAGATAGGCTCCATTAAAACATGGAGAGAAGTAAGTTCCACCATGTCTCCAAGATGCTAGGCCCCATTGAAATACGCAAAACCCATGATATTTTGTACATGGGTGATTTACATTCAAGGTCAACCATTTCTCCAACCTATTATCCCTAGTAGGTTTGGTCTCACAATTCACCACTTTTCCACTATATGTCATTATAATAAGAGGAATTGGGTGCTAAGGTCCACCACTTGTCCAGCCTATAAGGTTATACCTTGAATGGTATTTTTTCTCACCACTTGTAATGCCCATGACATGCTTTACATGGGGGTTTTGTTCCAAGGTTCACCACTTGTCCAAGCAAATTCTATTGAAACATAGAGAGAAACAAAGGTCCACCACTTTTCCAAGTTATGCTCCATTGAAACATGGACCTTAATACCAAATTATTCCTAGTAGCATGAGTAATATTTTGTACATGGGGGGTTTGCATTCAAGGTCCACCACTTGTCCAACGTACTTTTCCTAGTAGGTTTGGTCGCAAGATTCACCACTTGTCCACTCTATGTCATTATATTAATAATAATTGGGTGTTAAGGTCCACCACTTTTCCAGCCTATAAGGTTATATATTGAATGGTATTTTTTCTCACCACTTGTAATGTCCATGATATGTTTTACATGGGGATTTTGTTCCAAGGTCCACCACTTGTCCAAGCTAAATCTGTTCAAACATAGAGAGAAACAAACGTGCACCACTTGTCCAAGGTAGGCTCCATTGAAACATGGAGAGAATGATGCTCCACCATTTATCCAAGATAGACTCCATTGAAACATGGAGAGAAGTAAGCTCCACCATGTTTCCAAGATGCTAGAGTCCATTGAAATACCCAAAACCCCTGATACTTTGTACATGGGGGGTTTACATTCAAGGTCCACCACTTGTCCAACCTATTATCCCTAGTAGCATGAGTGGCTTGCTCTCAGGATTCACCACTTGTCCACTCTATATCATTATATTAAGAAAAATTGGGTTTCCATATCTAAATGGATCTTTGCTTGGATAAGTGGTAGACCTTGAGACCTAAATACCCATTCTACACTAGAGCATTGGTTAAGCCTTATACACTTCAAGAATACCTTTAACAACAAGTAGTAGTTATTAGTTGACTTAAGTCTAGTTGAACTCCATGGTATTGAGACTAAGAGAGAGTGTAGCATAAAAAAGAGTCAGGATTTTAATTTGACTTTCTTTCTATTAATGAGTAGATCATAGATGGATTTTGGTATCTAATAAAACCTTAGGGTAGACAATGTAAAACTCATGTCTATTGTTGTGTTTGCATTAAGTGTTCTTGTTCTTTAATTTCAGAACCATTACAGAAAAATGGATTGGCTATATGCTGGCATAAATTGAAGAAAACTATTGAATTACCCATCCAACCTCCTCCAAGACCTTGTCCAAGGAATGAATCACCTCCTTATCACCTACCACTTGCTTTCAAGGACATCAAAAGAGTACTTATCTTGGATCTAGAGGGGTTACTTCTCAAGACAGTTGAAATGAAACATGGAGATTCTATGCCATCTTGGGCTCAACACATGCGACTTGTGGAGGACAAAGATGAAGTTTATCATGTGGTGCGACCAGACGCACAAAGTTTTTTGGATTTTTGTGCTGAATACTTTGAGCTATGGATATGGAGTTGCTATAACTTAACAAGGGTGCAACGCATCACACAAAAGTGTTTTCCTGAGCAGTATACCAAGTTCAAGGTGTTTATGAGTAACAAAAATTGCCAAAATCCAAATATCATGTTAGGATTTACAAGGGTTTATCACAAAAATCTGAGTGATATTTGGAAGATATTTGAGGATTTGGATGCAAACAATACCTTAATTTTTGATGACACTCCATATAGGGTGATGTGGAACATGCCAGGGACATATCTTATATTTCCAAAGATGTGGAGGCAAACTTCCGAGCAACTTCAAAACTTCTTGCAGAGAACCATAATTCCATGGTTGGTAGGATGGTTGTATGCAAGAGATAAGAGAGTCTATACATACAACACAATTGTAAATCAGTATAGTGATTCTGAGACAAATTATGTCCTTGGTGTGTACTTGTCAACACGAAAGCATTGAATAAATATGGCTATAAGATGCCTTTTTTATTCTAGTGTGTATCTTTCAACATTTGTATAATTTGATATAGTCTTTTTTTTTTTTTTTAAAGGTGTGTCAATTTTATGAACACTTGAATGGAGTGCACCCTACTCTAAGGGGACTTCAATGTACTATTGGAGTGCATCCTATTGTAAGGGGACTCTGATGTATTGCTAGAGTGCACCCAAATTTTTGGGGACTCATTTTTTATTTGATTGGGGCCTATGTTGGGTCATATAGTAAAAGAAATTCATTTTTTGTCAATTCATATCGAGGTTGCATTTATTTGGAACTATGAAAGAATTGATGTTTGATGTCAAAATAAAACTTGTGAGTGTGGATCAGAGAATTCATGGACTTTAAATATGTGAGAGGGATCTTTTTCTTGGGCACAAATGTTTGCTTCAAGAATTTTGTCATTACATACTTTATGTGAAAGAGTTTTAGAACCTAAAAGACTTTGAAAACAAAACTATGGAATCTAAGTGCATGTATTCTTGAATGGCTTGAAAGTTGATGTATACATGCATGTCGCCTTGATGAAGATTTAGATCTGACAAGATGGAAAGATATAATTCTTGGACGTTACCTTTGTCAATTTGGTAATAACATATTTAACTTTCTTTTAATATGGGTGGAAAATATATTATTATGTGCATTTGGAACCTAATTGCTTGACCTTCAAACCAAGATTCCTATGTTATTTTTTCATATACTTTTTTGTACTGAATTAAGATTGTGGATGCAAGGTCCACCACTTGTTCAAGCTAGATCTAAGAAAGTATATATACTGAGTCTTCAAACTAGTAAACCAAGGGAAGAGAGAAGCAGGGTCCATCACTTGTCCAAGCTCATCTCTAGACAACATAGAGAGATGTTATGTCTACTAATTGTCCAATATAGTCATGGAGAAATGATAAAAGGTTGATCCACTTGTCCAACCTATCATCTCTAGTAAAATGGGAGGTTTGGCCTTAAGATTCACCATGTAACCAACATATACTTCATTGTATTATGAAGAGTAGAAAAGAAAAGCTCCACCACTTGTCTAAGGTAGTTCCAAAATCAACATGGAGAGAAGAAAGCTTCACCATTTGTCCAAGATAGGTTCCATTAAAACATGGAAAACCTCATATATGTTGTACATGGAAGCTTTTTTCCAAGGTCCACCACTTGTCCAAGCTAGGATCCATTAAAACATGGATAGAAACAAGGCTCCACAACTCGTCCAACCTTTATAGCTGCGAAGTGTACCGGTTGTCTAAACTAGGCATGGGAAAATAATAGAAGGTCCACCACTTATCCAATATATTATATCTAATAGCATGGGAGGTTTGGTCTCAAGATTTAGGAATTGGCTGACCTGTATTTCATTGTATTATGATGAATTTGGTTTTAAAGTCAACTACTTATCCAAGCTATAAGTTTATATCTTGAATGGTATTCCTTCCCATCACTTAGAAAACCAATGATATGTTGTACATGGGAGGGTTTGTTACAAGGTCCACCACTTGTCCAAGCTAGTTTCATTGAAACATGGATGAAGACAAGCTCCACCATTTGTTAAATCTAGACTCCATTGAAATCTAGAAAATCCATTCTATGTTGTACATGGGGTTTTTGTTTTAAGGTCCAACACTTGTCCAAGCTAAGATCCATTGAAACATGGAGTAGAGAAACACTCAACCACTTGTCCAAGCTAGGCAACATTGATAGTAGTTGGTTTATTTTGAAGATCCACCACGTGTCTAAGCTAACTCTATTGAAACATAGAGAGAAGCAAAGGTCCACCAACTATTCAAGCTAGGCTCCATTGAAACATGGACAGAAGCAAGCTCCACCATTTCTCCAAGATAGACTCCATTGAAACATGGAGAGAATCAAAGGTCCACCATTTCTCCAATCCAAGATCTAGTTGTCCAACCTATAAGGTTATATCTTAAATGGTAATCTTTCTAATCACTTGGAATACCCATGATATGTTTTACATGGGGGTTTTGTTCCAAGATCACCACTTGTCCAAGCTAACTCTATTGAAACATAGAGAGAAGCAAAGGTCCACCACTTGTCCAAGCTAGTCTCCATTGAAACAAGGAGAGAAGCAAGCTCCATCATTTCTCCAAGATAGGCTAGCATGGATAAGTGCACCTTGAAACCAACCTTCCTATGAGGCAATAGAGCATATGCTACATATTTTATGTATGCCCCATGCCTCAAATTAAGAAGTTATAGATTAGAAGTGGACCTTGCTTAAATGTCACATGCAATAAATCAAGGAAAAATAGCCAAGTGGATTGTATTCCTCAATGGATCCTTGCTTTCACAAGTTGTGAACCTTGAGTCACTTTTACATTAACTTGGACAAGTGGTGGACCTAGAAACCAAGCTCTCCATGTTGAGATAAGTTGTAGGTAGGACAGTAGAACATAGACAACGATAATGGATGCAATATACCCCTCTCCTAATAATCCAATTGATTGAAACCATGATATTTTAGTTTTTTTCATTGTGTATTGTATGTGCATAAAGTGGAATGAGACCTTAAGAAAACTCAAATTTTTGACAAAATCTCTATATTTTATACATGATATATTGAAAGTTGTCCAACCTGGGAATTGGGATTTTCCCACTTTACCTAATATGGTCTTTATCGACAAGACTGCCTTGGATGCAACCAAGTAAAACCCTCTGCAACTCCCCACATAGGTGTCTCCTTTGAACCCACAAGAATTCCGAAGGACGTGCCTGTTGATGCAAGAACCACTCGCACGGCAGTAAGTCTCTAGGGCTCTGTATACAGCCTCAAGTGCTCCATTCATATACTATAGAAAAAGCAGTGTATCGTCTGCAAACTTTTGATCCAACAAATCCTCACTGGTAGGTGGAAGGATCACGTGAACCTTTGAAGCATGGCTAATTCCTCTGAGGTAATCCAATAATATCTCACCCACAAGCACATAAAGATAGGCAGCCAAAGGAGAGCCTTGCCTGACTAATCTGCTTAATGGAAAGCATCTGTCTACATGACCGCCAATTGTGGTGGCACTAGTCGCAAAAGCGCTGAAATCCCTTCAATCCAAGCATCTGGGAAACCGACACATCGTAATGAGCCCTCCAAAAAATCCCAATCCACTCTCTCATAAGCCTTCTCAAAATCAAGAATGACTAGGGGGTGATAGAAGGATCAAGCACACAAATTGTTGTCCAAGATACAACGATCTTGGACAAAACTAGTCTGAGCTCCTTGAGTTTGTGACTAAGCATCTTGGCTAATATCTTATATACAGAAGTCAGGAGAGTGATGGGTCTCCATTGCCTCAACAATGAGGAGTCTCCTCCTTTCAGTATAAGAGATATTAGGCAGAGCATAAGGAAGCAGGCATGACCCCTTTGTCAAAAATCTCCTAAAAGCCTCTCAATAGAGGAGTATGCCATAGATTCCAAAAAGTTAGGAAGAAGGCTTGAGTAAATCCATCATCTCTTGGACAAGTCTCAGGATCTAAACTGCAAATTTCATCATGCAGCTTTGTCTCTGTAAAAGGAAGCATCAGACTGCAACGCACATCCTTGGATATACCTCTCTAGGTGAATGACGATACATGTTGTCTAATCTCTAAAACCTTAGTGGTGCATACATCAACTGTGAATAAGTGAGCATAAGAATTTGATGCAATACCCATAAACAAGTAAAGTGGTTTTATACAAGGACAATCTAATCATTGATCTAACAGATTGGGGTATGTCAGTGAGGCAGTTGAGACTACATTCAAACTAACTGTCTGCCTGCCTACCTAATTGCCTTGGTTCAGGGTAACCAAGAAGAAGTAAGCCCACTGAACTGAAAGCACTTCATGCCTACAATCTGACATGGAGAGTCGGTAGGAGACGGCAGGAACAAACTTGAGAGCATGCAAATTTGGTGTTGCAAAGCATAGAGATCTAGTGGATATTGTAGCGTTGCAGAAAGGATGACTTTACGTAGGTGAATGCGTTCATCAAAACAAACAAGGTCCCAGGGGAAACATTTTTCTACAAGCCATATGACGAGGCCATGCACCTTATAGAACAAAGGGTGATACATATGCAACTTCAAATGGGCACCTACAAATTAACAATGCCATTTGAATTTGCGGATGTGGGACTTGGTGGCAAAGGAGAAGGCATGTAGTGACACCTAAGAATTTGTTCATTCACCAATATTTGGGGGAACACAAAGAGAGAGAGAGAGAGAGAGAGAGAGAGAGAGAGAGAGAGAGAGAGAGAGAGAGAGAGAGAGAGAGAGTGTTCAAGCTCCAAAGCACCTCTATGGAAAGCAAGACCATGGAGATTATTGCATTATCACACACAATAGTGTGTCTGGGATAGAAGTTACAATCTAGCACATTTCTGGCATTTTAAGTTTTAGCAGATGTATATGCTATCTGCCTTGTAAGCTCCAAGCGACTTGAAATTACACAAAGAATGTCAAAGAATTTGGACAGTGGAGAGGGGATTTTGCCACTCCTTATTGGCTCCCTTTAGCCTTGCAAGACATCATGCCCCGCATGCATTGTAAAAACTTCATGATGATTGTCTATGGCAGGAATTTGTTGATCATACTAGACATCCATATTTCCAACTTTCTTAGTAACTACATAAGCTCTCGCAAGGGACTCACCATGATATATAGCTGGCTAACCGTGTGTTGTAGGGTGTGGGTACTTCTATCTAGAAACTAATAATGTTGTAGCTCCTTCTATGTAGGATCTCATAGAGCTAATCATGTCACAGGTGCTTTGGTGTTTGAGCTAATAATGCTACATATTGTCATAATGAAAGCAACGATAGGAGCAATTTGCATTTTTTTGTATGTTGGAAGTGGAACTAAAAATTATTATGAATACGATGCACGTTTATTATATTTGATTTGGCTCTCATTGTGTGCTACTATGTATTGCAGGTGGTGAGCTGTGTGGAAAGGGCTACCTTTTGAAGACGTGAACCAAGAAATCCATAGTTTGATTACACGTGCTTGAGAGCCTACAATCTAAGAAACTTCTTTACATGATGACATCGTCGTCATTTTCAAATCCTTCTTCAATGGGATCGATTTAAAAGGGAAAGAATAGGAGCGATAAGATTTTGCTCTTATTGAAACTTGAATATGGAGATGTTCATACAGGGATTAATGTTTTGACATAACCCTCGTCTATGAAGGAATTCTCTCTCATTCTATATGTTGCAATCCTAAGTGGATAGAAAAGGCGGAAGTCTGCACAGACCACATTTGATCACTTGCAGCAATTGGTCATGATTGTGGAGAAAGAAATGTCAAGGAGTAATGTGGGTTTCGAAAATTGAAGCGATGACAACTTTACAAAAATATGGAGTAAGACTTGATTGTGCAGCTTTGTGATATGTTGATGAGACAAATGATACAACATATGATGCAACAGAGGTGAGTTGGCCTCTTTTGAATAATATGTTCTTATTTGTGTTGACAAAAAATGATATAAAATATAATGAAGTTTGCAAAATATTCAATGCTCATCATGGCAATGCATCAATAAAGTTAATGTAATAGTGGACGCGAGCAAACAGGGTTGAAAGTTCCATAATAAAAAATGTCAAGATGGAATAGGAGATAGGGATGAAGATAAATTGAGAGATGGAGATAAAGATGACTCGGAAGAATAGGATGTAAGCCCTCCTATCGTGTTGAAAGTCAGCTTACGTCCACTTTCAAGATTTCATTTTTTAAGATACAATGGGGAAGTGTCTTGATAGGTTAGAACATGCACACACAGCACTTCAAGTGATGTTCGGGTTTCAAAAACGTGAATGGAAATATATTTTTATTAGAATTTAAACTCAGCTTCAATTAGCCTCTGAAGAGAGTGTTTATGATTTTTTTGAGTGGTTTACAATGACATTCATATTTCCTTTGGATGTGTAGATAACGACGGTGACACACAATTTGGAGTAGTGCTAGCAATCTTAAGAGGCTCAAAAATTTTGAACAGAAAAAGATCTTCCACTTACAGTTTTACTATTAGCATGGGTAGGAATTTTAAAACTCTTTGCGAAACGTTTTGTGAAGGCTTACCATGGTGATATGTATTTACAGTTTTACTATTAGCATGGGTAGGAATTTTAAAACTCTTTGCGAAATGCTTTGTGAAGGCTTACCATGGTGATATTAAATCAATGCCAAAGCCACTAGTGTGACATTAATTAAATAACCCCATAAGCTCAGATTCTACATCTTTTGTCTTTGCAGAAGAATGAGCCCTTACCTCCCTTTATTCAAGGGTTGCCCATAATCTTGCCTACCATCCATGGTCATGGTAGCTCAAGTCTCATATGAAAACCATGTTACCATTGGTTATTTATCAGTAGTCGGTGCTTTATTGACTTCTGCTTGCACCGCTAGTATCAAGAGTACCTACTCCAACACTAAATGTGCATGATTAATAAAAGATCATGTGTGAACCGCTAGAAGCGCAAACTTTTGTTGTTGTTGGTGTTGTGTTGCACCTTTTTTTAGAAAAAAATTGTGTGTGATTTCTATAAACAACTATTCTAATGAACGGCTATTATATGGTTGCAAAGGGCTACATATTGATATCGAGAAAACTCATCAATAGGTAGATTCTTTTCAAAGGCGCACCCACCATGGTGATATACTTATTTATCTCCTTACATTTTTGGATATAAGACCCGTTTACCATATATGTCTCTAACCTTATAGATCTAGGACTATGTCCCATAGCCCTTAGCCTCTGTCCTCTAGGTCTTCATTACAGGGGGGGTCCCATAGACCTTCTATATTAGTAAATGGAAGGTCTTACAAATAAAATAGAAGAGTCCCATACAAAACAAAAGACTTTATTCCTTGTTTTTAAGAGAAGAAGAACAACCTTCTTCCTTGTTTTTAAGACGCACTTCTTCCTCCTTGAGCTTACTTTGCATATAAAAGCTATTTGCTTTTTAAGATGAGAGAGAGAGAGAAGCATGTGGAATTGAGGAGAGTTCACTAACATTTCGAGTTATATCATCATGTGAAGAACTTGAAAAATGAGAGAGAACATGAGCCAAAGAACAATGCAAATAGAATTGTTTTATTTGATATAATTGTGAGTTCCGGATTCAAATTCATCAAAGGAGAAGGGGGTACATCTCATTCTCCAAGCAGTACTACATGTTTACCATCTGCCAAATTTGCAAAGTATTGTGTTAATAGCTTCGGGCAAGAGAAGGAACTAAGCTATGGAGCCATGCCCGACTCAACACATTATCAATAGGACTCATATGCATCACTTGGAAATCTAAAGATGCGAGATGAACTTGCACTCTAAGGGGAACACTCTTAACCTTTTTTTCCCATATCTCATGGTTTGCATCGTTCATGGTGCACCATATAACGATGCATGATGGGTGTCTACGATAAATTGAGCTTTTTTACCAGGTCGTAATCAAGGAAGTTATGGGTGGCATGATCATCAATGAGCATGCAAACTCCTTGAATAATGCATGCATGGCATTATTCAAGGAGTTTTGGTTTGCATCCTCATTGATGATCATGCCACCCATAACTTCCTTGATTACGAGCTGGTAAAAAAGCTCAATTTTTTGTATACACCCATCACACATCGTTATATGGTGCACTTCATGAACGATGCAAATCATGAGATATGGGACACAAAAGTTAAGAGCATTTCCCTTAAAGTACTAGTTCATCTCACGTCTTTAGATTTCCAAGTGATGAATATGAGTCGTGTTGATAATGTGTTGAGGAAAGCATGGCTCCATAGCTTAGTTCCTTCTCTTGCCAGAAGCTATTAACACGATACTTTGCAAATTTGGCAGATGGTAAACATGTAGTACTGCTTGGAGAATCAGATGTACCCCCTTCTCCTTTGATGAATTTGAATCCAGAACTCACAATTATATCAAATAAAACAATTCTATTTGGATTGTTCTTTGGCTCATGTTCTCTCTCATTTGTCAAGTTCTTCACATGATGATATAACTCCAAATGTTAGTGAACTCTCCTCAATCCCACATGCTCTTCTCTCTCTCTCTCTCTCTCTCTCTCTCTCTCTCTCTCTCTCTCTCTCTCTCTCTCTCTCTCTCTCTCTCTCTCTCTCTCTCTCTCTCTCTCTCTCTCTCTCTCTCTCTCTCTCTCTCTCTCTCTCTCTCTCTCTCAAAGCAAATAGCTTTTATATGCAAAGTAAGCTTAAGGAGGAAGAAGTGCCTCTTAAAAACAAGGAAGAGGGTGGTTGTTCTTCTTCTCTTAAAAACATTTTAATCGCATATTAATGGTCGTCGACCATAAATAAATAAACTCATAGTATACTTGAGTGATCATGCCCATAGAAGGGAACATAGGTATTGGTATCCCTTACATAGAATCTAATGAGAAGATTTGGATACATTAAACCACTTTGGTGAAGTACAAAGTTGTGTAGTGAGCCTAAAAAAAGGAATGAACACATGTGTCGTTTCTAGTTTCATAGGCTGATACAACATATCCATATCCAATATAGCAGCCATGGCATGGAAAACCATAAAGCTTATACAAAATTCCAAATAGCATTGATAGCTTTGGGCATGAAAAGATGATAATATATAGAGCCCTACTTGACTCAACACAACCTCAACATGACTCATATTCATCACTTAAAAAAGCTAAAGACATGAGAGAACCTTGTACTTCAAGGGAAATTTTCTTAACTTCCATGTCCTGTATCTCAGAACTGCACCGTTTGTGAAGTTCTACACCCTCCTAGTCATCATGGTGGATCAATTTATTTATTGAAAGATTAGCAAAATGCCTCTCCTCCTTCCCTACATAAGGAGGCCTTTGTACAGGAGAAAAAAGGGCTTTTGTTGAGCCTCTAATAGCCAAGTCAAAAAACAGGCCTTGCATCCATCCGAAATTAAAATTATCAACCTCTTCTCATTAAGCGTTTCCTCTTCATAACAATTTATTTTTCTTTCTCAAATTCGCATGGAATATAAAATTGAAGAAGTAGTTCCAGCTGCTACTAACTTCCATCGAGTTTGAATGATAATGCTTTATAAACTTATGTTCTTATGAAAAAGAAATGTTGATTGCAAATTACATTACGATGAAATTGTCCACATCTTTGCAAGATTTTTATTCTCATTATTATTGATATTGGTGTCTTGTTTGGATGATGATCATTCTATCTTGACAATTGCACTATCGAGTCGTCATCATGCAAAGTCACCTTGCCATGGCCTATATATGTATGGACTTGTCATAAACTATCATCTCGTCATGGACTATCAGGTCTTCATGGAAAATTATCGCTTCATGGATCATATATTATCTTGTCATGATTGTCAAAATCAATTGTAATTTCATTTACCCTTATGTTCATCATTGTAACAATGGAGCGATGTAGGTCTATTAGAACAAATGTTGTAAATAACCTAAAAGAGTACAATGAATGGAACAAATAGTCAAACAAGTGATTGTTATCATATCAATTGACAAAATCATAGTAGGGGAAGGATGGGCCACTTATCTTCACAAGGCATGTCTGGGGTGTTTAAGAAGTGAAAAAAGGACACATGCCATGTGTGCAAAAGTGTTGGGTTTGTAAGAGGTGGTACTTGGTGTACTTTTCCCTGGGCCAAAAAGGTGGGGGAAATACTTGGACCACCATATTGTTTGCATGCATGCAAGAAATTTTGCATAGAAGGTAGATTTTGAATCTAAGCAACAAGAGCTTTTATAGATATGTTAGATGATATGCCTGTTCTCTATCAATTTCAAATTTTGTTTTTGTTTGAATTTCAAATTCAAAAATATAGTGGATGGGATGTCCGTACATTAGCTTCTTAGAAAAATTGCTTAATTTCTTAAACTATCAAGATAAGTGGCCCTTTAGATCCCGTCCTTTCCCTAATGATTGCAATTTCATTTATCCTTATGACCATCATTGTGACAATGGAGCGACGTAGCTCAAGCAAAACAAATTTTATAACTTTGATTTTATTAATGCAGTAGTGCATGTATACAGTGCTATGGGTACAAGAACACGAGGTTCTTGTACTCGTGGCATGCAATAAATCAATCTCAAGATGATACTACGTGAGTACTTGCAAATTCAAGAGCTTGGAGACATATAGACTAAGATAAATGTAATATCTTAAACTAGGACTTGAAAGAAGTGGAGTGAACACATTTGAAAGTAAAAACACATCATGGAGCACATGACAAGTGGTCATTGTTAAATACAATATCAGACCTTGGAAATCGACAAAAAATCAGTACATAATGCTCTCATTGCTAGTCCCACCCAAATACAAGGTGAAGAATCTAGATATCTATCTAGCCTCTCTTATTGAAGAAATTTTGGAGTTAGGAATGCCATCCCCATGTTAGACATCTCCAAACCCCTATGAGAGTGTCAAACCCATAATATAAGAATACTATCTAGACCATGCATGGGTTTCCAAACTAGGGTGAGATATCATATATTCAAGGGGAATTTTCTTGACTTCCATGTCCCGTATCACAGAATTTGCACCGTTTGTGAAGTGCAACATATAACAACGCGTGCTGGGTGTTGGTAGTAAATTGAACTTTTAAATGGCCTCAACACATCCTTATTTGTATTTTTGAAGACCCGGATGTTGCCCTCATCCCCACTCCTACTCCGCAACCTGTAATCGATTGCTTCTGGTTGCTTCTTTATTGCCAATGCTTTGTGACTGCCTTTCTCTTATTCTTACACTCTAGCATGTGCTTCAATGCTACTTGTGTATGTTGCACCCTCCTCTTCACCTTTATTCCTACACAGATCCATCTCTCACTACTCCAAAAGCCCACATCTGAAACTTACCTCACAATCAACAGGTTGTGCATCTTCTCATTGCGGTTCTCCTCCACACCTTTGTTTTTGGCTTTGAGCCCTCATTCACGACCACTTCTTTTGCACCTTTCAATACGTTGAAATGCAGATGTCCTCCTTTTCTTAAAATGCCCTTCTACTCATATATTAAAACTTCTCTTCCCCTTTCCATAGAATCTGTATAGGTTCGAAACTCTCAACCTCCACCCTTCTTTTAATTGAAGTGTAAGATTACCAAAAGTCTAGAATATTTTTTGTCTTTACTAAAAAAATTTAGAAATTTAGTAAGTATGTTGAAATAAAAGTGCCAAATTTTTTTCAGTTCATGTCATCGACACTGCAACTTCATAAGCGATGGCAACTTCAGGTTGAGGAAAAAAAAACCCGTATTAACATAACACAAACTGAGGTAATTCATACAAAGACTCAACGTCATAAGTGGTCGGCCACTATGTAGAAAAGGTCTACAACAACAAAACAATGGCAGGTTAATGGTAAGGCATGAGACTGTTGTGGCCATGGCATGGGTATTGAGGTGGGCAGGGTGAGTTGGACTTCCAAAAATGGGGCATACACGACACACCCACTTGACCTCTTATGCATCTCCCTCTCTCCTCAACCCCACATTGGGGAGAAATCAAAATTAAACTCTCTCTCTCTCTCTCTCTCTCTCTCTCTCTCTCTCTCTCTCTCTCTCTCTCTTCAACAAAAACCGCAGCCGTTTTATGACATAGTAGACAGCAGTTCACTCTTTTGATCATAACTTCTTCATCCAAACTCCGATTTGGGTAATCTATAGCCTCAATCGAAGAGCACAAAGCCCTCTATACATTGATGTAAAGACAGAAATTTTCAAAGTTATGGAAGGTGTTTTTGTAGCAGCATTTTCGAAGTGAACAGGTTCAAGAAAATTGACTCTCATCTCTTATTTTACATACAATGTCTTCTGGCACTCGCAAGGGTTCTTCTTCTTCAACAAGTCCACAACCATTGTGGAAAATGATTCAAGATTTCCTAAGTGTGGAGATAGTACCACAACCACCCAACCAACGACATCGGAAACCATGATCATGGCATACTTGGTATCATTGCAAGAGACCGTAAACAAACAAGGCGAAGACTTACGAGCACTTGCAATGGAGAATGGCACACTAAGGGTACTTGTGGTTTAGAATGAGAATCTCAAGAGGACACTTGAGATGCAAACAACACGTTTGATGCAACTTGAAGAGGAAATCAAGGAATGTAAACGCTCTCTTGTGGACTTGAATGCTTTGAAGGAGCGGATGAGCAAGTAGAGCATGACCATGTATTGAAAGAGGAGAAATTTGACACCATGAGCCGGGATGTATGCGACATGATAAATGTATGCACAAACAAGTCTTGGGCTGATGTATGTTGTAGCAACGTGGTTGCTAATTCCTCACTCATGCAGGAGTTGAACGGGAGCGACGTTCCAAGAACATTGTTATTCGTGGAATTCCCAAAGAGAAGCTAGAGACACCTCCTTCTCTTGCTATTGAAGATTTCTTCAAAACCCACTTTGGCATGTCCGGAGTTATGGTCTATGGAGCACATAGAGTGGTTGCCGGATGAGACCAAGCGAAAGATTATCCTTGATAATAGTTGGATATATTTGAGGGATAAAAAATGTTTTGTATCTGAAGATCGCACTATTAAGCAACAAAATATGTGTCGCAAGGCATATGAGGAAAAGGATAAGGAAAACAAGGAGATCTCTCATGAAGAAAATGTGCCCAAAGGCAAGTCCCTCGAGCAAATAGGGATGCGTGACATATGAGACCGCGTTACAATTGAAAATATACTTTTGGAATTGTAATGGATACCCATGGAATGTGGGGGTTTGCATTGATGAACTAACAAGCAAAGCCGATGATGTACTTCTTGTTGAAACTTGGGAGCATGATACACAAAGGATTAACGGCTTGGAGAATTACAATGTACATTCATTGATGTGGTCAAAGAATCTTAAGCAAGGAAGAGGACAAGGAAGGGTAGTATGTATGATTAAGAAAGGATTGAAAGATTTTGTATCAATTGTGAAAGATGACAAGTATAAACGTTATGTATGACTGAAAATTATGACACCAAAAAGAGCACCCATTTTTGTAGCCGGTTGCTACATTCCTCATCATGATTCTCCCTTTTATGCTTGCATGGATATCAGCCATTTTTTTATTTAGAAGAGGACATTGCTTATTTCAAAGGTGAAGGTGATGTTGGGGATATGAATGCTCGCACAAAAACATTGCAACATGATACTCAAAAATTTGATATGCCATACATTTCAAGGAAGTTGGAGGAAGTTCACTTGTATGATCGTTCTTCAATGGATGAGAAAGAGCCGGATCACTATGGAAAGTTACTTTTACACATGTGTAATAGCACGGGTATGCTCATTCCCAATGGTGTATCTTTGTGGAGTGGAACCAATGGATTTACATGTAGGAGACATAATGGGGATAGTGTGATTGACTATATGCTACTCTCCGAAGCCATCATGTATCGCATAAAGAGTTTTATGTTTGGCCAATGGACCCTGAAATCCGGCCATCGCACCTTATGTATTGACTTTCATGTGGAGAAGCAACTAACCATGATAATCTCAGCCAAAGGAAAGAGAAATTATCACTATGTATGGATTTCAAACGCGCACCAATGCACATTGAAATGGTTGAGCAAAATTTATGGATGAATAAGCTTCAATATAATGCACCATTGAAAACTAACTGGGAAGCTTTCAAGAAATTAATTATTTGTTGTGTCAAAGAATGCTTTGCTATAAAGCATCTCCATGGTATCAACAAAGATAGATCACGCAAAAGGTGGTTAGATAAAGAATGTCAAGATGCTCGAAAGTCCTTGATAAAGCTTGATGCAACTATGGACAAAGACAACTATCAAAGTCATTTGAATACATACAAGGCATTGATTCAAAACAAGAGAAGAAGATGGGAAGTAAAGCAACAACTTTTTCAAGTCCAAGAAAAGGCACATGCATGTGGAAGATTTTGGAGAAACTTGAGGGGCAAGCAGGTTGAGAATTTTGGTAACTTGAGTCTTGTGGATATGTACACACATCGTAGGCAACTATATGAGCAAGCAAATGCTGGAAAAATACCATTTTATGGTTCACTCCCATGTATGCCTTCTTTTTTTACTGTTAAGGATGTATGCGGTGGACTTGAAAAGTTGGCCACTCGCAAAGTGGGAGATCTTCAAGGTATTAAGCTGGAGATGATCAAATGAACGGGAGATTTTACCCATGATTGGATGTGTGATATGTTCAATCTTGCACTTCAACATGGTATGCCTTATGATTGGAGTACTAATTGGGTTAAGCCTTTGCATAAAGGAGGAAATGTAAAGAATGTAAACAACTACCGGACTATAATGATTGGGTCTTTTATGGGAAAGTTGTTTGGGTGCATAATGGAGATGAAATTGAGTGATTGGGTTGAAGATAATGACAAGTGTGCAAAGGGACAAGCGGGTTTTCGTCGATGCCATAGCACCATTGATCATCTTGTCACTCTTCGTGTTCTCATGGAGGAAAGTCGGTTGAAAGGCAAGCGATTGTATTGTTGTTTTGTGGACTTTAAGAAAGCTTTTGTTATGATTCCACGTTACAATTTGTGGAGAAGGATGAAAGAACTCCAAGTGACAAGTGAGTTTATGATTGCGATTTCTCGAATCTATGAGAAGGTGACTTGTCAATTGCGCATGGGAAGAGAAATTTCAGAAATTTTTTTAAGCACTATTGAGGTTAAACAAGGATGTCCGTTGTCACCAACTCTCTTTGGTCTATGCATCGATCAATTGAAAGAAATGGTACTTGACTTTATGCAAGAAGAAAGCATTGAAGAGGTCACTATTTGCAATGCAGTAATCATGATTTTGTTGTATGCGGATGATGTAGTGCTCCTAGCACACACTTTAGAAGCTGCACAAAAGCTTATGGTTGTCCTTGAGAACTTTTGCTTGCATAGTGGGATGATTGTGAATGAATCCAAGACAAAGGTTATGCTTGTGAAAACCAACCATAAGGAGAAGCCATGCATTGTGTACAACAATGAGACATGCACTTGAAGTTTTTGAGAGCTTTAAGTACCTTGGCCTTGAGATTCCGTCCAATCACAAGTGGCATGAATGTGCTATGTGTCGTTTGGAAGCGAGAAAGAGAGCATATTATGCATTTGAGAACAAGTGTAATGCGGGAAACATCAAGTGTTGTGTTCTCAAGAAGTATCTTTTTGATGCATTGGTGACACCGGTTCTTCTTTATGGAGTTGAAGTGTGGGGCGGGAGCATCTCAAAGTCTACTTGGAAAGAGTTTGAGAATGTCCAAAAGCGTTTTCTCACAAAATTTCTCCAAGTGAAGACACAAACACCATATATGCTCCTACTTCTTGAGGATGTCTTCTAATTGAGGTTATGGGCATGGAAAGGGTTGTGGAGTACATGATAAAGATGCATCAAAACCCCTCACATCGACTTCCTACAATTACATGGGAAGCAAGAAAAAAAGTTCAAAAGACGCATAAAAGCAAGATCTTGAGCACGGGATGGATGCAAGACATAAAGAAGTGGTTTGGGAGATGGGATGCATTACACTTGGTACATGATGCTTCAATTGACTCCCAAGTGAATGAAGCTTTTCTACAACGCCAATGTATTACGGCTTGGGAGAAATCCGGTGGGTCACGCTTCATACATTACACCACCCAAATTGCCCCCAACTACAAAACCATGTTCTTCACTGAAAGAGGAAACTGTACTCACAGTTACATTCTTGAGCCTATCCCCTTGTCGACGATACGCACTATCGCAACCATTTGGCTTAGCTCCCATTTCCTTCGATGCGAGATAGGGCGTTGGGGCAATGGAGAAGAGTCAAAGCGACTGTGCACATTATGCTCACTGCAAGTTCGAGAGTCTGAGTACCACACACTACTAGAGTGCTCAGCTTTTGGTCACATCCGAGCTTGTTTCTCTCACATTTTCAGCCATAGCTTAGACCTACACACTTTCCTCTCCCAACCAAAGTGTGGCCTCTCCATTGCGACTCTCATCACCACAATTTTGGAGCATCAGAGTCACTCATCAGTCATACACATACTGCATCACATGTAACTTTGGTCCCATAGGTCATATTTGACCTCCGAGGATGATAATAAAATCTATCTATCTATCTATCTCTCTCTTGCATGGATCAATATCAAAAGCTCCCTCTCCCTCTTTGTACTAGCACTAGGGGGGCTGATTTTCTCCCCCTCTCTCTTGTAAGGAAACGCCCCTCTTCCTATGCATGCTTAAGAACGAGCCACACATAGATCATCTCCTCACAACTCCCTCTCCTTCTTCCCAACAATTACATTTTTCTCTTCTTCATCTCTTGTGGACTGATCTTGAAGCTCTCCCGACTAATCTTGTACACTTCAAAGGAGGCATGATTGCAACAGCTCTACACTGTTAGTGAAGAAATTGTGATGCAATCATCAATTCTACAAACGATTGCGACCTAGAGACCTCTATAGTTGAGTCCAATAATGACTCTTCCACAACATCAAAGGAAGACTCTACATAGATAGACAAAAGTGATAGTTCCATTAAGGTAATGGGTCTTGCACTCAATAATCCAAACAAGGTGGATCCACCAGACATACAACGACTGGTAGAAGATATTAAGTTGCAACAAATGCTTTTCGCTAATAGATTTTCTGAGGAATTTTCAAAATATTTGCACAAGTTGAAGGGCTTCCCAACCCTCTTCATAAACAACTACATGAAGATCACTAGCATTTCATTGGTTCAACATCATATCCACCTCAAGGAGGAAAGCAAGCCAATAATGCAAAAATTATGATGCCTTAGTGCGGTTCAACAAGAAGCTTCACTCAATGAGGTAAGGAGTTACTTGAAGCAAGTTTTATCTACCCTGTGGAGGATTGTGAATGAGTGTCTCATTTGTGTTGACTCCAAAGAAAAATCAAGAGTGGCGAGTGTTTTTGGACTACAGGTCACTTAATGCAACCACAAAGTGGTATCAATTGCCTCTTCCTTTTCAAGATGACATTTTGAATCTAGGGGTAAGGTATGAGCTATACACCGTATTTGATCGCTACTCTTACTATTGCCATATCAGGATTTTGGACAAGGATCAATGATTGACCACTGCCATTGCACCATGGGGTTGCTTTGCCTACATGGTTATGCCTTTTGTTCTCACCAATGCCCTGACCACTTTTGAACACTATGTCATGTGTGGCTTCCAACCCTTCCTTGGTAAATCCATTCATGTTTTCGTTTGCCGATTTTGTAGGTCACGTGCAATACACAAGGAAAAAGTTCACAGTGAATTTTCTAGGCTACAATCACTAAGTGGACAAATTAATAGTAGTTAAGTGTCTTATTGCAAAAATCAATGTGACTCTACAGCCATGTTGTTCCAGCAAGAGACATTGAGTTTGACCCTAGCAAAGTTCAAGTGCTCGTATCTTTGCCCTCTTCTACTACAACAAAGCGGATATACATTTTATGCTAACCCTAGTGTGGGCAATGCCCCACTTGGGGCAGTGCTAATGTAAAAGGACTCTCAAACTTCTTTCATGCATCCTAGCTACTTCTCTAGGTGCATCCTAGCTACTTCTCTAGGTGCATAGGTACATAATAGTGGAACGCATGGTGCTTGCATGGATGTTTGCTACTACTGACTTTCACTCCTATCTATTGCCTAGATCATTTGTATTTTTAACACTAAAGGAAGTGTTTCCTTATGTATTATAGAACATGGATGTTTCTTCTAGGATCCCTAAATGGCTCATTAGAGTGCAAGAGATTGACTATACAATGCAAGTGGGGAGCTCTAAAAGAGTTAGTCTAGAGAACACATTCTCGTTCATTCTCACTTTGATTAGAAACTAAAAATTACGTCAGCTAATGGGAAGGTAAAACCGCTATTAGAACTCCTTAAGTTGGAGGCAGGTTATACTCTCTACTAGAGATTACTCTCTCTACTTGGATGGAGCATGATGCACGAGCACAATAGACAAAGCTCCAACAGAATTTGTCATATTCGACACTCACAGGGAGAAACTTTTCTCTAAAGGGTAGGTATTGGAAGCTATCCACTCCAATAATGAGGTTGATTACACCGTCTTGACTCTAGGGCTTGAGTGCACAAGATGGGATTCAATGTCTCAATGTTTCTAGTCAATGCAATGTTATTGGGGAAACATGTAAATGGAACTTAAGCCATCAAAATGCAGGGTCTCCTAGGTCACTTCATGTAAAAGCCCTTTTAATTCAATTTAAAGTACAATTGCATCGTGTACTTAGAGCTCAAAAAATGAAGCTAATGCTCTCGTGAGTGCACAAATACAAGACATTTTAGTACAAGCAATTGTACTTAAACCACCTTTATTCCAAAGGAGTGATTGCATGGCTCACATTATCCAATGTCTAGAGAAATGTGGGTGTCGAGGTGGTCTCTCTAGAGGCCAAAAGCAAGATTTGGTTTGTAAGGGATCTAGATATCGCCTCATCAATGATGATCTTTACTACAAGGTTAAGGATCGAGTCATAAGTAGGGTGCCTCTCTCTATTGACATTAAGAAAACTCTAGAAAGTTTTCATGAGGGTATTTGTGGAGGACACTTTGCACTTAGCATCACTAGCAGGAAGATTCTAGTTCGGTTTGTACCACCTAGTTTGCAAAGAGATGTTCACCACCGATGCAAAGCATGCAAAGACTTTTAAAAGGCTAGGGATAGGAGGATCATCTATGAGCTCTTACAATCCATTTAGGAACTAGGGGATAGATTCCATTGGGCCCCTTCATTTTGCTCAATTTAAAAAGCGCTATGTCATTCTTGGAGTCAATTATATGACTTGATGGGCCGAGGTGGTGGTAACAACTCACATCGCTTCCAAGGAGGTGGCCAAGCGTATTTGTTGCAGGTTTGTAATTCCTCTCGAGATCATTTTAGATAGGGAACTAAACTTTAGGGGAGATGTAGTCGGACAACTCATGGAAAAGCTAGGAATCTCTAGATAACACTCCATGCCATACAATCTGCAATGCAATGACCTGGTTTAGAAGGCCATGAATGTTATGATATGTAGAATCATCTCCAAATAGGAAAACAATCGACCTAATGATTGGAATAAGCACCTATCTTTTGCACTCTGGGTGGCTTATAGAACTTCTTTAATGAAATCACTTGGCTTCATCCCATTTCATCTTGTTTATGAAAGAGGAAAGTTTTCCATATAAGTATAGATAGCTAGCCTTAAATGGCTAAGAGAATTCTGAAGCCCATGGAAAACAAGGACCATAGTGAGCCTAAGGGGGAGGACAACGTCCAAAAGTCTCCCAAAGGCAACGCCAACAACAATAAATCCAAGGAGAAGGGAGTTTATAGAGGTAAAAATAAACTCTCTCCTGAAGAGCTAGAGCATTATCAAAAAGATAACCGTTGTTACAAGTGCGGGGAGCAAGGGCATGCCTATCGTGCTTGCTCCCACAAGAATACATGTAATGAGCCTCCTAGAGCTACCTTGATCGAAATTCAAGAAGAGGATGCTCATCACAAATGATCTCCTCTATGTCATACGTGGGGAAAGGTAATAGAACATGATGCTTTCATTCTCTTTGACCATGGTTCTACTCACAATTTCATATCCACAGAGTTGGCCACCAAGCTAGGCATCCAAGCCTATGAGATGGGAGATGTCCTACCTGTCAATGGTGCTTTCAAGGGACAAGAAGCCTCAGTCACTCCCTTAATTGGGAAATTGAGGCTCCATGTCCAAAGCTATGTGGACAAGAAGGATTTCTTCATCTCTTCTCTCAAACATGAGGATGTAATCCTAGGGGCACCATGGTTTGATCACATGGCGCCAATGTTAAATTCCCTGAAAGACAAATCTACTTTAGGTACAACGAAAAAGATATGTGCATAGATGCTAAGGAGTTGGTTAGCGCCATACCCATTGTACATAAGCAAGATTTCAATAAGTCAATAAAGAGCTCTATTTTCGTGTACATGATTTTTGTTAAAGATTCTCAAAATGAACCTAATGTTTTAGCAAAAGAAGATATAAACAATCAAAAGGAATTAGAGTTATCAAATTTCGTCAAGGGATTCCAAGATGTGTTTATTGACGACATCCCTTGTGAGCTACCTCCCAAAAAAGGAGATGATGACCATGCAATTGAACTTCTTCCTGGAAGCTCACCACCTAATAAACCTCCTTATCGAGTTTCTCAGGCTCAACAAGAGGAGATTATGCGGCAAGTGCATGAGCTGGTTGAGAAAGGCATGGTTAGGCCTAGCTCATCTCCATTTTGTTCACCAGTGTTATTAGTGCAAAAGAAAGATGCTCATATCCTATGTGTGTCGACTATAGAGCACTAAATAGGATCACTATCAAAAATGGGTTTCTCGTTCCACGGGTAGAAGACCTATTTGATAAGCTACAAGGGTGGACCTACTTCAGTAGGATTGACCTAAAAAGTGGCTACCATCAAATAAGGATAGTTGATTAAAACATTGTAAAGACCGCATTTTGCACTACGTTTGGTCTTTACGAGTACATTGTCATGCCTTTTGGCTTGACCAATGCACCGGCCACATTTAATCATCTGATGGAGAAGCTATTCAGGCCTCACAAAAGCTTTACTAGAGTGTTCTTTGATGATATAATCATCTACTCTAATTCATTAGACGAACACAAGCAACACCTCTAGGTAATATTCCAAGTTTTATGAGAGAACAAACTTTATATCAATCGAAAGAAAAGTGAATAGAGATTAAATATTTAGGTCACATTATCTCTCAAGATGGCATCCAAATGGATCCATCAAAGTTAGAGGTAATAAAAGGATCGCCTAATCCAAGGAATCTGCATGAACTAAGAAGCTTTATAGGTATGTGTGCATACTATAGACGCTTCACAAAAAAGTTCTCACAAATCGCAGGACCATTACACGACCTAACAAAGAAAAACGTTAGGTATATATGGTCCACCAAGGACCAATGTGATGCTTGTGGTGATCTCCTTGGAGCTGTTTTGCTCCAAGAAGGGCATGCCATAGCCTATGAAAGTCGAAGGCTCGACGCTTTTGAGCAAGCTCTAGGTATATATAAGAAGTAACTCTTAGCAGTTCTACATGCTCCAGACTCGTGGAAGCACTATTTATTGGGGACTCCTTTCATTCTGCGAACGGATCACCAAAGCCTTAAGTACTTCATGACGCAGACCAAGCTCTCCGACAAACAAATGAGGTGGGAAAATTTTCTTTCGCAATTTCATTTTCATATTGCTCACATTGCTGGCAAGCATAATCAAGTGGCCGATGCACTTCAAGACGGCCGAGAGTGAATGCGGTATCCATAGCAACTCACTATGATCTATCTTCTATGATAGATGAGTACGCTGTCGATCTCGATTTTAAAGATGTGATTTTAGCCCTTGCACTAGGGAAGAAGGAAGAACCATTTACCCTACAAGATGGTTATCTTCTCTATGGAAATAGGCTATGAGTCACTAACTCACTACGTGAGAAAGTAATGTATGAATCTCATGCTCCTTCTTATGCGGGGCATAGAGGGATTCAATCTACCCGAAAAGGGATAGAAACATACTTCTATTGGCTTGCCATGAAAGCAAACATACAAGAGTATGTTTCAAAATGTGTGGTTTCCAAAAGACGAAGTTTGATAAAGGGAAGAAACCTGCATTGCTTCAACCTTTGCCAATCCCTAATTCACCATGGGAGAGCATATCCATGGATTTTATACTTGGATTGCCCAAGTCTATCCATGGGAATACAAGAATATGGACGATAGTGGACAGGTTTAGCAAAGCACTTTTCATACCTGTCAAAAAGACTATCAAGGCCCATCAAATGGCAACCCTCTTTATATCACAAATCTTCAAGTACCACGGCTTGTCAATGTCCACAGTGTTGGATAGAGATCCTAGAATGACCAGTAATTTTTGGAAGGGTCTCTTTGAGAATTTAGGTACAAGGCTAAACTTCTCTTTGGCCTATCATCCTCAAACGGATGGCCAAAGTGAAATACCTAACCTAACGATTCTTGATCTACTAAAAGCTGATGTCGCAGAAGTAGATCAAAAGTCTCAATGGGAGAAGTACTTACCTTTAGTGGAGTATGCTTACGATAACACAGTACATACTTCCACGGGAAAGCACCTTTTGAGGTGATGGAGGGAAGATCAAAAAGTTCCCTGCTACTCAAGGTACATGGGAAGATCTTCACTGTAGATGAATATAGCCGAGACCTACAAGAATCTTTCCAAAAGATTAAGGATGCTATATCCATCTCTCAGCAAAGGCAAAAGGCTATTGCTGATAAGCACAAAAGAGCCCTAGCCTTTAAACAAAATGATTGGTCTTGCTTAAGTTTCCCAAGGCTCGCTTAAGGCACACGACGGGCAAGAATCCTACAGGACACCAAAAGTACTATGCTAAGTTAGCAAAAAGGTACTATGGTCCCTTTTAGATTCTTATGCCAATCAATGAGATGACCTATCAACTCAAGTTTCCAAACCATTGGCTCATACACAATTCTTTCCACGTGAGCCTACTAAAGCCTTACAAAGGAGAGCCACCTCAAGAAGCAACAATCAAAGACCCATTGGAGATCAAGGACCAAGAAGAAGTGATGCAGCCTAATTCCATTTTCCGACACGAAGACAAGGTATTACAAGGCGATAAGACTATCTGACGATATCTTATCAAGTTTAAAAATTATCCTTTTGAAGATGCTAGATGGATGCAAGGCATACAATTAAAGGATAACCTAAACCTTGGCAATGCTTACAATGATTCCCTAGAGTAAGCGGATGTAAATATGTATAAATGAACAAAATTTTTGTCTTATAAGACTCACTTTTTCTTTATTGTGCACAAATGTTAATAAGTATGCATGCTTAGGATCATGTTTGTGGAGACGGCGTCTCCCGAAAACCAAGTAGAGCATATCACTCTCCTATGGGAGATTGATACAGACTAATATGCAGACATGCTTGTGGTAGCTAAGGCTCTCAAGCACCAAATGGACTAGTCATCCATTCTGGAATGGTGTCGTAGGGTAAAATAGGGATCCTCTACCCGCTAGCAAAGGGACTAACAACTAGGTTTTATCTTCTCTACCTCATAGTCGAGGACGACTATGATTTCAAGAGAGAGGTAATGTCATAAAAACTAATATCTAATTCTCCCAAATGATTTTCTCATGTTAAACTGATCATTTAATGTGGGGAGGTACCACAGAGTAAAAGCTAGAATATTGATAAGGCTGTCAGACCAGTCTCAATAAAGATCCAAAGGAGGGAAAATAGGGATCCAAAGGGGGACAGTCTGCAAAAGAGCAATATGCACCAATGGAGCTTAAAAGACCTAAGGTTCAGCTCCATTAAGATTTCCATAGGCTAAAGTTCCTAAATTTAATTCAATTGTCCAATGGCCAAAGTGGGGGAAAATTGGATGGTTATGGGAAGACTAAAAAGTCTTCCCACATCCCTAGGAAGGAGGGGGTGAGCCCTAATGGTAGGCAAAGAGAGAGAAACACACAAACACACTCCCAAGCTCTCCTCAAAGGGAAGAATGGACACACGGCAGGTGTTAGGAAATATGGCGTAGCTCAATAGATATTTGAGTAGATTACTTAATGGAGAGAGATAGATTTCACACACAAGAGATTATAGAGTAAAGAGAGAGAGAGAGTACACGCGATATATGTGGTTCACCCAATGTGGGCTACGTCCATGAGAAACTAGCCACTCAATGGCTTTAGTACTTCAAAACAAGAAGTAGTTTACAAAGGGATTATACCCTTAATAGAGCTCCCGCCTTGCTTCACTCTCACCACCTCACACCCACCTTGTTGCATCAACTTCACACTATGAAATGTGTTTACAAATGGCTTCCTTTTATAGGCCAAAAGTGCTGCCCTTTCTCATGAGACGCAGCCATGTGTAGCCGCCCTTGTGTAGATAACTCCAAATCGGACTCTCCAATCCGCCCATGTGTGGCCGCCCTTGAAAAGACAAGTCCGCTTTTGAATTTTGCCACTAGCCACCGGCCATTGACTTCCACCACCGGTCATTGACTACCGGCCGGTCGTTTTCCAACCACTTTCCGACCGCCATCCGGCCATAATATTCCCACGAAAAGGAATATTTCCGCGAGTAATCATGATTGGCCATGAAAATTTTAGTTTCCGACAAGTGATTTTTATTTCCAACGAGTGATTTTCCTTCACGCACAATGGCTTCTCATCATAATGGGGGCCTTACAAATGTGCATTTTACCACAAAAAATTACAAGGGGTAAATCAGGCTCCATACTTAATAATCTCCCACTTGGAGACTGATCTCCAAACCAAACCTGTGAGTGCTTTCCATCCTGGCTTCTTATCCTTGAATGCCGATTGAAGATGAGCAAAAGCTCATCTCTCCTTGTTGACCACCTTTGTAAACATGTATGTAGGATTTTCACTTGTATGCACCTTTCCTAGCTTTAGCTGTCCCTCTTCCAAAAGAGTGCGTATGAAGGGATATCTCACCTCAATGTACTTTGTCCTTGAATGAAAGGTTGAGTTCTTTGCAAGATGGATAGCACTTTGGCTATCACTGTACAAGACACAATTGTCTTGTTTGAATCCAAGCTCTTTTAAGAATCTATGAAGCCACAGAATTTCTTTGCTTGCCTCCGTCATTGCTACATACTCTGCTTCCGTGGTAGAAAGTGAGACCACTTTCTGCAGCTTTGAAGCCCAACTTATTGCTGTGCCTCCAACCGTGAAGACATAGCCAGTAGTGCTCCTTCGAGTATCTTTGTCACCTGCCATATCTGCATCATCATACTCTTCTAGAAAAATATCAGTTCCTCCAAAATACAAAGCATTTGTTGTTGTCCCTTTTAGATACCTAAGTATCCACTTCATAGCTTGCCAGTGTTCTTTACCTGGGTTTTCCATGAACCTACTCACAACTCTCACTGCATGTGCAATATCTGCCCTTGTTCAGACCATAGCATACATTAGAGAACCTATCGCTACACCATATGGAACTTTAGACGTATAGGCTATCTCCTCTTGTGTCTTTGGATACATATCCTTCGTTAGTTTAAAGTGACCAGTCAAAGGTGTAGAAACTAGTTTTGCATTTTGCATTGCAAACCTTTCTAGTACCTTCTTGATGTAATCCTCTTGAGATAGCTTTATTGTCTTCTTCGTCCTGTCCCTTGATATTTTCATACCAAGTATCCTCTTTGCAGCACCTAAATCTTTCATTGAAAAAGATTTAGACAGCTCCTGTTTTAGGTCTTTGATGTCCTGCATGTTAGCACTTGCAATTAGCATGTCATCAACATACAACATTAGAATGATGAACTTCCCATCTCCCAAATTCTTCGTGTAGACGCAATGATCTGAGTTGCATCTTCTGAATCCATGATCTAACATCCATCGATCAAACTTCAAGTACCATTGTCTTGATGCTTGCTTTAACCCATACAAGCTTTTCTTTAATCTGCAAACGATTTTCTCCTTACCTTTTACTTCATACCCCTTTGGTTGAAGCATGTAAATTTCCTCCTCTAAGTCACCGTGAGGGAATGTCGTATTTACATCCATTTGCTCAAGATTTAGATCATGAGCAGCCACAAGGCTTAAGACAAGCCTAATTGAGTTCATTTTTACAACAGGAGAAAATATTTCATTGAAGTCAAAACCTTTCTTTTGAGAAAACCCTTTTACCACAAGCCTAGACTTGTACCTTTTCTTCCCACCATCTTCTTCCTTCAGCTTGTACACCCATTTGTTTTGAAGTGCCCGCTTACTTTTAGGAAACTCAACCAACTTCCATGTTTGGTTGTGATGTAGTGAGTCCATCTCCACTTGCATGCTTTTCATCCATTCTTCTTTGGATTCGTGTTGCATAGCTTGTTCGTATGATTCCGGCTCTCCAAAATCTGAGATCAAGAGATGGTTGAAGGAAGGAACAAACCTTTCTGGAGGTCTACTTGCTCTTGTAGATCTTCGGGGAATAGGTTGAGGCTCCTTATTTGGTTGACGTTGTTACACATTGTCACCGTTTGCAGTCCTTGGGTCTTCACCATCCTCAAGCTCCATGTACTCATCACTTGTTTCTTTTGTTTGTTTTCTTTCCAAGTAACCTTTGTACATATTTTGTTCGTTAAAAATTACATCCCTACTCCTTAAGATTTTACCATCTTCAAGATTCCATAGGCGATACCCAAAGTCACCTTCTCCATAGCCAATGAAGAAAAACTTTTTGCATCTAGCTTTGATCTTAGGCTTCTATCTATGTGCATGAAAGCCTCACACCCAAACACTTTAAGAAATGCATAATTCACCAGTTTACCTGTCCATGCCTCTTCTGGAACTCCCCCATCCAATGCCGTTGAGGGTGACCGGTTGATTAAGTACACAGATGTACTTACAGCTTCCGCCCAAAGCTCAAGCGATAGGCCTGCATGTAGCCGCATGCTTTGTGCTCGCTCCATGATTGTCCTATTCATCCTTTTCGAAATCCCATTTTGTTGAGGTGTCCTTGGGGTTGTCCTTTGCCTCCGAACGCCATTGCTAGCACAAAAGCTTTCAAAAGCTTGGCTGCAATATTCGCCTCCATTGTCGGATTCGAGGTATTTAACCTTGGTACCTGTTTCATTCTCCACAAAGGCTTTCCACCTTTGAAATATGGAAAATACATCGGACTTATTCTTCATGACATAAACCCATGTTTTTCTAGTCGCATCGTTTATGAATGTTACATAGTACAATGAGACACCAAGTGACGGTGTACTTGCAGGACCCCAAACATCAGAATGAACCAACTCAAGTTTGTTATTTTTTCTTTCATTTCTTGATTTTTGAAATTTTACCCTCTTTTGTTTACCATCAATAAAATCTTCACAGAACTCTAAGTCCACGTCTTTCAAACCTGGTAGAAGCTTCTTCGTTTGAAGGATTTGCATTCCTTTGGCACTCATATGCCCAAGCCGGTAGTGCCACACCGCACTGTCAACTTCTGTGGTTGCTGCACAAGATGAAGGTTGTGTGCTGATAGTACACAAGTAAAGTGTACCAACCTTTTCTCCCTTGGCAACCACCAAAGATCCCTTTGAGATCTTCCACCGTTTGTTTTCGAATACAATGTTGTGACCTTCATCATCCAATTGTCTTGTAGAGATCAAACTTTTCCGAAGAGAAGGAACATGCCTAGCATCTTTAAGCTTCCATTCATTTTTGTTAGCAGTTTTGACAAAAACTGTACCTTTGCCGACAATCTCACAAGCTTCATCATCTCCCAAGTATACATACCCAAAATTACCTTTGGTGTAATCTTGGAAATGTTGCTTGTGTGGTGTCACATGGAATGAAGCCCCAGAATCTACTATCCCAGAATTAGACACATTGTCTAATGAGAGAATTAGAGCATCTTGCTCTACTTTACCTGCCACATTGGCCTCCGATATTGGCTTGTTTCCTTGAGACTCAGTCTCCTTCTTCTTATTGGACCAGTAATCCTTCTTGACGTGGCCCTTCTTGCCGCAGTTCCAACATTCAAGAACTGACTTTGTGCGTGACTTGCTCCGTCTTGAGCGATCACGACCCTTTTGGTTTTTGAACCTCTCCTTAGGCCTTCCTCTTGTTTCCACTGACAGTGCAACACTTGATGATTCTCCTGTGCTTCTCCTTCGTATTTCCTCGCTTAGGAGAACACCCACAACAACATCAAACTTAAGAGTATTTGTGCCAGAAATAGAATTACTTACAGCCATCACAAGGTTGTTCCAACTATCCGGTAGAGATGATAGTATAAGGAGAGCTCGCACTTCATCATCGAAATTGATTTTCACCAATCGAAGTTGACTTATGTTTGTGTTAAAGTCATTTAGGTGTTTTGCAATTGAACCATTCTCTGCCATCTTTAGATTGAACAAGCGCTTCATAAGAAATACCTTATTGGATGCCGATGGTTTCTCGTAGAAGTTGTCAAGTGACTTCATCAAATCCACCGTGGTCTTCCTCTCCGAAACATTGAAGGCCACCGTTGACACCAAGCTTAACCGGATTGTTCCCAGTGCCTTTCGATCACGGACAATCCATGCTTCATCTACCATTGTTGCAGGCTTCTTTGCAAGACCGCCTAGTGGCAAATAGAGGTCCTTCTGGTAGAGATAGTCTTCAATCCGCATCTTCCAATGTTGGTAGTTTTTGCCGGTGAACTTCTCAATCTTGAGCTTCCCTTCCTCCCCCATAACTCCCACTCAATTCAAGGAATCCTTTCCTTGAGATAATTTAGCTATGAGCAAACCTTGCTCTGATACCAGTTGTTAGGAAATATGGCGTAGCTAAATAGATATTTGAGTAGATTACTTAATGGAGAGAGATAGATTTCGCACACAAGAGATTATAGAGTAGAGAGAGAGAGAGAGTACGCACGATATACGTGGTTCACCCAATGTGGGCTACGTCCACGAGAAAGTAGCCACTCAATGGCTTTAGTACTTTAAAACAAGAAGTAGTTTATAAAGGGATTATACCCTTAATAGAGCTCCCACCTTGCTTCACTCTCACCATCTCACACCCACCTTGTTGCATCAACTTCACACTATGAAATGTGTGTAGAAATGGCCTCCTTTTATAGGCAAAAAGGGCTACCCTTTCTCATGACAGGCAGCGATGTGTAGCCGCCCTTGTGTAGATAAGTCCAAATCGGACCCTCCAATCCGCCCATGTGTGGCCGCCCTTGATAAGACAAGTCCGCTTTTGAATTCGGCCATCAACCATTGAATTTGGCCACCGGCCATTGACTTCCGACCACTGGTTTTCGGTGAGTGTTTTTAATTTCCGGCGAGTGATTTTCCTTCACGCACGATGGCTTCTCCTCATAATGGGGGCCTTACAAATGTGCATTTTTACCACAAAAAATTACAAGGGGTAAATCAGGCTCCATACTTAATAGCGCACTCCTAGCCCAGTTGCCCCCAATCTCCCCTCAAATCCTATTGGATGGCCATAGAGGTGGACCAATGAGAATTAGGCTAGAGTAAAATTAGTCTAATCAATTTAAAAATGCATAAAAGAACCAATAGTAATTAAGCTCCGTAGAAGACTATTGGACAATCTACCAAGGGGTCCAACAAGCATCCAGCAGCCCAATGGCTAGCTTGATTCCTACTGGCCAGAAGACTAAAATGTCCAATGAGAGTTTAAATAAATTATTTAATTACCTAAAGCTCTCACAAAAGGGGAAAGGGGGACACATGTCACAAGGCTATCAATTATGCTTCATATTTGTGATTGGCTAAGCCCTGTACAGGAACCAATGGGAAGCAATCAAGAGCAAAAGGGAAGAGGGGTCGACCAAGTAGAGAGAGAGTTGGCATTTTTTTGTCTAACTCACTTTGCTACACACACACACACAACTCATGTGTTGAGCAAGAACTCCATCTCCTTCTCCAAGCATTGAGAAGTAGAGGCCTACACCACCAACTCTTGGCTATGGAATGCAAATCCAATCAAGAGCCAAGCTTCAATGGCATGCTCATCTTCTCTACCATGCTAATTACTAAGCTAAGCTATGCTATTATAGTGATTATGTGAGGAGAATACTTCTTCCTCGTAAGATACATCTTCTTCCTCTCAATCTTTCCTCATTCCCTGCTAGCTCTCACCATTTTTGAAGGTTTTTGAGGTCTTCGGACTGAGGCTAGGGACACTAGATGTCTTTTTCAAGCATAATTTGGTGCATGAAGCTTCCATCTTCATTGCACCAACGTGTTTCGTCAAGGAACACAAAGATTGTATTGTACAAAAGTCTCCTTTGATGGGAGAAGCTATAATACAAAGCCTTTGAAGGGGGGACCGCCGGCTCCATGTAAGTCCGGTCCTCAACTGTTGTCAATTGTTATATTTCTATCTCTTTTTAAGTAATGTCTATGCCAAACTAGCTAGGAGTAAATTGCTATGTTGCTTTCTCAAACTAAGTACTCTCTCTATGCTCATTAGAAACTTGTCCTTAATGAAATGCTCACTATGTTATCAATTTCCATTGCACACAAGTTACTAGTGCATTAAATGTTACAGCTTATTAGTTAACGTTGCACAACCATTGGCTCGTGCACAATGTTTTCCATGAGAGCCTACTAAGCCTTACAAAGGAGCGTCACCAAAAGAAGCAATAGTAGCAGACCCTCCCAAAACGAAGATCAAGAGGAGGTACTTCAATATGAGTCCATCATACGACATAAAGACAAGGTATTAAGAAACGGTAAGATTATCCAATGATATCTTGTTAAGTTTAAGGATTATCCTTTTAAAGATGCTAGATGGATGCAAGAAACCTAGCTTAAGGATAATATGAACCTTGTCAATGCTTACAATGCTACACTGGAGTAAGCAAATGAAAATGCATTTTAAATGAACAATGTTTTTGTCTTCTAAGACTAGTTCTCTTTTTATTGTGCACAAATTTAAATAGTATGCATGCTTAGGATCATGTTTGTGGTGACTATGTCTCCCAAACACCAAGTAGAACTTGTCACTCTACTTTGGAAGTATGATATGGACTAAAGAGCAGACATGCTTGCGGCAGCTAAGTCTCCCGAGCACCAAATGGATCAGTCATCCATTCCGGAATGATGTCGTAGGGTAAAAAGGGATCCTCTATCCGCTAAGAAAAATGGACTAATGACTAGGCTTTATCTTTTCTACCTCATAGTCGAGGACGACTATGATTTCAAGAGAGAGGTAATGTCATAAAATCTAATACCTAGCTAAGCCAAATGATTTTCTCATATTAAACTGATCATTTAATGTGGAAGAATATTCGGGAGCAAGAGTTAGAATAGAGACATGTGCTTCTACACGTATCTCAGCAGGAAACCAAAAGGAGAGATGGTTGCATCTCAATAGGGTCCAAAAGGAGATGGTCTACCAAAGAGCAATGTGTAATAAGTGCTTCTAGACTTATCTCAGCAGGGGACCAAGAGGAGAGATGGTTGCATCTCAATAGGGGTCCAAAAGGAGATAGTCTATCAAAGAGCAGCGTGCATCTAATGGAGCTTAAAGAGCTTACAGTTAGCTTCATTAAAGACCTCCAAAATTTAGTTTAAAAGTCCTTAGATCTTAGGCAAGCTAGGATTGTGCTTGAGGTGGGAACCCGGCCCAAGCTTGAGGTGCTTGTCGTGCTTGCTGACTAAGGTGCTTGAGGTGCTTGTCATGCTTGATGAGTAAGGTGCTGGAGGTGCTTGTCGTGCTTGTTGACTGAGGTGCTTGATGTGCTTGTCATGCTTGATGAGTAAGGTGATTGAGAAGCTTCCCATGCATGGAGGGGTAAGGTGCTTGAGGGTTTGAGTAAAAACGTTACCCTACAAAGGAGGGGAAAAGCCCAAAAGTTATGAGAATCTTTGACTTAACCTCCCACTCACCCAAAGGGCACCCCCTTTCTCAAGGGGCACATGGACACATGTCAGGCTCTCCCTATGCTTAGCCACATGGTGTGCTTGAATACTATTGGCTGGGCTAAAGAGGAGTCCAATGAGCTTCTAGTTCAATTCAACAAATATCTAGATATTTGCAAGCTCTCTCTCTCTCAAAGGGGTAAGGAGGACACTTGTCCAAAGACTACCCATGTTGCTTGAAATGCATTGTGCATGTGATTGGCTAGGCTTAGAGGGGTCCAATGAGCTTCAAGCTTGAGCTACAAGGACGGGTCGGCCAAAGCAAGCAAGGGGGTATGCTTGGGGGTAACAACCTCTCACACACTCATTTTTCACACATTCTCACTTGCAAGAACTCCATCTCCTTCTCCAAGCTTGTTGAGAAGTTGAGAGCCTACACCAACACTCCTGGCTATGGAATGCAAATCCAACCAAGATCCATGCTTCAATGCTTAAGCTTTCCATATTCTCTCTCTTCATTACTATGCTATTATGCTATGCTAAGCAAGAAGAGTGATGATAAGTGAGGAACTATTTCTTTCTCCTATCATGAATGATTCTTCTTCCTCTTCCCTACCCTCATTCCCCGCTAGCTCTCTCCACCTTTGAAGGTGTTTGAGGCCTTGGGACTGAGGCCGAGGATGGTTAATGCTCTTACAAAGTTTATGTTATGCTCGTGTTGCATGAAGCTTTCCATCTTCATAGCATCACCAAGGTCACAAGGAACGCAAAGATTGTATTGTACCAAGTCTCTCTTTATAGGAGAATCTATAATAAAGCCTATTGGAGGGGGGACTGACTCCACATAAATTCGATCCTCAAATGTTGTCAAGTTCTCTAATTCTCTCTCTTGCAAAAGTATTATTCATGCCAAGTTAATTAAGTATAATGGTTATGTTGCTACCACTGATTAAGTTCATCCTCTATGTTCTCAAAGTAGTCTCATAAAAATGCTCACTATAATTCTCTTAATTCCGCTATTCTCAATGTTCATAGGCCATTTCCATTACATATCCTTTGCAAATGAGTTATGTCAGCCAATTACTTTCAAGAAAAGTGAATAGAGGTATTCTTTTAGACACCTCATAGTTGTGATAACTCGTTTAGCCTACTCAAATGAGTTCCTAATAAAGTCTATATGTTATGTTGGATATGGGTTGTTACACAAGACAGTTGCAAAGGGACAACAATGTGGAAAAGCAAGATGCTCTTCTTGATTTCATTGAATCTCCTACTAAAGCGTGTTTTGGTCAAATGGACAGTTGGATCCACGAAGGATGCCACTGTGGAAAAACATTAGTGTTCTTAACGAAGATCTCACCACTTTTGTTTTCTAGGACAAAAACACTTCTCCAAGGGGAGAGTAATGTTAGGCCAAAGGCCAAAACTCACATGCGGTCAAGGGGTGCTATATTTAGACAGCTACAAGCCTATACATATCAAGCTTGGGTGAAAATTTATATGTATTGTTCCCGGTGGTCTCATAATAACTAAGATTCATTACTTTTGAGACATGATTCAAAGAGAGTTATATAGTTGAAAAGACAAAAAAAATCTTTATTGTATGTTTGGTACAACTAAGCCTTTATAAGAGATTGAACGAGCTCCTAGATCACGAGAGACTAGACTAGAGAGAAAAAAAAACACAACAAATGATAGACTCGATGGAACCCATACACTCACGATGTATCATCTCCAGACACTGGCTGGTAGCACACTCAACTCAAGACCAAGGACTATCAAGATACAAAGGGGGTGTAGAGGTTTTATTGTGCAATGGACAATGGAGATAGTGCTAGTAACACGATAGACCAAGCAATGATGGCTACAATATCTTTGCCAAATGTCTCTCCTTTAGATAGTTGGAAGAGAAATGAGTTCCAGTGGATCCTTCACAAGAGAGGAGCATAGTGAAGGATAAATATAATAGTGGTGGTTCGACCTCTATGGGACTGACTCTGACTCTTACCAACTGATGGTCACCACATAAAACTTCCAAGATTCTCCTTATCTTTGAAATGAACCACCACAAACCTGCTAGAAGAGCTATTAATTTGATTGTAACAGCAAGACCCTCACCCAAATTAGAGAGGTCCATGCCATGTCTCCATTTGGAGACATTGTAAACTATTGTTGTTCTACTCTAAATGGCATTGTGCAAGCATCTCATCTTCCTCATTTGATGTCTCCAAGTGAGCTATAAAGCAACAAATTCCAATTTTGATATGAGGACTAGAATGAAAGGTTGCCAAGAGATGGTCCGGCCTTATCCAACCACCTTGGAAACTAGACAATAAGCCTCCACTAAAGTCACTAAATCATGGATCACATGGAGAATATTTGAAGAAAATCTCCCCAACAACGGAGCGCCAATCAATCATAAGAATCCCAGATTGACACGACTAATGGTGAGGGGAAAGTGCCATAAGGTCCTCCAACATAGAGCTAATGAGATTTAAAATTAAACTGTCATGCATGCAACTAAACTTAGAGAGAGAGGAAGAGTCAGAATACCCTGTTTTGGAGCCCGTGATTGAGTTGGAGGGGTTGCTCGTATTGCAGAAGACGAGACCCAAATTCACCTATAATGCCTGAAACTCATCGTCTTGCCCTCAAATTACAAGTTCCAAGTTTGTGGTAGCGAGAGATTGAGAGAGCTAGTTGGTGAGCTAAAAAGGAAGAGGTTGGCCCGACAGGGGAGACTGACAGGTTGCAACACTGTGGTTGGAGAGATGGTGATGGCGGAGCGAGATGGATGTGTTGAGAGACATTGTTGTGCGTTGTTGCTGCTCATGTGGTGTTCCACTGCTACATTATTGTTGTTGTGCAGGCTGTCGATGTGCTTCTGTTCACAGACTGACGATGAGATTGAAAGCAAATATGGGGTGGTGAGGGCTTGTGGCCTTTTGCATGGAACTAAAATACTGGTGGTTGGAAAGGCAATAAAATCAACAGAGCCCGATCAAGTGCTTGCGAACGGGACTGTGCAATTTATGCAAAACATCAACCCAAAAACGAGTAAAGGGCAGTAGTCGTCGCATGCCAAAAGAAAAGGCGTGTGCTTGGCAAGTGAATGAGGGAGAATGAGAAAGAGAGAGAAAAATGTGGTCTGATATGGTTGGTGAGACAGAGTCGAAAGAGAGGGAGAGACTGTGTGTGTGTGTGGGAGAGGTGGTGTAGAAAACTGTAGTCAGTGAGACAGAGTTGAAAGAGAGGTAGAGGTTGTGTGTGTGTGGGAGAGGTGGTTGGCAACGGTTTCCACTAGATTGCGGTTGTCATCACCGTATCAGTTATCCAAAAAAAAAAAAGGAGCACCACATGATGTCGTGAGAGAAGGGTGCCATGCAAGCTAAAGAGGTGGGGTGAACCACTGCATAAGTGGCATGAAAAGAACATAGGTTGAAGGTGGACAACAAATTTGTTGGTGTTTGTCGGTACAAGGAAGTCGCATGGACCTCAAGGGAGCGGCTTGATTCTAGGAGGAGGCACTCCATGCTTCTACTTGTGCTTTTGCTATCGGTGTTTGTTGGACGGATCCGTCGCGACAGACATAAGCACAGCGAGAACTCACCTAACATATAATGTCAGCTAAGGAGGAAGCTCGACCCGCAGGCGCGTAGAAGCAAGCATAAAATGTCAACCTACACTCGACCGACTCCTAACTAATTCCTACAGAGGTCTCTACCAATTGTCTAAGTCATAGTCTTCAAGAGTGCACAAGAGGAAACTTCCTACGACGCTGTTTAAAGCCGAACACCCACCAAACAATCTCGAAACACCACAGAACTTGAAGGACACCCTACTATCACCTAGGTCGCTCTCCCTAAGGTCTATGAACCAAAACCCCAACCCAATACACCCGGTGCAAAATCACGTAGGATGTCTGGCCGAAATTTGCAGGTCTCTGTTTCTAAAATCTAAAGTGCCTAACGTGTACCTCTACTCAATGTGAATGCGTGGATATGCTGCATGCAAGATCAGACAACGTATGCTCACCGAATCACCAAATGAAGCTCATAGAAGGAGCTCGCAAAACCGGACCGTACGCGTGCAATGTAGGTATCGGCGCGTAGCTCTCGTCGGGGGCAACACGTTGCACTTCTCCGCACTCGATTCCGACCACCGCTACACATGTAGCATCAAGATGAAGCTCACACTCTCTCGTACACAGTACGCTCACTCACAGACTTCCAAACTTCTTTTAAAAATGACAAAAGGTTTTCTCATTAAGGTCCAAATTTTTATATATACCTTACAATTCTCAAACCCTAAAGTTCAAAATCAACCATCTACTCAATTTAACTATCAAAACTGGGATACAATCTGGAAACTTCTGTAAGCCCCAATATTTACAAGGTGAAAAATCGGGTTTTCTCAATAAATGAATAATTACAAAAAATAATAATCTGCCGAGAGGTCAGTTTCCGTAGGGTGTGTCCAGCTTCTAACACTCCCCCCCTCCTTACTCATATCGTCCCCGACATGGCCGTTGAGCTGCTTCTTCATCATATGGTTTCGCGCATCTTGATCAACAATTCATATGTTGCATGAAAATTCATCATTGTTGGGCCGAAAATATCAGTGTTTATGGTAAAGAAGCCGGTGTAGAACGCTTCTTCAAAGGCCTGGAGGTGATAAGATGGTAGAAACATTATCCTTTGATACAACGCATGTATCACCTCCTTGAAAGGCTGACCAGACAGATCATAGGCACATCTGTAAGTATCTTGGAAGAAGAAGATACTATCTGTCACCTGGCCTTGCTTGAATGTCTCAAATACTGCTAAAAGAGTTTTGCAGATTTTCTTCATCATGATGCACGTAAGGTCAGGTGAGCCAGTGAACAATTTGATGGCACCCGTTAGGGTTTTCACCATGTATTGGACACTTATTCAAGCCCGGCAGCTTAGGAGAATTCAGCCAAGTGGGTTGGCTCCTTTGTAATATCTCCTGGGCCTTCCACGTCCTGATCCTTGGTAGAGGACAAAAGCTTAGGTTGTCTCTGATGTTTTTGGGTGCCTCTACCAAATGGATTAGGTACTGTGGGTACTTCGTCAGCCACGCCTTCCTCCATTTTGGCTGAGAGTCAACTATTAACCTGGACCCTTCTGGCTGGGAGATATCAACGTTGTAGAGTGGCACTGTCGGATCTTCTCTAATCCTCTTATTGATGGTGGCGGCTTCATACTTTAGCAAAGGATATGGGAGAGAGGGTTGAAGCCATTCGTGCCTGAGGTTGCTGGCGTCAATCTTCTGGATGGTCATGGATTTGAAAACCCTCTGCTCCCATTCCAAGGCTTCCTTAGTCGTCTCTCTGATCTCCACCTCTATTGCTTTACGCAGGTTTTCTTCCTCTTCCTGTGTCAGATCTTGTGTCTCTTGAGAGGATACTACTAGGATTTCCTCTTGCATAGGTGTGTCCATAGGATCTGCCACATTTTCTAAATCTATGCCCTCAGTGGCCGCTGGCCCTGTGCCTTCTTGCTCTCCGGTTTGATGTCCTCTCAGCTCCTCAATCCGCTTTAGGATTTTCTGTTTTTCTGTTTCAGCTTCTTCTCCCATGTTCAAAGGAGGTCATTCAATTCGGCATTTATCTTCTCCGCCTCCTCGAGCTTTCTTTTGATACTTTCTAATTCCTCTTGCATGGCTTTTTGTTCTTCTTCCATTCGTATTTGCATAACAATTGGCCCTTCTGCCATCATCAATCATTGCTTTTTCTCTAGAGTCAGCTCTGTCTGAAGTTCTTTCATCTGTTCTTCATAAATTTGGCTTTCCGTAGTGATGTGAGTCGAGCTAGTAGCTCTGACTCTGGCAGGAGATGCCCATAGCCTCTTGATGGTTTGATCTTTCACTTTAAGCTGGTCCTTGAGCTCAAGGACCTCATCCTGATTGGCTTCTTGATCTAATTACGCCTTTTCTTTGGCGTTTTGCATTGCTTCAACTTCTTTGGACTCCTCAGCCAGCTGTAGGGTCAGGTTATCCCTTTCCCTCTCTGCATCTATCAATGATTTGTTGAGTTGCTTACACTCCTCTTCGACTCCTTGCATTCTTTGGGTTGCTGCCTGATTTTCTTTTTCCATTTCCTGGCATCTTTGCAATGCCTTTGCGAGACTGGCATGTAGCTCCGCTTCTCTCTCTTTCTGCCTTTGAATTTGTCTTTGTAAAGAGTCTACTTCCAGCTTTATCTTCACTTCAATGGCCTTGAGAGTTGCCATCTCACTTTCTGAGGCCATGGGCTGCGCTCTTAACCCGGTTAACTTTGTCATCACCACATCCCAATCGTTGGAGGGCGGGTGCAGGTCCACTGTATCTGTGGCCATCTCCTAGTTCTACTAACCTGATGCTTTGCATTTGCTCCTTAGGCCCTGTGCTTGCCAAGTAGAATGCGATTGTGGCAGCCTCTTCTTTTGTGTATCCTGCAGCTAGCAGGTTCAGAAATGTGATGTATGCTTCATGTGGCTTTGGCTTCTCACTCTTGGGTTTAACCTCTTCCCTCTCCTGGCTTTCTTCTTTCTTGGACTCTTCCTGGCCTTCGTGTTTGTCTTCCTTCTCTTTATCTTCTTGTGGAGGGCTACGAGGAGGTGGTGAGGGCGGTGGGTTGGACTCAAGGCTGGCCGGTAGAGATGTAGTCTTTTTCTTTAAATCTCGGGCTGCCTTTGTCTTCTTTTCTCTCTCTTGGCTCTCCTGCTCGTCTAGCAGTTTCTGTACTTGCTCCACTTCCTCTTCTGTAAAAGGTACATGTGGAATATTTTCTGATGTGACATCAAGAATCTCAAAATTTTTAATGTAATCTTCGAATCTATCCCTTTGCACCCTTCGGGATGATCCAAACATTGCTTCTAGAGACGGCTTCCAGAGTTCACTCAAATCGCCTTTAAGGGCTCTTTCTGCTTTGAAGCTCTCCATCAACCGCTCTAGTCTTGCCGCTTTTTGTGACTTTGTCTCTTTTTTCGGCACTTGGAAAAATTCTTTCTTTCCCTTGTTTTGCTCTGGTTGCTCTTCTTGAACGGGCTCTAGCCGTCTTTTCAATCTTATGGCAACCCTTGGTGCTTTTTGTTGCTCGTCTTCTTTGTCTTCTTTGAGCCTCAGCCAGTCGTTTTGTGATGGAGGGTCGGGCCATCTTCCCTTGGCGTGCAATGCCTCATAAATCACCTTAGTGATTAGTTCTTCTGGCACAATATATGTGGGCTTCTTGTTACCCATCTTCACTAGGTTGTCATGTATATATACTGCATAATTGATTAGCTTTGGAGTGCTCTTCATCATTGCCCAAGTGAATGTCGTGGCAATTGCTCCTGGCAGCATTTTGTACTTTTGTGGCCGCTTCGTACACATATGGAAGTATTGGTTGTACAACTAACTCATGATTGCCACTTTTGGGTTGGCAATATCTTCAAAAGTGTAGTTATTTTTCCTCTCAATGTACACCTTGACATCATCTCTTCTTTTAGTTACACTATCCCCCTTGTTGGAGAGGTCTAGTGCATCTGCTACAACTTGCTCGGTGATGACTATTTCTGTTTTTGGCCTACCTTGCAGATCTGTAACTTTGGCCACGCCATCTTCTTTTATTGTTGTCACAAATTCCCAAACTCTCTTTATGTCAACCCCCGCCAGCACTGATTCAAAATAGTTGTGGAGATCAATCTTCTCCAAGTACCTAGCCATCTTGCTTCTTACGAACTCATTGAGTTCCCGCGGTAGCATTGGTAGCTCGATCACATTCCCTTCAGTGTCTTTGAACACTCCTTGGTAGATCTTTAGGTCGTTGAACTCTAGCAGATCTTCTTGGATCCATGTGCTGGTGGGCTTTAGTGTTCCTTCTGGTATTATGATGAAGGGCTCCACTTCTTTTAGGTGATCCTTAATGGTCATTCTTTTCTTCTTTGCCGGTGACTTCGCGGCTGCCATAGATCCTGTTGCACTCAGTAGTCCGAAGTTAGCATTTTTTCCATCTTAGCTGAGAAACTGAGTTTTAACTATCCAAATGGCTTGAAAATTGAAAACAAAGCTTAAAAGGAACTCTTGAAACTGTGCATGTGCTCACAGTGCAATTCTGGCCAAAAATTTCCATTTAGACATCTTACGCGTAGGATGTCTTTTTCATCAGAATTGGGTGATACTTGACATGCTGGTAGTCCTTGGCCTATGGGACATGGCTATGTGCTTGGATATGGATTTGGGCATCAAAAAGTGGATTTTTTGGGCTGAATCAGGCTTTAGGTCACAAATTGGGTAGAAAGTCCATAACAGGTAGCAAGTGATGTCCAAATGGGTTGAAAATTGATATATGGGCTCATTGCACCATGGTATTGGCTCCCATGATGTCACTCTTTGCACAGAAGGTCTAAATTATGCTGGAGACATCCTACACGTAGGATGTCTATTTCATCAATATGGCATGGGATTTGTTCTGTGGGTAGTCCTTGGTCTATGGAACATGGCCATGCTCTTGGATTTGGATTTGGACAAGGATTGATGCTTGTAAGAGCCTGTGTAGTGTTTTTGGGCTCAAAAAGTGTATCTTGAAGGTGTTGGGGGTCAAAAATGATTACAATGGCTTCAAAATTGGTATATGAGCTCTTGATGATGATGTGATTGGATCTGGAATGGACAAACATCCTCTGTAGGCCAAAAATGTCAAATAGACATCCTACGCATAGGATGTCTATTTCATCAATTTTTGCTTCTGACCACACAGATTGGTTGGTTATGTGCTAGTAAATGTGTTGTGCAAGTTTCATGTGATTTGGACAAGATTTGGTAGGTCTATGGCCCATTATTGCCTCTATGCCCTAACTTTGCGTTTTTCATGCATATGAGGTCAATTTTTGGTCCAAATGTGATGAAACTTGGTGGCTAGCATGTAAAGGTCACTCAGAAAATGTGTGTGATGAAAAATGTTGGGATCTATGCTCAGAAATGCCCTTGAGACATCCTACGCGTAGGATGTCTCCTGATGATTTTTTCATGGATTTTGTCACTAGTGCTTGCCCTTGGTCCCCCTGAGTCCCTTTTAAGCCTAATTTCAACAAAAAAGTCAAATGGATAGAAAGTAACTCTCTATGTGGATTTCAGAGCCTCCGAGCCATTTTTTGACTTTTGGAGTGCTTTTTGGCGATGAAATTTCTTGTTGTTGGTCTCCATAGCTTCCCGATCCCTTGGGGATCCTTGCTGTATGGTTTTTGTCGACTTTGGCTTCACTAGAGCTTCATTTGGCAATTTGTCGCTCTAGAAGCACCCGTGGTTGCGTTTACATATCTTCGATGATTTGTGGTGGTCTACCACCATAGGACTTGGTTGTTGATGGTCTAGGAAAGCCGCTCGTGAAGTTTGGTGGCAAACGGGCATGCGGTTTGGCCGCGAGAGCTATTTGGCGCTTTGTGTGTCTGATGCCGTTTCTGAAGTTTAGTGCCGCTTCGGGTCACTTTTTGGTCATGTGGGCCACATAGACTTGTCGAGCATGTTGAGATGCTCCTACCCATGAATTTTGGTAGCATTTGGACGCCTTCTCGCCGATTTCCCATTTGGTGGCCTCTTGCGGGATTCTAGGAATTAGGGTTTTTCCCGATGGTTTTCTACTGCCTTTGGACATCCAAGACTGGTCTCCTATGCTAGGGTAAGCTGCCGATGAAGTCTCGTTGCTTTTGGGTTAGCCGTTAGGTGGCCACCTCTACTTGTAGGTCTCTACTGCCCGCTTTGTGTGTGAACCCTACGCTAGTTTTCGCGACAAAACGACAAACATGCGCGAAAAGCTCAAGGTGGTGAGCCTACCTCTTATGTCTAAAGTCCGTCGGGTAGTCGTGCGCATCGTAGAAGCTGCTGGAAGTTCTGCTCACTCTAGGTGGCAGAAGCTCTCTCTCAAATGTCAATAGTGAAAATGAGCTAAAAATGAGGTGAAAATTTCTTATAATGGAGGTCCCCGAACCACTTTTCATGAAATTTGACATGTGCTCCCAACTTCTTGCGAGATGCGGTTTAAGCTCAAAAATTTCTTGATTTGGACTCCATTTGTCTTGTTTACCAGAAATTTGGCATTTCGGTCAAAACCTGGCTAAAACACGCTTTCCGCTCCAATCTCATAATTGCACCCCCACTGTACCATAGGTTTTCCTATAGTCACTGATCATCCCCATATTTTTTGTTTTTCATTATGATCGTTTTTCACCTGCTTTTTGTATTTTTGAAGTTTTTTTTGCCGAAAATTAGCAAAATTAAAAGGAAAATAGTAAATCAAACCCAAAAAATTCCCAAAAATTACAATAAATCACAAACATCACCGCAAAACATTATATACACTCACATGCAATTTTTATGGCCGGATTCTTCGTTTTACCAATATTTTGTCCGAAAAATGGCTATTTCTACTTATATACACACACCTATGGGCTTGATTTGATGTTTGGCCCCAGATACATGCTGTATAAGGGCATATGTACTTAGGTTAGTCCAAAAAATTTCGCAATCAAACAACAACCCTTAAAATAGTCGAAAATCATGCCCTTTTTTGCTCTTTCTGCTATTGGTTCCGTATTTGAGAATGCCTCTCCCCCTCCTAGCCGGAGTCCTCCCGGACAACAAGGTATTGCCTCGGAGTATGTGCCGTGCATAGATTGAAAAATTTATGCTAATGCTTGGCCGATTAATGTGGCCCTAATTTATGCATACTCGGTCAATGCATGGAAAAATTAATGTTGTGCAAGAGAAGGGAATAAGCAAGATGCTTATTGGCATTCGCCGTCGAGGTTTCCTATTTTCTTTGCAAGTAACAGTTGTAACTCTACTGCTCTCTGTTTAATTGTCTTTTTTGCAAAAGGCAGTCTCTTTGCCACTACTGTTGATATAGCCGTAGTTGTTTCTGTGGAGAGGATTGGCTTGGCTGGAATGGTCGTGGTTCTTTTGCTTTCCATTGGTAGCTTGTTTTTGCCGGTTTTTGTAGGTGTTTTGCTACTTCCTATGTTGTTACTGTTTTGTTGCTGATTGGCATCCACATAAGTCGGTTTTCCTTTTTCAAATGCAGTTGTCTGCCTTTCGTTGTTGCTTGTACTGAAGGGAGTTCCTTTTGCTTTTGTTTCGGTATCCAAATGCGAGTAACATTTGGGATATTGCTGAGCATTTTCTTTGGGATCCATATCTGTTTTATGCCCTTGGTTTTTGGTTGAACTATCTGCTTCGGTTGAATTCTTTCGTTGCATTGTTTCTGGTCTGCCATGTCATTTCTATCCTTCCGCATCCATACTTGTTTCCCTTGTTTTGGTAACCTAGATCTTTGTACTGCGGTCGATGACTTCATATGTATGTAGTTAGCATGGTTGGCTTTTACCTATTTGTTAGCCTTGGGTATCATGTTGTTCTTTGGTGGCATTCTGGCGTTTGGCTCTTTTTCCAGTGATTACATTGCTGGCAGCTGATTATTCCGGTATTGCTGAGCAAAGGCTATTACCTGTTGTTCTTGTGCATGCTGAATTTTGACTACATTCGCATTCCGATCTATCTTCACATTGTACTCTTTTTGCCAAGGTTGTCCTAACAACATTGTGTGTTGTGTGCTTTCATCCTCCACCACATAGAATTTGTGTGGGTAAATATATTGATGTAGTTGTACATGCAATATGGTCCAGCCCAATGTTTTCAACGAGTGTGATGTACTACTTTCCAGCACTTGAAGAGTAGGATGAAGTTGACCTGTGGATTTGAGATGTTGGTATAATCCGTAAGAGATCAAATTTGCTTGAGCTCCATAATCAAGCAATGTCGTCGATTCAACTTGATTGCTACCCACTTTGACTGCAATTATTGGCTCCACTGTGTCTTCATCCAGCTGCGTTATTCGAATGGCATTGATTCGCAATGTGTTTCACCTTGTTGTTGTTGTCGCAGAAGTCTTCGTTTTGCAATGCGTTCTTTTGCTTCTGCTTGAGCTTCTTCTCGTACTCTCTGTTTTTCCTTCATTCGTTGTTTTCCTCGATGAATTTGTTGAAGCATATCCTGTGTGAGTGGTAAATGATATTTCTTCAGTTGACATCCACTAATCCAGTTCGGCATTTCTTCACCTGCTAATGTAGCAAGCTTGACAGCTCCGCTTTGTGATGGATCACTAATCACAAAGGGTCCCATCCCTCGCTTTTTAAGTTTCTTGGCATGTTGCTTCAAAGTATAAACAAGTACATAATCACCTGTTTTGAACTCTTTAGTGCGCACATGCTTGTCAAAAAACTCTTTTTGTCTTCTCTTTTTAGCATAGATTGAAGCTACAGCTCTCAAGCGGAGTTCATCTAGCTTTTCAAGATCATCTATTCTTGAAGAGAGCTCATGTCATGTCCATTCTAAGCGTTTCGCTACTCATAGAGTTGGAATTAAAAACTCTATGGGTAGTATAGCATTTAGGCCAAACACCATGTTATACGGTGTTGTTCCTATCGATGTTTTGTAAGCTACCCTGTATGCACATAGTGTGGAGTGTAGATGCTGATCCGAATCTGTTCTTGACTCTGACACAATTTTAGTGATAACCGTGCATAGTACTTTATTTGTGGCCTCAGCTTGTCCATTCGCCTGTGGATGGTATGGAGCAGATTTCCTATGTATGACCATAAATTCCTCTCGCAGATATTCAATGACTTCATTAAGAAAATGTGTTCCACGATCACTAACAATTTCTATTGGTAAACCGTATCATACAAAAACATTCTCATACAAAAATTGTGCAGTGGTCCGTGCATCTGCTTTTTGCGTTGCCTTGGCTTCCGCCCATGTTGTGAGATTGTTTTTTAGCCACAATGATATATTGGGTATGGGTGCGATATGCAGGGGGTGAGATAGGTCCCACAAAATCAATGCCCCATTTTGCAAATGCTCTTGCTCCCATCATTGTCCATAGTGGCATCTCATCTCTCTTTATCGGCACCTTGGTGCGCTGACATGCGTCACAACGCTTTACAAACTTTTCAGTATCCATATGCCACCATATTCCTGCGGTTAAGACAATTTTTATCGTCTTGTTGCCCGAAAAATGGCCTCCACTTATTCCGCTATGTGCATGTTCTAGAATCAGCAGGTATTCACTTTCACTTGCACAGATTCTAAGTTGATTGTCCTTTCCTCGCTTATAGAGTTGGTTCCCAATTAACTGAAAGTTGCGAGCTTCCAGCTCTATAGTCCTTTTCCGTGCTCTTGTGATGTTCTCAGGAAACGTCCTGGTGGTTAAGAAATCAATGATATATTGACTCCATGCAGGTGCAATGTTTACCTGAAACAATGTCACGTGATCCACTGGTCGTTTGGCACTACATATAGTACAATTGGTAACATAAGAATGTGTGTCCGCATACATAGTTGGCCAATAAACCCCTAACTGTTTCAGTCTCTGGTGTGTTTTCACTGTTGAACAATGAAATGCACAATCCTGGACATGTGCTTCTTCAAGGTAGCACTCGAATTCTTTTGGATTTATACATAATTGTAGGATTTGGTCCGATCCTAGATGATACAGCCGTCCTGCTATCAACTGAAAGTTTTTTGTTTGTCGAATTGTTTGTTGTTTGGATCTGTATTCCGTATTATCAAACCTACTTCCAAAGGAAAGAATGCTAACAATTTCCTGTGACCATTTGGGTATCATTTCAATATTGAAAAGATAAGCATCTTATGAGATCCCTAGGAGCTAGAGACCTGGATCCTCCAGCCAACCGCCCAGGCCCGCAGGACCCGTGTCCTGATACATCTGGTATGTCATCATCTACTCCTTCAGGAGCTTCCCCGTTGTGTATCCTTGCAAGCTGATCCGCTCGTAGATGGGTTTTATCCTTTTTTACCACCACTATGAAATCAAATTCTAGCAATATAATAAACCAACGTACAATTCTTCCTGTATTGCATGGTTTATTTACCATATATAAAAGAGCTTGATAATCTGTGAAGAACACAAATTTGTTTGCAAGCAAATAATGCCGAAATTTCTTTACATCATAAATCATTCCTAACCCTTCTCGTTTGGTGGTTGTGTAGTTCTTTTCCGCACTGTTTAACTGTCGGCTTGCATAACAGACTGGAAAATCCATTGTTTCGTCTCCAGGTTGAACCAGAATACTCCCGATTGCATATGTAGAAGCATCAATGTGAACATGGAATATCTTTTCCCAATCCGGTGCTTTAAGTACAGGTGCTGATATAAGGTTTTCCTTCAGCTTTTGGAATGAAGTTTCACACTCCTCGGTCCAATCAAAATTGACTAGCAAACGATACAGAAGTTGTGCAATGACTACATACATGTATATGAATCTTCGATAATATCCGCAGTGTTCTATGAAGGATTGCACTTGTTTAGCATTAGTAGGCATGGGTAGGTCTACTATGACTTTGAATTTGTCTAGGTCAATGGTTATGCCATTTCTTGAGACAATGTGTCCTAAGATGCAGCCTTGCTTAACCATAAAGATACACTTTTCCGGATTAAGGCAGATTCGATATGTCCTGCATTTTTCAAATACCTTTTGCAAATGGTCAATATGTTCCTATCGTAGTAGAGAGTGTACACAAAGATCATCCATGTATATTTCTAAGAATATTCTCAGGTATTCTTTGAACGTGTGCGTCATTAACCTTTGGAAGGTAGCTGGGGCATTAGTTAGGCCAAACGGCATAACTCGATACGCATAAATTTCCCATTCTGTGGCAAACGCTGTTTTGTGTTGATCCTCCCTTGCAATTGCCAGTTGGTTGTATCCTGAAAACCCATCCAGAAAGGAATAAGCCCATTTTCCGGCCACCCGCTCAAGTACATGTTCTGTGATTGGCAAGGGATAAGTATCCCTTATGGTGGCTGCATTTACCTTTTTGAGGTTTACACACACTCACAATTTTCCGTTCTTTTTGGGAACTACCACAATGGGTGACACCCAATCTGTTTGTTCAATTTCATAGATGAATTCAGCATCCATCAGCTTGTCAATCTCCTCTTTGATTCGTTTAGCAAATGTATCATTGTATGTATAAGGACGTTGTTTGCTAGGTTTTGCATCCGATTTCAAAGGAATTGTATGTTGGCATATCGATGGATCAACTCCTTTGAGGTCTTTATAGGACCATGCAAACACATCTTTATATTTCTTGAGAAGTTGTGCTAGACATTCTTCTTCTTCTGGCTCTAAATCGTTTGCTATATAGACCGGCTGAGGTTTTTCACCAGGTTCCGCGAGGTCTATTCTTTTTGCATTTTCAGGCCCATCGTAAGATTCTTGGTTGGTTCTTTCCCTGACTGGTGGTGTCATGATGATTTTTCTGTCCTGGATGGTAAATTTCCGATAGTGTGATGATACATTCATGTTTCCCTTCTCTGACTCCCCTTTACCATCACTATCTTCTTAAGTAGTCCATATCTCATGTAAAGACCGTTTCAGTTCTTGGTATTTCTGTTTACGCTCTAGTTTGGTCCACTCTTGGTCTTTTGTTGTTTCTTTTTTTTATTTTTGATATTTTTATGATTTTGTTTCTGTTTTAGCTTTTTATACCTGTTTTATTTCCTCTCGCGTTCTTTCCCTTCGATCTTTTGAGAATCTTCATGATATTTGATCTTTTACACAATCCTCTGCTTTTACAAGCATCAAATAGTGAGTTTTACCGTTTATCCTGGGCATCAGGTTCTCTCTCGCTTTGTTTCCTACTTGTTTCCTCCTATAGCGCTCCTGGCGTCTAGGGTGCTGATTAGCAAAATCATAAAAACTTTCTATTCTCTGTTTCTCTTCCACGCTCACTTGAGGTGTCTGAACACTCATTATCTGCATCATCATTTACTTCCAGATGTTCAGAGGAGTTATAAAACTCTTCTTGTTCTGGTGGTTCTATCGTCTCATCTTCTCCTGGTATAATGCTTACCATGTAATAGGGTAGCACATCATAGCCACCCTTATTGCAAAATTTTGTTGTTGAACTATCTGTAATGGTACAGACATCCAATGTTGCTAGTATGTGTTCCCATTTTAGAGATTCCAAGGCATCTTCAGGGAAAGGTTCCGAAATATACTCCTTGTCCTCAATCGCTCTTTCTAAGACGCATTCCTCCCTTCTTAAGCTTCCACAATGTGAAGCTCCGCACATCCATGGCTCTTTTTGTTGCCCTAACCATGCTGGGAGTTCCGATCCTATTACTGTACCTGAATCAAACTCTTCCACAAGTGTTTGGTTCACATCTTTGTAACTATGGTCTTTCAGGTGTATTTTAGTTGTTGTCTCGCCATGTCTCAAGTATATGTGGTCGTAACCCCAATCTTGGATCATCTTCAATTGTCGCATGAATGGTCTTCCCAAGATGATCTCATAATTGTTCTTTTTGTCGAAATCGACTATTACAAATGTATGCTCATACTCGATTCCACACGAAGTGACAATCACTTTTTCTAAGAGTCCTAGAGGCTTCTCCATGAATCCATCTGCCAATTGCAATTTCATTCTGGTAGCTTTTAAAGCTGGTTTTCCCTATTTTTTCCAAATTTCCTTGGTGGCGATAGCAACTCCCGCTCCATTGTCAAGAATAGCTTTGGAAACTACTCCTTGGAATTCTATTGGTAGCGTGGTGTTTCTATCTTCTCCCTCACAATACTCTCCAACCTGTTGGGATCGGAGAGCATACACACAGAGAGCCAACACGAAGAAGGAGATAGACGCAGTGTGTGGCGGGGCGGTACTCACACTACAATGTGTAGTTGTGAGTATAGTTATTATGAATGAGTAAATGAATGGCTATACATGGGCGGCTGAACAACGGGCAGCCGGGCACACGGGCCTTTAACCCAACAATCTCCCACTTAAAGGCAGTGTGCCTTTAAAGTGGCCAAAGTACAGCAAAAGAAGTCAAGCCATACCCATCAGCGATCTACAGTGTGCAAACCGCTGTGAGGCTAACGACTTCGTGAGTAGATCAGCAGGGTTATCGTCAGTGTGTACCTTGACAAGCTCTATGCGCTTGTCCTCTAGCACCTCTCGTATGAAGTGATATCTCACCTCAATGTGCTTTGTCTTCGCATGGAAGACAGGATTCCGTGCCAACGCTATGGCACTCTGGCTATCACAATGTAGAATCGGAGCATCACAAGCAATACCAAGATCTCCCACTAGTCGTGAGAGCCATACGGCCTCCTTGGCAGCCTCAGTGGCAGCCATATATTTAGCCTCTGTAGTGCTCAAAGCAACGCATGGCTGTAAACGTGATGCCCACGAAACAGGTCCACCTGCAACTGTGAACACATAGCCGCTAGTAGACTTCCTCGAGTCCACTGACCCTGCATAGTCTGAATCTGTATATCCGCAAACAGACATATCCTTCTCACCATAACATAGGGACAACTCTGAAGTCCCTCTCAAGTATCTGAGAATACCTCTCACTGCATCCCAATGACGCTTGCCCGGGTTAGACATGTACCTGCTAACCACACCAACTGCATGAGCAAGATCTGGACGCGTAGCCACCATGGCATACATCAAGGAACCAACAGCTGACGCATAGGGAATCTGAGACATCTCTGTAGTCTCCAAATCTGTCTGAGGGCAGTCATCATGGCTGAGTTTTACATATGGAGGCAACGGGGTACTAATGGCCTTCCCCCCTTCCATATGAAAACGCTCAAGCACCCTGTCAATGTACTCTTTTTGACTAAGAAAGAGCATCTTGCGAGAACGATCACGAGTGATCCGCATACCCAAAATATGACTGGCATCCCCAAGATCCTTCATGGAAAAGGTCTCATGTAGCCTATGTTTCAAGGCATCCACATCAGAAATACACTTCCCTGCGATCAGTATGTCATCCACATACAAAACCAAAACAATAAGACTACCATCTGCAGCCTTGCGAGTATAGAGGCATGGGTCCTCATAACTGCGTACATAGCCCAATGAACTCATGAATGCATCAAACTTACGATACCATTCACGAGATGATTGCTTCAGCCCATACAAGGTCTTGAGAAGCCGGCATACCATCTTCTTTGAACCATGAATAACAAACCCACTTGGTTGCTCCATGTACAAATCCTCGTGCAAGTCCGGATGTAAGAAAGTTGTCTTTACATCCATTTGCTTCAATTCCATGTCTTCTGTAGCTACCAAAGCAAACAACATACGCAGAGTAGACATCTTCACCACTGGGGAGAAGATCTCATCAAAATCAATGCCCTTCTGTTGCTTGAATCCTTTAGCCACAAGCCTTGCTTTGTACCTAGGCTTTGCATCCATTGAACACAATTTTATCTTGTAAACCCACTTGCATGGTAGTGCCTTCTTACCCTTTGGCAAAGGAGTAAGCTCCCACGTTTCATTTTGGATCAACGAATCCATCTCTGACTGCATAGCCTGCTCCCACTTGAGCTTGTCAACACTAGACATGGCCTCATCATAACATGATGGCTCCCCGCAATCAGTCAACAATACATAATCCATAGAAGGCACAAAACGCTGAGGCTGTCTTGCACGCCACTCTGAACACCTCAAAGACTGTGCAGGAGGTGCATCTGGTTGTCCCACATCTACATGATCTCCCAACAAGGGCTGATCTCCCACTTGAGGGTCAATGGGCTGCCCACGAGCAGCCATGGGACCATCATACCGATGACCATCCTCCTCAAATATCACACGCCGAACCTCAACCGTTCGCGGTGATGCTCTATACATAGAGTCCTCATGAAAAACAACATCATGGCTGCGCACAATCTTCCTGTCAATAGGATCCCACAATCGATAACCCATCTCACCAGAGCTACCATAACCCAAGAAGATACATCTCTTGCTCTTTGGATCCAATTTGCTGCGTTTTGCCTTAGGTACATGTACATAAGCTTCACAGCCAAAAACACGAAGGTGACCATACGAAGGTGGCAAACCTGTCCATACCTCTTCAGGCACTTTGAAGCCCAAAGGAACACTAGGTGAACGATTTATCAAATGCACAGAAGTGGCAATAGCTTCAGCCCAAAATCCATTTGACAAACCAGCCATAGAAAGCATACTACGGACTTTTTCCTGTATAGTCCTGTTCATGCGCTCTGCCACACCATTTTGAGGAGGTGTATAGGGAGCACTAAGCTCGCGCCGTATACCCTTCTCAACACATAATGTTGTGAAAGCATGAGACATAAATTCACCCCCATTGTCCGTACGTAAGCACTTCAACTTACAACCTGATTGGTTCTCAACAAGAGCCAACCATTGCTTAAATATATCAAACACCATATCCTTCTTACGAATGGGGTATGCCCATACCTTCCTGCTAGCATCATCAATGAACGTAACAAAGTACATAGCACCTCCAAGAGAAGCATTGGGCATCGGCCCACGTACATCACTATGCACCAAAGCTAGCTTTTCCAAAGATCTGTGTGGAACACTTTTCTTATGAGAAGACCGAGCATGTCGACCATAAAGGCAATGCTCACAAAACTCAAAACCACCAAAATATGAAACGGGAATGTAATCTGCACGTGCCAACAACTTCAAACCTTTCAGTGACATATGCCCCAAACGCTGATGCCATAAAGAAGCAGGAGGTTGCTCAGTGATCCCCACAATGTGATCAGCCACACTAGCTACACAAAGGGAATACAACGTATTCCTCTTAGCACCTTTAACCAAAACAAGGTTGCCCTTAGTGAGCTTCCAACCTCCATCACCAAAAGATACATTGAAACCAAGTGAATCCAACTGACCCACACTAATCAAGCTTTTTGCAAGAGCTGGCACATGACGCACACGCTGCAAGACAAACATAGTAGAGTTTGGCATAGCCAAATGAATATTTCCAATGCCATGAATTTGCATAGAACGCCCATCGGCAATCCTGACAGTACCTGTGCTCGAAGCATCATAGTCATGAAACCACGACCTATGAGGTGTAACGTGAAAAGAAGCACCACTGTCAATGACCCAATCCATAGGCATACTACTCTCATGAGTGAGAAGAAAAGCGTCATCAAAATAGGATGCAAGCAACACATCACCAAGCTCTTCACTAGTAGCACTAGTCAGAGCACATACATGGTCATCTTGAGAGCTACACTCTCCCTGTGTTGCATTTAACTCCTCAATCTTGACATTGGATTTAGGCTTGTCCTTAGCATCATGGTCTTTCTTCTTACCATCTCCATTTTCCCTTTTCCACTTGTAGCAATCCTTTTTGAAATGGCCTTTTCTACCACAATGGAAACATTCCACATCCTTTTTACTTGTGCCTGCATGGGACCTGCTTCTAGATTTACCCCTGTTGGACTTATACTTGTCCATAGTCCTGCCTCTGACAACCATTGCACTAGAAGACTTATTACCTGCATTATTTCTTTGATTAATCTCTTCCGTGAGAAGACTAGACTCCACATTAGTACTTGTCAACTCATTCGCAGGAACCGAGTTACTTATGGCTGTCCTAAATGTGTCCCATGACTCAGGCAACGTGACAAGTAAAAACATAGCTTTTACATTTTCCTCAAACGTAATTTCCTGCGTAGCAAGTTGGCTGAAAATTGTATTGAACTCATTCAAATGCGCATTCATGGAAGCACCTTCCTCCATTCGCAAATCAATAAGCTTTTTAATCCAATACACCATAGAAGCAGCCGAATGCTTATCATACATATCGCAAATCTGCTGCCATAGCTCATAAGCTCCACCCTGTGCATCTTTCACATTGTAATAAACAGACTTTGAAAGGGAAAGCCTAATGGTAGACCTGCACATCTCATCCAACTCCTCCCAATCATCCCTCTCCATGTTCTCTGGCTTAACTCCCTGCAACTTTAGAGGTCGAATCTGTTTCTTCTGCACCAAGACATCCCAAATCTGATCTTTCCAATATGAGAAGTTAGCACCATCCAACTTCTCAATATTGAAAACTGTGTCCTCTTTAGTGCCCATTACAACAAGAATGCAACAATGAGAAACCTGTAACTAACCAACAAACTGCCACAACAAAGTAGTGCTGCAAATCTGACAACACCTGCTGCTCAATCAAAGAGCAAACGCATAGAGTATAAATCAGCCCATAATATGGTCAAAAAACGTACGTAGAAATCCACAAACAAATGCATAAACCCGTGACACCTGTAACTCAACCGGCCTAGGCAAATTGTGCCACAAAATGCATCAACAATGAGCTGTCATAGAGGCATAAACATACTCCATGTCTGAATAACCACAATAGAGACATAAGCTGACCAAGCTTACACAAATCCGTGAGCATAAATGGATCCAAGTGAGCATATAACCAATGCACAAGCTCAGCGAAGTCCAATCTCTACTGTCAACCAAGTACCTGTCCGTACTCAAACCGCAACACTGCAAGCAAGAGCAAACCCGCTCTATGTATAAGTGAACCAAATCTCCACAATATCATGCATAAAGAGTGTCTATCAAACTGCCATATCCACATCCATCAACATACATAGATGATGTAAACCTGTAGCTCAAGAACACGCATAAACAGACTGCCCAGAAGAGTAGAAGCTCCCACTCAAACCACAACCATATGCATGGCTGTCCCACAGTCAAAATACATGTTTTGTAACCACAGAAGAAACCTGCATCCAAAGCTCCCTGTAACCTGTAACCTGTACCCGTACCTGTACATGTACCTGCACCTGTACCTGTACCTGTAGTCGAAGAAGACAATGTCGCCAAACTCCCACTCTATCTGTGTGTATGAGGCCACTCCAAGAAGAGGCTACACACTCTCAAATGAGCTGTGGGCTCACGTAAGTGGAAGACACTACAACAATGGCACCTGTAATGGCTATGGAAGCTCTGGCAGCAGAAAACTACCAAAGAGAGCTGAAAAACGCAGCTCCTAGTCTGTAGCTCGGATGGGATTTCTGATGGCACGAATGGCTCCGAAAGGGGGGTTAAACTCCAGGACACCCGATGAAAATACTCGCAGAGTGCTGAACCTTCCAATGCCAAGCTCAGAAAAACCTTCTGCTCTTTAGAAATGCGCGCGTGCACGAAATCGAAAAACGGCAATGAAACAGCAGCAAGTTTCAACACACTCAACACTGATGATGAAGCTCTCAATGCTCTCACTACCAAGCTCTGATACCACTTGTTGGGATCGGAGAGCATACACACAGAGAGCCAACACGAAGAAGGAGATAGACGCAGTGTGTGGCGGGGCGGTACTCACACTACAATGTGTAGTTGTGAGTATAGTTATTATGAATGAGTAAATGAATGGCTGTACATGGGCGGCTGAACAACGGGCAGCCGGGCACACAGGCCTTTAACCCAACACAACCTTGTTTAATGGTACTGGCCTAGTGTTTAATTGAAGCATGTACAACTCTCTGATCCCTTCCTGTAGCCTCAAGGTGGGGTCTTTCACTCCAAAGTTTTCTAGGCATTTACCTACTGTGGTCCACATGTTTGGTTGTAACCTTAGGAGTTCGGCTAATGTGATTGTGCATGCTACCGGGGTGGACAATAACTCAATTAATCCTTGTGAATCCATCACTTTGTTAGAAGAAAATCTTTGAGATGGGATTGCTCTTACTTCAGACTTGGCTTCATACTCTCCTAGGTAATTATAAGAGGGTAAAGTTTCAGCGAGTCTGGTTGGGTGTGCCCCGAACTAAATGATCCCTGGTCTTCCCCTTGTGAATGTATCTCAAAGTTCATTTGTGACCTTGCCTCAAATTCTTCAATAGGAGGTAAGATCACATTCTTCTCTTTTTTCGTGCTATTCATGTGGTTACTCATCCTGTTAGCCTCATTGGCCTCATAGATTTGCTTCCACAGATCGTCTAGACCGTTACAGTCCTTACCCATTTCTGTCAATGTTTTAGGCTGGAACCCGTCACTTGCCTCATCTGTTGTATTTGGCACTATGATAGGTTCTCCTCTGGACTCATAGGCATTCGTGAGTCTTTCCTTTGTTTCTACTAGTTCCTCTAAAGTTGGTTGGATAGGGGTTGGAGTTGGTGCTTCATGCCAATTTGCAGGTTTATCCAGCGGGTCTTCCATCAATGATTGAGCTGTTTCAATCATCTTTTTACACATTTTCAACCTTTGTTTTTCTATTTCAGGATATGGATAAGTTATCCACCTTTGCTCTTGGGTTTGGTTCGTTTTGAATCTGGCTTCATAAGCTTTTAGAAGCACATCCAACTGCTCATTTACTTTGTCTGCCAGTACAGATCCTCTTGATCCTGCACTTTTGGGCTCTGCTATTTCCTTGGGTGCTATGGTTGCCGTGGTGTGTGAGCTTAAGCTAGCTAGATCCTCTAACCGCTCTAATCTATCCTTAGTATGTTTTAACTCCTCGGATAGAGCTGTTTGCTTCGTTCTTTCTGGCTTTCATACGTGCCTTTCTAGTTTTCCAAGTGCTTCTCTGATTTTTCGTTTCTGAACTTTGGGCATCGGTTTTTGGCTCTTCCATTATGGGTTCGTTTGTCATTCTTTGAACTTGGGCTCGTGTCACTGCCTGAATAGGTATGATTGTTTCATTTTCTGACCCTCCACTGGAAGGTACTGTTTCTAGCATGTTCAAGGTGGTTTTTTCTCCTTTGCTTGGGTTTTTAGGGAAATCGGGAATCAAATGAGTAACTCCACACTCGGTGCAATATGCGTTGACTCTAATAATTTCATCATGAGGATAGTCTCTTAGCCAATGGTCTCCACCACACTTGTAGCAGGGTCCCTTGGGTTGTTGAGGTGCTCTTTGAGCTCCCCTTTGTGGGTATGCATGTCTCTGTCCGTCCATGCCCCCGTTGGCTATGAACAACAATGTTCATTCATCTAAGCTATATCTTCCTTCTCCTGCTGCTTGTGCAACTGTTGGTGGTCCTGTACTCCTTATCATGCTCCATGGTTCTGGTGTCGAGGGTTCTTCCGGTGGATAATAGACAGAGTTTGCTGCATATCCATTGGGATCTTCATAATATGCATGCATAGGCACCAAAGCCTTATCCTCTGATTCGGTTACGGTTGGCGTGTATCTTATACCGACTGGTCGTAATCCTGGCAGGGGTGGTTGTTGCCCCAACACCGGTTGTGGTCTTTCTACACCTACAGGTCCTGGTAGGTTGCCTGCTTGGTACCTAGGCATGGGTGGAACTTGAGGAGAAGCTACCTGAGCTTGGGGAGCGTAAGGTCTCTCTCTCACATATCCCTTGTTATAATAACATTCCTCGGTCCCATGGTTTGTCCATTTTTGTTCAATAGCACACCACTTGGGCTGTTTAGCTTGGGGTTTGGCGTACAAGTTAATCTTTTTTAGCACTTCATCTACAAGCAGCTCTTGGTTTACAGCTACTTCTTCTTTCGGTGCTGTCTTAGAAGACTTGCTTCCAATTTGTTGTGAAGATGAATCGTCGTCAAGGTCCTTGAACTCCCCCTTTTGTAGACTGCACAATTGTCCACAAGGTAAAGAGCCTCCTTGGTCAACTCATTTAACATCGTGCTCCTCTTCATATGTAAGTCTTTCTAGAGATCTACATTCCTTAGTCCTTGGATGAATATAAGCATAAGTATGGACTGAGTTGGCAGTTCTTCCACAGGACAGAACTTAACATATCTTTTTAGTCTTAGGACTGCCTTTCGTACAGATTCCCCATCTTTCTGTTTGAATTTATGGATTTGTGAGACGGTATTATGAGCTATCCCCCTTTGTGAGAATTCCTCGATAAACTCGTCAAACACTTCCTCCATAGACTCAAAGTCTCTACGCTCTACAGAGTCAAACCAAGTAGCAGCGTCATCCTCTAGGGTTAGTCCAAACCCTGCAAATTGGGTAGGGAAGTCTAACACCTCTTCAGCTCTAATTACACGCACAAAGGCTGCTACATGATCTCTTGGGTCTCTGTTATTTTTTGTATACCCATTTTTGCACTTGAGAAGGTCTAATTCTACGATGGTCTACAAACCTCATCATTGGATCTCCACGTCCTAATCGATATACCTCCTCAGGTCTTCTATAGTAGGCTGGTTCCTCTCCCAGTGGTGCTCCTAAGCCATAATTTCTAACAGTTCTCGCCATAGATGGTTCATCTCTTCGAACTCGTTCCATGGGTGGTCTTCCAAGCTCTGTTGACCCTTGAGTTTTTGGCTTACTCTCTCCTTGATACCTTGAATAGAGTGGTGGTTCTTGCAGATCCCTTAGCCCTCGTGCGGCTTGATAATCATCTCAATTTCAGCCTTGTTTCAATGTTGCACTCTGTCGAAGCCATGCTTGCAATGATGGCTGAGTTGCTGATTGGTTTTGATTGTTAAACGTCTGCAGTCGGGTAGAATGTGAGGTGGCGTCATAATCTTCTGAAAAGGGATTCGTCGACTTGCTAGAGGTGTAGGTGGCTCTTGGCACTTCGTCTGGGGCATATGTTGATGCTCCTGGAACTGTTGCCTTTTCTACCTCCTCTGGGAGAATACGTTGGTATTCTCGCCCGTATCTATCAACAAAAACTATACCCTTCCCCATAGTAGTTTCATAAGAGAATAAGTAAAGAACCTTGTCTTTGCTTAATTTGTTTAAGTATGGTTCTTTGCTGCAAAAGTAAGCGACTATACCCTCACTCTCATGCTTGTAGATTCCCACGTTCTCATTATAAGTTGAAACTCTGGTTGTTTTCTTATCATACATAAAAATAGCTCCGGGCCGATCAATGATTGGTGGCGGTTCTTGAGCTTCTGAAACCATTTTCCCTTTCGCCACGTTATCTCCATATCTGTTGTAATCTTCTGGGTTACTAACTATCAGATAGTGGTTCCCCTTTTTGTATCGGAATCTATCTCCATCATCATAGACTCGAATTATCTCCAGTCTCTGAGCCGGCCTCTCTTCAATACAAATGCACTTGCGTCCTCGATAGTCAAAATAGACTAGGACTCCCCTCGAGTTTGTTCCCTCGAAGAAGATCACAGTGAGCTTGGAATCATTCAAAGGATTTAGGGAGGTGCTTCCTCCTGGCATTGGTCCGTCATATGTGAAACCTCCTGGCTATTGACTACCCATCATGAAGAAAGATTTGTCTGACGAAGTATCAGTATCACCACCTTCCTCAATAATCGGTGCTAGTGGATCTAACCTTGCCTGAGTTACACTCTCCTTGGTGCAATTTACCACAAATCCAACCACTCACCTGGCAAAGGATCAGTCTCCGCACAACTTCTTGCTTTGCTGCTGAATATACCTGTACACAAGCGTTTAATTTCGGCAATTGAATCAAAGCATTTATCTGCTAGAGGTTATCTTAGTAATGATTGGTATAACTGGAGAGTTAATCTCAACCACTACTGTATTTTATACACTGCCGATGTTCTGGATTAGGCCTGCTAATCTGGAACTATAGTTCCCTCGGATGTTGCTCAATTTACGTGAAAAAGTTTGAATTCAGTCTTTGCTCCGTCAAATGGACAAACAAGGTCCAAATTCACTTCTGAAAGAAGTTCTGGAACCCTTAAGCCAAATGGAATCTCACTGTCTAAGCCCAGTCAAATTTTCTCTTCAGTAGGTCCTAATACACATCCTACGTGTAAGATGTCTCCTGCTTTGTTTTGCATGGATTTTTGCACTATGGATTCCCCTTGATGTGCTGAGTCCACAGCTGTTTTTACTTTTTGATTTGAACATCTATAAGCTGGTCAATGGATCATAAATCTGTTCCGACAGCCTGTTGATGATCTTGATCAGTCTAATAAACTCCAATTTGGACCAAAATTGACTAGGGGGCTTGCCTCAGGCTATACAACACCTTGCTATGCCTCTGTCAGTATCTGGCTTTAATTTCTTGCTTTAGACATCCTACGCGTAGGATGTCTTTTTCATCAGAATGGCTTCGAATTCAAAACACAGGCTTCCCTTGAGTTTCTGATCACTTTGGTATGCTCAAATCTGGATTTGGAGTGTAAAATCATACAGAAGACATCCTACACGTAAGATGTCTTTTTGGCCTATTTGACCCCAGACTTGACCCAAAGCTTCCCCTTGATGTCAGCAACCCAGTCGTATGCTTAGATTTTGGTTTGGATTTCAAAAGTCCCTAATTTTAGCTGTTCTTGCCTTTTTCATTCAAAAGTGCTAAAGTCTGCTTTGAACCCAAATTTTCTCACCCAAATGGGATGAAACCCCTCTCAGTCACTCAATATATCATGCAAGTCATGCTCATGCAGCCATCATATGGTTTTGGTCTTAAAATAATGCTTTGGCACAATTTGGGTAGGATGTCTGGCAATTTCAGTCTATCTGGCCTTATCCAGTCAAGATATGGCCAAATTTTCACTTTCCAGTTGAAACTAGGGTAAACCCCACCTTCTGAACACACTGGTCAACTCAAAATCCCAAAATTCCCACCAGATTAGCCTGTAGACATCCTACACGTAGGATGTCTCCTGGCTTGAGATTAAATTTTTTTCCTGACAGAAATGCTCCTGATGCTCTGCAGCTCTATCAGAAACACTCACAGTAACTTTTGGACTTCACTTCAGCTTTCAAACACACTTTTGCGTCTTTTTGCGTCTTTTACAAACTTGTTATGAATTTACCAAGCAAGTATACATGCATGAAGTGCTCTAGATCTTGAATCATGATGTCCTACTTGCTCTACTCCTACTCATCATGTGAAATGGTGATAATGGTGTTTTGGTTGCTTTCTGGCCTCTCCGGACTCTCAAGCTCTCCTCTCACCGCTTCTACCACTCCAACTCCTACTCAAGAACTCAACTAATACCTAAAACTATCTTAGTCTACCTAAACCTACCTAAGTCGAAGGATCTAAGCCAAACACTCGCTTCCTAGACTCCCTCTAAGACCTAGAGAGTCCTTCACCCTCTGATTCTATCTAAATGTAAAACGAGACTCTTGGCAAGCCAAAAATCCCTATCCTCAAGGACTAGTCTCGGTCACCTACCTAAGGTTTTCGTCCCCGGCAGCGGCGCCAATGTTGGACGGATACGCCGCGACGGACGTTAGCACAACGAGAACTCACCTAACATATAATGTCAGCTAAGGACAAAGCTCGACCTGCAAGCGCGTGGAAGCAAGCATAAGGTGTCAACCTACACTCGACCGACTCCTAACTAATTCCTACAGAGGTCTCTACCGATTGTCTAAGTCACAGTTTTCAAGAGTGCACAAGAGGAAACTTCCTACAACGCTGTCTAGAGCCGAACACCCACCAAACAATCTCGAAACACCACAGAACTTGAAGGACACCCTACTATCACCAATAGGTCGCTCTCCCTAAGGTCTATGAACCAAAACCCCACCCAATACATCCGGTGCAAAATCATGTAGGATGTCTGGCCGAAATTTGCAGGTCTCCGTTTCTGAAATCTAAAGTGTCTAATGTGTAGCTCTACTCAATGTGAACGCATGGATATGCTGCAATGCAAAATCAGACAACGTATGCTCACCGAATCACCAGATGAAGCAAGTAGAAGGAGCTCGCAAAACCGTACCGTACACGCGCAATGTAGGTATTGGCGCGTAGCTCTTGTCGGAGGCAACACGTTGCACTTCTCCGCACTCGATTCCGACCACCGGTACACACGTAGCGTCAAGATGAAGCTCACACTCTCTCTCGTACACAGTACGCTCACTCACAGACTTCCAAACTTGTTTTAAAAATGACAAAAGGTTTTCTCATTAAGGTCAAAAAGTGGTATATATACCTTACAATTCTCAAACCCTAAAGTTCCAAATCAACCATCTACTCAATCTAACTATCAAAACTGGGATACAATCTGGAAACTTTTGTAAGCCCCAATATTTACAAGGTGAAAAATCGGGTTTCCTCAATAAATGAATAATTACAAAAAATGATAATCTGCCGAGAGGTCAGTTTTCGTAGGGTGTGTCCAGCTTCTAACAGTGTTCTTCTACATTTGTCTGCGCTTCTAATTCTAATGCCTTGTTGAGCATGCCCTTGCTGATTGGATGATGAAGGTGTCCCTTTAAGTTTATGGTATCATTGAAGTCTATTGGAACCATGTCCCATGATGTTTGAACTGTCATAGTTGTAGAGATGGCAATCAGTTTCCGTCCCTCAAACCTTTTATGCCTCTACCTTGATTATATTATTTCCTTTCTCTAAGATTACTTTCCATGATGGGGAAAGGGAACTAGAGAAAAAAATGTTTTCCCTTCTTCCCACTTCTGTCCGAACTCAATTCCTATGACATCAAAATTTATCTAAGCCTTCTTCTTCCTCTACTCTCCACCGTAATCGCTTACCTATGGTTTTAATACTCCTCTTCTTCTTGCAACATGGCATAGCTTAGCTTTCAAGGAGGAGGCTTTATTGACATAGTAAATTCTCTAATTAAGCCAATATACTATCCTATATTGTTCATCAATGATTCCCACATGATTAGCTTAACTGATTCTACAATCCCAAAATCATGGCATACATACCCTTATAACAAACATCAAGAGTGCTTATTATGTGTAATTAACATGATTACACTACTTATCTTACTACGAAGATAGAAAAAAATTTAAATTGGTCTCTAATCAATTCTCAATTCCACTCATGATCTTATGCAATCAACATGAATTTCCACCAATTGAATCAATTCAATGATATCTAGGAACATAAGAAAACAAAATACTTAGCTGTTGATGATCAAAATGTGTGGTAATTAGACCGTAACACCTTGCTCTGATAACACTGCAATAACATACTACAAGCCATAAAACAACAGATCTGCATACTTGGCGAATCCCACAAGCCCGAAATCAACACTACACACAATATGACAGCAACAGAGAATGGGAGAAATTAATAGAGCACGCGTGAGTGCACCTCCTAGAGCGGAGTGTGCCTACACATGCATGATGAGAGAGGAGAGATGAGTAGAGAGAAGGACACATGCAATGGGTGCAATCTTCTCTCATGCAAGAGTGAGTATTTTTCTTTGTACATATTTATTTATAGATTTCTTGAATGCTCAAAGTGTTTTACAAACTGTCCACCAAGACATAAAGCGACCGTAGCTCATAAAGAGAACTTTAGCACTAGGTTGGTAACCTAACAAGACATAAAAGTGTCATTTCAAGATTTTGAAAAAAACTTCCAAAACCATAGTAGATCCACTCATTTTGGAAAATAATTTCATGAGCTTATAGTTCAAGGACTACTATATATGGAAAAATGAGAAAACTGTAAAATTTCTCAACTCTTGGTCGCAACAAGTCTCCAAAGTTGATGGACCGGTCCATTTTGTCCAAAACAACACTTTCTTACGGTTGATTGCATATAAATAAGGATGAGGATTTTTGTAGGACATGAGATAAATTTTCCAATTAACTTCAATGGATTGCTGATTTGAAAATATGGTTTATTTTGCCTCACTATTTTGTTTTTTGGCAAAAGAACTAGGTGCAAAATAGTTGCATTTTTGCCATTCTGCAGACCTATCATCAAAGTTTCTATAGTCACGCTCAATAAAGATACTATATACATGTTTTCGTAGTTCCCTTTTGGCCTTTGGGTTCAAAAGGAGACATGGAGCATGTCAAAAGAATAATAGATCTCTTACCAAGTGGAATCTTGGGGACAATGATGAAGTGCTATATACAACAAACATAAAAAATTTGGATTTAACATTATGACATGTAGAATCCCATAGAAACTACTCAATATCTAGCCAAATTTGAAGTTTATGATAATTGAAAAACTCAATTATCGCATCATACTATGCTATATAGGGTATTATGTTCTTTAAAACTCAAGGAAGATTAACTTTATGTTATACATACCACTTACACAATCAAAGCTGCATTTGGAAATCAAGAAAGCCTCTTAAACAATCATAAAAGTGTTAGCTTTGGTAAAAAAACAGGATTATGTAATTCTTGTAATTTGGTTATAACTTTCAACTTTAACACTTAACTCTAGAAGCATCAAAACATGTTAAGAACTACTAAGGCTAATCCTCTAGCAATCTAAATATCCCAAGCATGAATTTTAGAGTGATATAGTTGCAAAACTTTGAAAAATGGTCAAAAACAGGATCTATTTTTCACGGAGTTTAAGTTGAGAAATATTGTGCAAGAGTAAGGTCCATGGTGAGATCGATATTAAAAAAATATCAAGTTTTTTTCAGCTCATAAGGCAACTTTGTGGATATATAGCACTTGAAAACACATTTTCAAACTCTTCAAATAATTCAAGCAAAATGGTGACTTAGCATGACATAAAAGTGTCTCAAGACATAGAAGTGTCCCATTACCAACCTAGTGTTAATAATTAAATATCCATAATCTTGCTATCCCTTCATATATTCCATTGCTTTTGCCACGTGTCAGCTGCATTGAAGAATTATTTAGCCATTTCATTACAATGTAAGTCTTCACTTACGAACAAATCGAGTGTGTTATCGGATTGGTAGGGCATTCACGTTGAATCTAGGAGATTGAGGGATTAAGCCCCACCCAACCCCATTTTTGCTTCCATGAAGAATCCATCGGCGTAGAATGTTTGTTGACGTAGATTCCCTCCAAGATTGAGGCTTGTGTCACGCACGAGCGCTTGACAAGCCTAATAAAAGCCTGCGTGGGCACCCTTGGTGTCACGCAATGGGCGGATAAGGTGTAATATTAGAATCTCTCTTATTGAAATCACTAATTGGTAATAGCAAGATGACATATGACGCATGTCGTTCAATGCCTATCATTGAATTTCAGTCCTAGCCTTTTTCAGCATGTCTGCTCAACATTAAGGATGGGCAAGGGAATCAAGGTGGAACAATTTGTGCTCTGCAGACTATGCACCCAACCAACCCCCTTTGGCCACGTTATCTGCACACACACGTCCTAGCAAGCTTGTGAGACAGGGACCTTCTGAACATATAATGTATATGGTTATATAAGGGCATGGTCACACAAGGCTTAGTTAGAACTAAGCCCTGACATCCTCTGGCAGGAGCTCAACGCCATGACCGTCTGTAGCGAGAGAGGAACAACAAAGCGCAAGCAGGAGAGAGAAAGATGGTGCTGACCGATAGTGGGTGGGCATAGTTGTGTAACTATGCCTTTTTAGGCATAGTTAGCCTACTATGCCGGTGGATGCCTACAAAAAGCTGCCGACCGTCAGACCTTGCCGGCTCAAGTTACGAGAAACTAAGCTCCGCGTGACCATAGACTAAAAGCGTGCATTTTTCCGGATTGAGCGATGGGCAGTTGCTTCCTACCTTTAGTTGGTCGAAGAGCCAAAGGTGGCTGCACTAGATGCGGGGGAACGTCGGGATACCCACCATTGCGCTATCAGTCTTCAGCTGACTTGCTGAGTCTATAATATAGGTTAACGCAAGAGAAATTTCTTGGGAAGTCTACTTTGTCGAGATCATGGTGGAGGACCGGAGGTCTAATCAGGAAGACAAGCAGCTGATAAGCCGGCGCCATGGATTTTGTTGAGCTCTCACAAGCCTAGCCCGGTAGCAATGGCAGTGGTTGGCGACACTAGTATTTACCGATCGTCTATCTCATCATTAGAAGCTCAACATATCTCGAAGGAAGGGCGCGTTGTTCCATTATCGCCATTTCTTCGGCTTTCTGCTGAATCTTGGACCCCCCCTCTATCAAGGCTCGCCATTCCACCTTCTTCCAGGTATGCGGGAAGCTCCCAATTCTTTTGTCATTCACGAAGACAACCTCATCCCCTGCATGTTTTAGAATTAGGTTTAGGTTCTGGGATCCAGGCTCGGTATTTTTTCCCCTTGGGTTGCTTTCATGGCATTCCTCTCCGCCAGGTTGCCCATATCTCCTATGGTACAGACAGCTTGAAGATGACTGAAAGCTTGACTCCATTGAATTTTCGAAGGCGATTATGCAACCTGAAACTGTGCAACAGCCATGTAAAAAGGTGCCTGGGGTGTACAACAGTGGCTTGTTCACCTGGTGATGGAAAAGATGGTGGAACCATTTTGAGTGTGGGAGAGAAGAATTGTCATAGTGGATTGTCATTAGATTGTGCCAATAGTGCTGGCACTTTGGCTGCTAGCGCTTTGCCATTGAATGCAAGTGAAGGTGAGGAAAATTCGATAGAGCATCTTAAAGGAATGCTTCAGTCTGCTCTTGAAGAGCTGGACTTGGCCAGATTGAATAGCTCCAAAATAGAAGAAGATGCTCAAGCGATTACAGAAAGAGCCATTGCCTTGCGCGATAAGGCTGTTGCCGCGGAAGCCAGGGCTGAGAATGCAGCTGCTACGGTCAGTGGCCTACATAATGAAGAGCTTGGACTAGAAGGTCACCTTTCAAAGGCGAGAATTTCGCTTGCAGAAGCAGAAGCACGACTCGTCCTTGCTCAGAATGCATTGAAGCAAGCAAAAGAAGCTGGGTCAAGTAGTTTGCCTGATTTTGCCCAAGCGGAGCTAGAAAATGTTGTCGAGGGTGCATCAGCGTTTGTTTCACGAGATTCTTCTGCAGAGCTCGAGGCTTTGGAAAGTATTGGTGCTGCTGGTGATGTAAGTGGAGAGTCAGAAAATGAAGCTTCTACATTGTCAAAGGAAGAAGAAGAACTAGATGCTGCTGAGGCAGAGTTAAAGGCTTTTAGGCTTGCAGTAACTCAATATGAAACTGAGCTTATGCGCTTCGCAGACTCGAAGTCGGAGTTGCAGAAGGAGGTTATAGAATTGGCAGAAGCTGCAAAGGTGGCAAGAGAAATTGCTATCAAAGCTGACGAAGAGGTTACTCGAATAATGTCTCTAGCTGAACAGGCAGTTGCAGTAGAAGTTGATGCTGCACAGAGGGTTTGCATTGCTGAGATAGCTCTACAGAAGGCAGAAAAGCTTGCCTCTGAGGAGCTACATATTGATGCTACTGAGGCAAGTACGCAAGATGTTGAGTCTGTTGGTAACGCTACTGCTGTATTACAAGGAGAGTCAGGTGTGGAATCGGACAAGTTTGCTAGAGATATGACTGATGGTCATGAAGTTGAAGCCCTAGAGAAAGTGCAAGAATTGGAGCAGATGAAGCCTTTCTCTGCATCTTTTGATGCCGCTGATATTATTGATGACACTGTGAAGAGGATTTCAGCAGCTTTGAAAGTAGAAAGCGCTTTTCAAGATCCAGAGGCCGAGAAGGTTAAATCAGGACAACAGCAAAAGGAGCCTGTTAAAGAGGCCACTTCTGCTGGAGTTCCCAAGTCTTCCACAAAAAGATCTTCAAGATTTTTTTCTGCGTCTTATTTTTCATTCAATGATGACGATAAGGAGTTCACACCCACGACTGTGTTTCAAGGAATCAGACAACATTTTTTGAAAGTGTCAGTTGGTGTATTGTTACTTTGTGGAGGGTGAGCTATATAGCTTACTGATTTATTCTTATTATCAAGCATTTGTCTCCTTGTTTTGGGCCTTGTTCATTACTGCATTTTGCACCTTGATTCCAGAAGTCTAATGTTGAAGAACCGGATGGAAAGTCAACCGCAGCTTGCAGAGCGCACTGAGTTTGTTTCAGAGGTCACCTCAAGTGCTACTAAGCCTTTGGTCATGGAGTTGCGAAGGCTTCCCAAAAGAGTACAGAGAATGCTAGAAAAGATTCCACATCAGGAGGTATATCTCTATCCTGGAAAGTAGTTTATATATGTTGGTGGTCTTCCTCTCAACAATGCCTTCATACAAAGTAGTAGGTTGTCTATGTTTGCAGGTTTCTTGTACGTTACTTAGTCATCTATGTAGTGGAAATTTGGGCTAACTTAGACTCATCTAGATACATGCTGAAAGTTTTTTGCAACAACTGTAATTGTGAGCTGAATATGCCACTTTTTGAAGACGGCCCAAAGAAAAAGCCCATGTGTAAAGCTTTACAGGAGAATGGACGATTTGAAAGATTTCTAGAATATTTTTGAAAACAGAAAAACAGTCGTAAAGCGTGCCTTGCTTCCTTTTTGGTCATATTACCTGTAAAACTTATTTTTAGATGATGCTTCATGCGTGGGCAACTCTCCCGTGTGTCCTCACAAATCTCACCAGCCAATGACTGGTGAACGCCTGGTCACCTTTTGTCAAACAGGTGAAAATTCGGTCAAGACAGTACTCTTACTGCCTTCTTTCATCATGCGCGATAATGTTTGCACAAAAAGGTACCTTCTTCTTGGCCAAAATCCCTGAAGTCATTTGCTTCTCTTCACCATCAGAACCCTCAATCTCTTGACCGAGAAAATAATTTCTGAAAACATTGCTCATTCCCTGGTTGTTTGCACAGCCGAAGTCTGTGGAGTTGTGCGTCTTTCATAATGCAATGATAGGACCACCCTTCTTGCAAACGGCAAGGAGAGACTGAGCTGGGGTGCCACTGGAGAAGGGTGATGATAGTGCTCTACGGATGGCCATATATAAAAGTTGGAAACACTGAATCTTCTTTCGTTTATAGAATAGCATAAACTGCTACATGTGCAACAGTTGCATAATCATACTAAACAACCGAAAACAACTTGATACAACACACACACACACACACACACACGTAATGATTGCCTAAGAGAAATCTTGAAGAGAGGGAATGGGTCCGCATGAGTACGATGGAACATGTAAGCATTACGTTGACTCCACAAGGTCCAATAAGCCCAGTATCTGACCCACATAAAGAAGACCGCAAAACGCTGTAGTGTCGGTGAGAATGCCCAGAACCTTTTGTGAAAGACAACCCCAGGAAAACGGAGTTGCATACAGGCCGATACACGACGAAGGAAGTCTCTAGTAACGCAGCAATCCCACAAGTGACAAATATCCTGTTCTGCAGTCGAGCAATAAACGCAAGAAGAAGGACGAATATGACGCTCCCGAAGAAAAGTGCCAACAGGAAGCACTCCAAGCAAACAGCCCCAAAGAAACCGGCGCTCTTTCAAAGGCAAATGGCTTTTCCACAAGGCAGAGAGGAGCCTCCTCCACCAGAGGTTAGATTTATGCATACGCCAAAGGGCATTACAATGACCATCAAGCCATGGTTGTGGTAGCAGAAGAGCATAAATTCGACCTGCAGAAATATCTCGAAAAGGCATTTCCCGTAGGGCCCAATCATACATACGATCACCATCAGGCAAAGGTGAATCAGGCAAAAAGTCGAGCAGCATGCGTTGAAGCTCTCTCTAAAACTGATGGTAATGCATGCCCAATCCAAAACGACGAGTAGCAAAGGGAAACTCAAAAGTATATCCGGCCTCATCGACCACATCCTCAACCACACGAATGCCACGTCCAGAGAGAAAGTGAGCCTGACGAGGGGAGCGGTTGACCAAAGTAAGAGAGAATGCCCGGCTCCAATGGAGACTTTCCAAACGGATCGAATCACCTTCGTGCCGAGGATTCCACGATAAATGCATCGTAACCTCTTTCCAGGCAGATACTAAAGTGGAAGCAAGAGGACATCCAGGAATGCGCCCTGCCATCTTGCCAAAAATCACCTCCCAGATAGAGGGTTTCCCATGGCCAAAAGTAGAAGTTACAACATGTTGACTGTAAGGTGCAGCGGAATGAATGTTGAACTTTGCTCAAGATGAGTGCTCCGAAGTGTGCTCAAGGTTCCTTTTATTTAGGGAAGGGAGAGTCCTCTGTTCTTTAATGAGAGAGTGCAAGTGATCACAAACAAAGTGGATGAACACTGTGAATGAAGGTGCATGAGACTGAGAGATAGAGAGAGAAGAGAATACGACACCAGGAAGTTGTCAAACCCTCCTCCGAAGGCCCCACTCTCTATGGCGAGAGCGAACTAGACTGAAAGAAAGTGAGACAAGAGAGAGAAAGAGATGACACAGGGTTGGCGGGTCCCAACTCTCAAGGGCCCCCTTCCTCTGTTGCCAGAGCAAGTACTTTCTTTATTCTTGCACAAATACTCATACAATGACTGAATGCTGAGATGCTGATGCTAATGGGTACTGATGGTACTGATGTTGCGTACTGGTAGTGGTACTGGTTACTGTGTCGATGACGGTGACGACAATGACAATGATGATGACGACGACGGCGGCTGCTGCTGAATGCCGAACTGCTAACTGTGTCGACGGCAAGGGGACTGCAACCTCGATGAGGCTAATGCGGGAATCTGCAACACTTCAAAGCTAAAACGCTGGCTGTCCAAAACTGACAATGCTGGTCATGGGAGGTTGAAAATACTGGTCAAGCAGGCTCAAGGCAGCCCTCACGATTCTATTAGATGGCTAAAGTCACTTATTAATTAAGTGACCCAACTAAGAGGTGGTTCATGCGGCACAAAATGCCTACATGTTGAAATGCTGTCCTGTGCAAGAGAGGGTATGCAACCATGACTGGCCTGGACATGCACGTTGTGCTAGAGGCTCACAAAGGTGACAGGCTCAGTCCTAAGCTACTGGATCATGCTAGATTGTGGCAGAACATGTCCACGTAGGGCAAGTGAAGTGCGTACGTGACATCCTGCCTTCAGGCACTTTGCTTTATTTACTTGCCATTTCTGGCAATGCAAGACATAGTCTTGAACATAACCGTGTAAGCCTGGCAAGTGAAACTATCGTTATACGAGTGCATAAGGTTTCTTTATGCCTGGGTACCCCGCACTATGACATTCATAAAGAATTTGGCGCTGAATGTCCGCGTGCGTTGGTACACAAACTCTCCCTTAATGGAGCAGGTATTGATGAGCGGGCAACAGTGTGTGCAAGTTATAGAGCACGAGGAGAAGTGCAGGGCTTGAGGCTTGGAGAGAAGGCACTCTTCTGCAGAGATGGGGGGCTAGGAAACGAAGAAGGGGAGAGAGAGAGAGCGCTACATGATATTGTGAGGGGAATAAGTGAGTGAGAAGGAGAGAGAGAGAGAGAGAGCGCTACACGATATTGTGAGGGGAATAAGTGAGTGAGAAAATTGGGCTCATATTCCCTTTATTAAAGTATAGGACCATTTTTAAGTTAGTGGCCAAGTTCAATGTGAACTTGGCCAAAGGTTAGTAACCTTTAAAAAATGTACATAAAAGGGGTCATTTGGGCCTTTAACCCAACAACCTCCCACTTAAAGGCATAAACGACGCCTTTAAGCTACATGACTCCCACCATCTGTATGCATAGCTGATGTTGTGCTTTGGGTAAGCACTTAGTGAGAGCATCTGTTGGATTTTGTGATGTATGGACCTTAACCAATGTGATAAGGCCATACTCAAGCACTTCTCGAATGAAGTGATACTGCACATCAATATGCTTTGTGCGTGCATGAAACATGGCATTCTTTGCTAGACATATGGCACTCTGGCTATTACAACCAAGCATAGGTGCCTTGTCAGGCAAACCAAACTCGTTGCATAGACGTGCTAACCAAATGGCTTGTTTGGAAGCCTTAGTGGCTGAAATATATTCAGCCTCTGTAGTAGACAATGCAACGATCTTTTGCAATCTAGAATACCATGAAACATCACCTCCTGCAAGAGTAAACACATAGCCACTTGTGGATTTCCGTGTATCCACATCACCAGCCATGTCAGAGTCACAAAATCCCTTCAACTCCAATGGTCCTTTACCATAGCAGAGACATTTGTTTTTAGTCCCTTTCAAGTACCTCATAATGGACTTCACTGCATCCCAATGCAACCTGCCTGGATTAGCCATAAACCGGCTCACAACTCCCACTGCATGGGCTATGTTAGGCCTAGTAGCAACCATAGCATACATAAGTGAACCACAAGTTGAAGCGTAAGGCACACTTTGCATATCATTGGCTTCTTCCTTTGACTTGGGGCAATCATCCTTGGAGATTTTGACATATGGCTGCAATGGCACGCCAAGAGGCTTTGCTTCAGCCATGTTAAATCTGTCCAACACCTTTTCAATGTACTTTTCTTGCGACAAATACAATATGCGTTGGTCCCTTTGCCTTCTAACTCGCACTTCAAGTATATGTTCAGCTGCCCCAAGGTCTTTCATTGAAAATGCAGATTTCAGCTGCCCCTTAAGAGCATCGACAATGCTTCTTTTCTTTTGCAGCTATCAACATATCATCCACATAGAGCACAAGAATGATAGGTCTGCCATCCTCATCACGTTTGGTATACAAATAATGGTCTGTAAGGCTTCTTTTGTAACCATGTTTGAGCATGAAGCGATCAAACTTCTTGTACCATTGTCTACATGATTGTTTCAGCCCATACAAGCTTCTATTTAGCATACATACCAAATGTTCCTTGCCAGGAATAACAAAACCCTCGGGTTGCTTCATGTAAAGCTCTTCCTCCACATCACCATGCAAGAAAGCGGTATGTACATCCATTTGGTCCATTTCCAAATCAAGGCCAGCCACTTTGGCAAACAATACACGCAAAGTGGTCATCTTCACAACGGGAGAGAACACTTCCTGAAAGTCGCCCTTGGTTTGAACATATCCCTTTGAACCTAGCCTTGCCTTATACTTGGGTTTTGCATCAAGTGTTTTGATTTTATACACCCATTTGTTAGGAATAGCCTTCCTTCCTTTGGGCAATTCCACCAAATCCCAAGTATGATTAGATGCAAAGCTTTAATCTCCTCCTGCATAGCAAGCTCCCACTTGTCGTTGTGCTCACATGTCTTTGCCTCTTTATACGTAAGAGGCTTTGCCTCATCTGTCAACATAATGTAATGCAAAGAGGGATCATATCTACTCACAGTCCTTCTTGGACGAGTAGACCGCCTCACCCAATGATCCACATTATCCGGTAATGGGTCTACATCAGGTGGCATGATAAAATCATCAACAATGGGCTGCTGTACATCATTTTCAGCACCATTTTCAGCATTGTTTCGTGGCTGCAAATGCCCTTGAGGAGCCTCAATTTGTTGCCCAACATCTTTTGGCTCAAACACCACTGGATCATCTTCATTTTCAGCCATATGTGGTGCATCCTGAGGGTCAATAATAGGCCTAACAGGTGGCTGGTCATGCTGAAATTTGACCCTTTTATGGTCATGCTTTGAGGCACAATTGTTTTGAAGCAGCCTTGCCTCATTAAAAACAACATCTTGGCTGCATACAACCCTTTTGAACTGAGGTAACCAAATCCTGTAACCCATTTTGCCTTCTTCACCATATCCCATGAAAAGGCCTTTAATGGACTTTGCATCTAGTTTGCTCCTCAACTCAGGTCTAACATGCACAAAAGCTTCGCAACCAAAAATGTGTAAGTGATCATATGAAGCAGGCTTGCCAGACCAAACCTCTTATGTCACCTTTCAAAGACATGTGAGGGAATCGATTGCATATATGCACTGCAGTTTTCAAAGCTTCTCCCCAAAATCCATTAGAGAGATTAGCTGTGGACAGCATGCATCTCACCCTCTCACAAAGTGTCCTATTGAATCTTTCAGCCACACCATTAGAAGAGGGGCTGTATGGCACAATAAGCTCCCTCTTAATGCCCAAATTTTCACAAAATTTGTTAAATTCAGTACTTGTGAACTCCCCCCCATTGTCCGTACGCAAGCATTTCAGCTTTCTACCTGTTTGGGTGGTCACAAATGCATGAAATTTCTTAAACGCAGCAAAGGATTCATCCTTAGATTTAAGCAAATAAACCCAAATTTTCCTAGAATGATCATCAACAAAGGAGACAAAATAGCATGCACCTCTCATAGACTTAGTAGGCATGCTATATACATCAGAATGTACAAGATCCAAGGTGGTACCAAACATACTGTAGGTGGCGTATATGTACGTACTGTACGTTGTTTCGTACAGGAAAAATTTTTATGTACGTAAAAATACGTACTCTTGTAAAAATACCGCAAATTACTACATTTTCTAGGACTTTTTCAATATAAATAAAGAGAGAAGCCGACAACTTATAGAGACATTCAAAGACATGTTTTACAAGACAACCACATGCTGTGTAACTACTGCAAGAGACTTAAAAGTTAAGACGACATTGATAATTGAACAAGAACATCAAGGCTCAAGAGTCAAATGAGATCTGAAATAACAATGAATACACCAATGCTGAAAACATCAAATGACAAAGTACCATAGGTGATAGCCTACAAGGCCCACGCCATAACAAAAGGCTCATCAGCCATCATAAATGAAAGCATCCTACTCGAAAAGTCTGTCTATATAGTAGTAGAAAGCACTAAATAGCTAGCTCAAAGCTAGCCCATCATCCATGTGATGGCCCCATCCTCAAAAGTCATCAGCAGATGCAGATGAAGACTCTGTTGAAGAGACCAAGTCCCCATCCGTCAGGACATTTCCCTCTTCGTCGTACTCTGGCTCTGCCATCACAGACACCTGTGCCACATGTAGATCATCCTCTACTGCCTGTGTCGAAGCCTCAATGAGATGAACAACCTCGTTTGCCCGTTTCCGAGAAGAACGAATAGGTAGCTTCCCTTTACGAATGCTCTCTCTTCAAGCACTATCTGGGTCCGGATCATGCTCACGTAGAGGAATAGCCAAAGCTCGTGCGTGTGACCTCGTCACACTCCGATCAACACTCTCCAACTCCCTGTGAAGTAGCCGAATAATTTCCTCCTGCTCATTTCTGATTTGCGCCTCCACTTGCTCATAGCACAAGGATCTGCCACCATCTTCACCTTGGTTGGGTCCGCCTGTTGAAAAATGAAAACAGAGGAAATGTTATTTAGTATGTACTAAGTACTCAATGGCCGAGTGTATCATGATTCATGACTCAATCAGTCATGTGAAAATTAATAGTAGACCTGCTTGGGTGTTCCCAAAGCGTGGTAGGCTCGCACAAGCCTCATATTTGCTCGGCAATAGACTAACTTCTCTAGTTGAGAAGTGCTGAGACGATTGCGGATCTTCGTATGTATCAAGGAATAAGCGCTCCAGTTGCGCTCGCATGCACTAGCCGAGCAATCCTACAACAATGAGCATTGAGATTTAATATATGCTATATGGCAATAGTAAGTACTAAGTACATTGTACAAAAATTATAAGTCTCAACATTCTCAATTACCTGCGAAAGTACCTGTAAAGCAAGATGTGTAAGCGTTGGAAGACCTTGTCTCCCATAATTCTGCCACCATGTAAGAGGAAACTTGGTAGCCTCTGGCCTCAAACAGCTCTAGCAAAGGATGGTCTTAGATTGTTCATGAAGCTGATCATCTCTGCATCAATCTTCAGCTGATCGTCAATGTTGTACATCATATTGATGTAATCATCCTTGAGCTTTAAGAGAGTGCTCTCATGGATCCTTTCCGTACCGTACGGTTGATAGGTAGATGAGGCCATAGTTGCACGAATAAGAGGGCTAATACGCTGAATTTTTAAGAAAAATGCACCAAAACCGGAGTATAACCTCACAGAAGTGTGCACTACAACTCCAAATGGTCACAGGAGCAATTTGGGGCAAAATGGGTCGATTTAGGTGCAAAAAAACAATTTCTGAAATTTATGCGCATGAAATTTTAGCGAGTGAATTTGTGCTCAAAAACAACAATTTTAGTTGTTTTTAGCCTCACAGAACATACATAAGGCTAATGCACAGCCTTTAGAAGCATGTATGAGCAAAAGCCCCAATTTGTAGCATCAAATTGCAGAAAATTGAGCCACAAATGGTCATACATAGCCAAAACTTGTCAAATGTGCATAAATTGCATCAATTTGCACTTTCCTCAATGTAGATGCATCAAATATACACTTGCAAAAACTTGCGTAAATCTGAAATTTGTTGAAAACACCTGTTTTGGGACCTGTTTTTCGGCAATTTCTTTGTTTTCGGGTAGCGGGGACCTAGTAAGGATGTTCCCACACCTTAATACATGATTTGCAAAACTTTTATTTTTCTGTCATAACCTGTAATTTGCTGATTTTGACCTAATTTCAGCCTGTTTTAGGTCAATTTGACTTGCCGGGAGCCCTCTAGTGTCCGGGGACGAGTCCTTGGCGATAAAATTGCAAAATCTCGCGTGAAAGTTGACCTCCTTGGCTGAAAATCAGCATTTGCAGGTTTGGGAGAAAACCCTAATTTTGCTCTGATACCAGTTGATGAGCGCGCAGCAGTGTGTGCAAGTGATAGAGCACGAGGAGAAGTGTAGGGCTTGAGGCTTGGAGAGAAGGCACTCTTCTGCAGAGATGGGACGCTAGGAAAGGAAGAAGGAGAGAGAGAGAGTGCTACACGATATTGTGAGGGGAATAAGTGAGTGAGCAAATTGGGCTCACATTCCCTTTATTAAAGTATAGGACCATTTTTAAGTTAGTGGCCAAGTTCAATGTGAACTTGGCCAAAGGTTAGTAACCTTTAAAAAATGTACATAAAAGGGGTCATTTGGGCCTTTAACCCAACAAGTATGTCAAGGTATGTCACGTGAACGGGCACCACGTGCCAACGGAAAAGAACAGAGTGAACAACTTGAAGCACTTCAAATAACAATTGAACAGAAAGAGATGCATGACACGAGACGGACAGTGGCGGAATTCCACCCCAAGACAGCACTGGCCCCAAATCTTGGTGCCCCTTTCAGTATTTCTTTATATTTGCTTCAACAAGGTACAACTCCCATGGCTGTGTTCTGTATTTCCCGCGGGTAGACTGCCAGAGTGAGAGCCCATGGGTCATATTTAAAGGCCCTTGGCCTCTTAAATGCAGTTTACATGAAAAGCATCATACTCAAAAGCATTTGGTCCAAAAGCATCTTGCCCAAAAGCTACCAATGCAAAACAGAGAAATCCGTACACTGCCACGTCAGCACATGTCAGTGCAAAATGCGGAAATCCGTACAGGCTGCCACATCATCAGCTTCTGCGCTTTTTGTATGTGTGTGTGTGTGGGCTGCTTTACTTTAGGCCCCATCGGACGGGAATCTTAAGTTGGTTGGAACTTCTGCTTCTGCTGCTTCTTGTAGAGTTTAGTCCCTCGGCCGGGATCCGCAGGTTGGCTTTGTTCTTTAGTGGTTTGACACGTCAGCAATTTGTGACATTCCCCCTTCTTGAAAGAAAGTAATTGTCCGCGATTATAGTATATCTACAAAACAACTCAAGTTAGCTAAAAAATTTCCGAGGGTCATTTCGAGGGACAATCTGAGAGACAATCAGTTTTCTCATTCCAATCGGAGCTCTTGATCTCCTGGGTCATTGGTTTCCCAGAAGAATCTCATCTAATAAGGAGTCTCATTCGAGATTGGAAATCTTGATATCTTGGGTCGTTAACTTCCCAGAAAAATCTCATCCAATAAGGAGTCTCATTCCAGATGAGAACTTTTGATATCTTGGGTCGTTGGCTCACTAGAAAAATCTCATCCAATAAGGAATATTCAGTGGTTGGCACATCACAATGCAACACAAATGCTCACATATGCATGTTACAAGACATAGAAACATAAAGTCGTCGATGAATACTCCTCGCGCATAACCTAACAAGGTCCGGCCGGGAGATATAGAGGCCTTTTACAATCAAACGCCCCCCAGACCGTAGCCTTGCGTCGTTTGGAGGTGCTGAGAGTAACCATTGCTGAGACTTCTTAATACTCCTCCCGTAAATAACCATTCAAGTCTGGGCCGAGAGTAACAACAACAATACTTTTCAAGCATTCAATACTCCCCCCGCAAATAACCACAAGGGTCCGGGCCATGAGTATGTGCAATCATTCTCAAACATTTTTTCTCACTACTCTACCCGGGAGTAAATCACCAAGCATTGAAACCAGTATTAAAACCAAAGTCAAACAGTTCAAATCGGCACCAAGACAAGTCCAAAATAGATACCATCCATTTCAAACAGATATCCAAACAGGATCACCAAACAAGTTCTCAAGCAGATTCAAACTTAAAAAGCAATCTCGACATCAAGTTGCGTACCTTGTCACGAACTGTTGACGTATCAAACCATTGAAGAACGGAGCCAACCTGCAGATCCCGGTCGAGGGGCCTAAACCCTAAGAGAAGCAGCAGCAGAAGAAGTTCCAACCAACTTAAGGTTCCCGTTCAATGGGGCCTAAAGTAAAGCAACCCACACACACATACAAAAAGCGTAGCAGCTGATGACGTGGCATCCTGTACGGAATTCCGCATTTTGCGTTGGCTTGCTGACGTGGCAGCCTGTACGGATTTTCCCGTTTTGCGCTGACATATGCTGTCGTGGCAGTGTACGGAATTTCGTGTTTTGTGCTGGCGGTTTTTGGCAAGATGCTTTTGGACCAGACGCTTTTGAGTATGATGCTTTTTATGTAAACTGCTTTTAAGAGGCCAAGGGCCTTTAAATACGACCCATGGGCTCTCACTCTGACAGTCTACCTGCGGGAGATGTAGAGCAGAGCCATGGGCGTTGTACCTTGTTGAAGCAATATAAAGAAATACTGAAAGGGGCGCCAAGGTTTGGGCCCAGTGCTCTCTTGGGGTGGAATTCTGCCACTCTCCGTCTCGTGTCGTGCATCTCTTTCTATTCAGTTGTTATTTGAAGTGCTTAAAGTTGTTCAGTCTGTTCTTTTTCGTTGGCACTTGGTGCCTGTTCACGTGGTAGTGGTATCAGAGCTTCAGGCGTGTGCTTTTCTGAAAGCATATCGGCTCTACCAAAGAGCAGACAGAGCAAGGTGGCGTTTCCAAAGTCTACTGGAATTTGATTTGAAGTATATTCGTGCCCCGATTCCAGACTAATTAGCCATTCCCACCCTTACTCCATCGTGCATCGGGCGCGCTCCCGTCTGCATCGCTCTGTCTGACATGGCATAAGCCATAAAGATCACTTGCAAGAGAAGGATCAAAGATTTTCTCGTGCTAAAAGCCACACTCCTTGACCACTGGTCACACCCCTTCACCCAATGGTTGCAGCTCTTCATCCAAAGGACGTGTCTTCTTTACGTCTAAAAGAAGCCCGAAATGAACTGCGAGCATACAAGAAATAAACAATCTTGGCTAATTTAGGACCAAACCCAAGACAAAGCATCGTGGCTGCATTGTAGTCCCATTGCACAGTGTCAAAAGCCTTTTCTATATCAACTTGCATTATAAGTACATCCTGTTGCGTGTACTTTGCATATTCCATGCCAATCTGAACATTAGCCAAGTTGTCATTGGTTTGACGACGTGGTATGAAACCATATTGAGCTGGATGTATTCCTTCAAAAAGATGATCCTTAATCCGGTTAACCACCAACTTAGCCAATATTCTATACAGTACAGGCATCAACATAATTGGTCTCCAATGCGCGAAATGCTCACAAAGTGCCTGCTTGGCCAACAATTTAAGCAAGCCTTCTTTCCAAGAAACTGCTCTTGTTTCTCCCATGCAACATTCATCATGAAAAGTAATGGTTCTTTCAAAGACTCCCAAAAAGAGATAAAGAACTTCATAGTAAGCCCATCCCAGCCAGGGGATCGCCAACGGCCCAATGAAAGCAATGCATTCACGCGCGCACACACACACACACACACACACACACACACACACACACACACACACACACACACACACACACACACACACAAAAGAATTGCGTGAAGATGATGAGGTGGCTGAACTGTACGGATCTGCCCGTGATTTGCGGAGGCTGCTAGTGACTTGGCAATGCTGTACAGACAACCCTCTGGGCGAGAGTTTCTGGACCAGATGCTTTTGGACTTACTGCTTTTCGTGTAATTGCTTATGGATGGGCATAGGGCCTTTAAATAAGCCATGCGGGCTCTCACTTTGGCATTCTACCCACGGGAGAAGCAGAGCAGAGCCACATGTTGAAGCAATATAAAGAAATACCAAAAGGGGTGCAGGGTTTGGGGCCAGTGCCGTTTGGGAGTGGAACTCCGCCATTTATTTAACTTTTCCACATTGGCGGCTACTGGTTTCAAAAGTTTCTTTTACTGGTCAAGTTGTATTTAGAATTTTCTTATTGGCTGTTTTTAGCAACCTGGTAACCAGATTGTGTGAGTTGTCCCTTAGCATCTAGTAAATTAAAGAATCACTGCTAGGGGCACCTAGTTTAAGGTCTATCGGGGCCCAAATTTGGCCCGCCTCAAGTATTCAAGGTTAATATGGTTTCAAACAAGAATGAAATTTGTGCATTGTGTTTCATTTGCTATGGGCTACGACACAAATCTATGCCAATATTTATGTTTGCATAGATTATTTAAAGTCACATCTTCAAGTAATTGGTTTCTGGTCAGGTATGGTTGTTTTGCTTTATGAACAAATATATCCAGTGTTCATAGCCAAACCAATTGTATTCTTGGACGTTGCTTAAAAATAGTAGGCGGGTCAGATCTTCAAATTTCTTTTGAGAAGTGCTATTGGCAGGGGCATAATTACATTACTCTTGTATACATTTAACCCAAAGCTGTTGTTATCACATTTATTTAAATGTTTCTCTACTGAATCAGTGTGTTTGGGGTCATTGTTAAGATTCAACAAGTTGGTTGGCAGGTAAATGAAGAGGAGGCCTCGCTTTTTGATGTGCTATGGCTACTACTAGCAAGTGTCATCTTTGTGCCCATATTTCAAAAGCTTCCTGGTGGTGAGTTAAAGGTGTACCTGTGCTCTTTTAAATATCAATCAGATTTGCTAACAAAGATTATTTTGTTTTAATCTTATAAGCACTGAAGTACAGAATTTTAATATGACAGTTTCCAAAAGCATGAGAGCCATAGTTTGCAAATGATAAAGTCTCATTTTGAAATCGATTTGCTCCGAAATTCTATCAGAGGAATAATGTTTTATTCTGGAATTGCATGAGAATCATAACTGAAATTTTCTCATGGATGACTATTATGACTCAACAACTTGTAAAAGGAATAATGTTTCATTCTGGAATTGCATGAGAATCATAAGTGAAATTCTCTCAGTCAAACCGTTTGGAGAAAATGGGAAAGCCCAGGAACCGTCATGAGAATGATCGGAAGCCTGTCAATGCATGAACTTGTAACCTAGTGTGGCCAGGTGGCTAAGCTGTGTAAAACTCTAGGAAGGCCAGATGAAGCAATCTGCACCATAAACCTCCTCCGAAACAAGGAAAGCCAGACTAAATAGTCTGCACTGTAGAAGCTACCGTAAGCTGTAGCAGTCACCGGGAGACCGCATGGACCACCACCGGATGGTGTCCTGTCAGTAGGTAGGTTAATCCAAGATGAGGGGAAAGCCAGACTCAACAGTCTGCGCTGTGAAGGGCCTCTGAGAAGAGGTGTGGTCAGACCAAGCTGTCTGCACCGTAATCATCCTCTCTGAAGAAGGGAAGCCAGACTGAGAAGTCTATGCTGTGAAGATCCTCTGAGAAGAGGAAAGGCCAAACCAATCTGTCTACGCCGTCTTGCCTATGTCTCCTGCCTCCAATCCTCGGGTGTCATCCAAAACAGAACCCGCGCCAACAACGCCACCAAACCGCAACTCGGTGTGGCTCTCAATGTGAATGAGCTGGGAGTGGCCTACTGCCCAGGTCGGGGGATAAGTCTGTTGTAAGATTACAGAGGGTGAGTGTAAGCAACTCTGAAGGTAGCAATCCAAATGATCAGGGGTGTAGAAATGCAACTGCACTACCATCCAAGCCAAGCTCCGAGTGACTCCGGATGTAGTCGTGGGATGCTTGATCTCCTGCATCTCTTGGGTAAACTCTCCAAGAGAGTCCAAAGCATTGAAGTCTCACTCTAGTCTGTAGATCCAAGCAATGAACCTGTCCAAGAAGAGATCCAAGATCCTCTCCCTAAGTCCATGTAGCTGCTCTTGTCTAAGCAAGTGATCTAACGTGTCGAGGTCAAGTGGTAAGTGTCTGTCCACCCAAGATGGTGGTGTCTTTTCTAGGAATGTTGGAATCCCATATGCCCATGAGCATGGCCATATCTCGTGTGAACTCCTCTGATGAGTGCATAGGTGTGTCCATAGCAAATCACAAGTCACCACCCCCTCTGGAGTGCGCAACCGCCGAATGATGGCTGGAATGAATGCATCTCCAAGGATAGTACGCCCGTAGATGATCAAGCCGATGTCGAAGATACTGTGTACTGCAGCAGTCAATGAGAGAACGCACAGACCACCACCGGATGGTGTCTTGGTAGGAGGTAACTTCACCTTCTATGATAAACACAAGCCAAGAGGCTTCTGTCCACCCAAAAATGCAACTGCGAGGTGTTGAAAATGCTACTGTCCAGCGATTTTCAGCGTGCTCGTACGCTCCTGGCAAGGTCCGGAGCGGTCCAGTGGGTGTAGGGAGGGTGGGGAATCAAAGTCACTACCCCTGATGGGCTGAAAACAGAGAAAACAGCAGGGGTAAGTGTCTGAAATCTGATGATTCGAAGAGGAATAGGACCGGCAAGGCACCGGATGCCGAGCCGGTGTGGAAGGCAAGATCTCGAAATGGGCATAGCGCTCTCCCATCCTCTGCTCTGCAAAAATGCTTCAGCCTGTAAAAAAAAACACCAGATCTAGTTGAAAAACAAAAATAGAGGAGAGGGGTTTTCCGTGACGAAAAGGCCCAAATAGGCTAGCACTGGCAGCCAGAATACAAAAACGCCAGGTATGAATGCAAAAACGCAGGTTGAGGTGAGGTCCTCCGTGACAGAAAAGCTCCTGTTTCTTTGCTTGCCTGGCTGATGCAAAAAAAATTCTGGCTGATGTGACCTTGGGAGGAGTACCTGATGCGGGTATGCGCCTTGGATCAAGAAGTTTGTGGAGCAACATCTTGGGTTTCGTATACCAGGCAACGAGGATTGGTCTATCAGTTGTGGAAAGCATTGTATGGGTTGAAGCAGGCTGGACGACAGTGGTACCTCACACTTGACCAGTTTCTCGTGAAGCTGGGGTTACGGCGTACCTCATCATATTCCAACAGTTATGTTGTCTCTGATGGCTCTTTGGTTGCGATAGTGATTGTCTATGTGGACAATCTCATTTTCACAGGCTCATGGACCAACAAGATCAAGTCGATCATGAGAGCTATGGAGACACTTTTTGAGATGACTGATCTCGGGCTTTTTCACTATTTTCTTGGATTCGAGATCTTTCAGACACCAGACGGAATCTTCTTTTCTGAGCGGAAGTATGCGAAGGCTATCCTGGAGAGATTCCAGATGACAGGCTGTTGATCGATTGACACTCCTCTTGAGCTCGGGGAGAACATGTCGCTTCACGATCCTTCCCCACGGATTGACTTGGAGCAGTACAAGAATGTTGTTGGCTGCCTCGTATGGCTTACTTATTCCTGACTAGACAACATCTGTTACACAGTTTCTGTCCTCAGTTCCTTCAACACCTAACCTCGTCAACGACATTGGCAGTGTGCCCAGTGTACTTTGCGGTACATCAGCGGCACCTTGGACCATGGTGTGTTCTATGGTTGCTCCAAGGGTTGCACCTTACTTGGTTGGTGTGATCCAGATTGGGCAGGAAATCCAGATACTCGGCGCTCTACTACAGGAGTAGTTTTCACACTTGGATCAAGACCCATTTCATGGAGCAGGAAGCGGCAACCCACAGTTGCGCTATCTTCCACAGAGGCGGATACATATCAGCTTGCTATGCTGCTTGTGAGGCCATATGGCTACGGAGATTACATGGAGAGTTGTGTTTCCCTAGTCTGCTGTGACTCATCTTTTGTGCGATAATCAGAGTTGCATTGCTATTGCCAAGAACCCTATCTTTAACGCTCGGACAAAGCACATTGAGGTGCAGTACCACTATGTTCGGGAGTGGGTTTTGGTTGGAGATCTTCATTTGGAGTATGTCCCTACAACGGACAATGCAATAGACATCTTCACGAAGGTTGTACCTCAACGGACCTTGGCTTTTCACCTTCGACTCATCTGTGTTGTCTCAGCATGTGGTGTTGAGAGGGGGTGTTAAGAGTTACACCACCGTTGCTTCGCCATTTTGTACGGCTAGTGATTGTCCCATGTTGGCCACCCATCACACATCATGTAGATTGCAAACCATTGAAAGGAGGCAACAAAGTGTCATAAATGTCCTGTGAGCTTACATTACTGTCTCTAGTACATGACATCAAGGGCCGAACAGAATCTTCTACAAACACTACATCCCGTGAAATCAGAATACGCTTTATTTGCGGATGATACAACCTGTAACCTTTGCATTCAACACTATAAGCAACAAAAATACATATGACAGCCTTATCATCCAATTTTCTGCGCCGTGTTTGTGGCACCAAAGCATATGCCAAACAACCAAAAACACGCATGTGCTCAATAGAAGGTTTTCTATCATGCCATGCTTCATATAGAGTAATAGACTACAAAGCTTTCGTAGGACACCTGTTAAGTACATCAGTGGTACACATGATAGCCTCAAGCTAAAAAGAATGCAGCAAAGCTTGACTTTTGACGATACATCGTGCCATTTCCGTAAGTGACCTATTTTTCCTCTCAGCAACACCATTTTGCTGAGGCGTATAAGGCACTGTACATTGGTGTTTTATCCCACGACTAGGCAGAAATGCATTAAATTCTTGATATATATACTCCCCCCCTCGATCGGAACGGAGGGTGGCCATAGTACATTTCGAGACATTTTCAGCCATAGCCAGAAATTGTTTGAAGCACATAAAAACTTCGGACTTCGCTTTAAGTGGAAATACCCATGCATGTCTGGAGTAATCATCAATGAAAGTCACGAAGTAAAGGTAATTGCCCAAGGACGGAGTTTGCATGGGCCCACAAACATCACTATGCACAAGCTGCAACCTGCATGTGACCCTAACTGAACTATCCTTTGGAAACTTCGAACGCTGCATCTTACCGAAAATACAACCTTCACAAACATGTTTGACAGGTGCTTCAAGAGGCGGCAAAGAAGCAACCATATCAGATTTCGGCAAACACAGCAAACTGACAACATTCAGATGACCAAAATGTGCATGCCAAAGTTTTGCATCTGAAATAGCCCTTGAATCTACAACTGCATTTGCAAAATTTTGTCTACACTTGTCATACAAAGTGAGCTTATACAACCCATGGCACAAAAGGCCAGATGCAACAATTTCATCACCAAAACTGAGATCTTGAACTGTACATCTGTCATCCACAAATTTGACTACAAGTCCAAGTCTAGCAAGTGCAGATACAAACGTCGTGGGAAAACGTAGCTGCATACACGCAGAAACCCGACGAAGGAATTCTCGAGTGATACGGCAATCCCACAAGAGGTGACAGACATCCTCATCGGCAGATAAGCAACGAACACATGATGAAGAGCGAATACGGCGCATCCGAAGAAAGGTACCCATTGGGAGCACACCAAGTAAACACCGCCAAAGAAACAAACGCTCTTTCAACGGCAAACGACTTTCCCATAGTGCAGATATAATCGTGCGCCACCAAATATCGGATTTATGCATGTGCCAAATAGCGTTGCAATGATCAGCAATCCATGGACGAGGCAGCAGAAGAGCATATGCCCGGCCAGCAGAAATATCTCGAAATGGCATTTCCCCAAGCTTCCAGTCAGACATGCGATCACCATCTGCCAAAGGTGAAACCGGCAAGAAACCTGACAACATTTGCTGTAACTCTCTCCAAAACTGGTGATAGTGCATGCCCAATCCAAAGCGGCGAGCGGCAAATGGAAATTCAAAAGTGAAACCATCTGCATCCACCACATCCTCAACCACTCGAATGCCACGGCAGGAGAGGAAATACGCCTGGCGAGGCGAGCGGTCAACCAAAGTAAGAGAAAAAGCCCGACTCCAATGAAGACTCTCCGCACGAAGCGAGTTTCCTTCCCTCCGAGCATTCCAGGAAAGATAAATCGTAACTTGTTTCCATGCAGAAAGCAAGGTGGCAGAAAGAGGGCATCCAGGAATACGAGCATTCATCTTACTGAATACTGCCTCCCACATGGATGATTGCCAGTGACCAAATGAAGATGTAACCACATGCTGAGTCAAGTGTGCAAACATAAGAGTCCAAGGCTGAGATTGTTGCACAAGTGTAGGCAAAAGCATAGCCTTCCTGGCAATGACATGCCTACGCAGGTCCAATATATTCAAACCACCAAAGCGCTTTGGTGTACATAGTTTCGCCATCGATATCAAGCGCAACCCTTTTTCGTGAGCACGCGTTCGCCACAAATGAGACAAAATGGCCGACATGAGAGAGTCAAGACAATGACGGGGCCAATGCAACAATGGCAAAAAGAACTGAACATATGCCACAAGGATACTCTGAACAATTCGAAGGCGAACATGTAGCGGCCAGGTAGAAAGCTTCCAGTAATGCAGTTTAACATTCACACACACACACACACACACACACACACACACACACACACACACACAGACCACTCGCTGCACCAAATCACAGAAGGTACAGCCTGCCTGTTGCTGAGGATTGACGAGCAAGAAGGCTGCGTGCTGGTAGGGAAAACGTCCAGACGCCTTCGTAGTTAGGGTTTGCGACCTGTGGCGGTCAGGGTTTGTGGCCTGAGACTGCTAGGGTTCGTGGTAGAGTACGCTGAGGGCTGGTCGCTCTACGTATGTATTATCCACACATTGAATGATTAGTTGTGACATGACATGATGTTGAAAGGTTGCCTTTCTTAATTGCAGGCTGTGTCATTAAGCAAACAACAAATACAAAGCTCTTTATTTACACTTAATATGTTTTTTTGTAGGTAGCCCTGTTTTAGGATACCTAGCAGCTGGTGTATTGATTGGGCCATATTCTTTGTCTATCATACGGCACGTTCATGGAACCAAAGCGATTGCAGAATTTGGTGTGGTGTTTTTACTCTTCAACATTGGACTAGAGGTGGTCTCCTTACCTTAATCTAACCATGTTCTGTTCTCACGTTTTTGAAAAACATTTTATTTGTGTGTCACAATGACTGTCCATGCATTTCAGTTTCACAGGATAGGTAATAGGACAATTCTGTATTTTCATTTTGAAGCTAGCTTTCATGCATGTTTCTTTCAAATTCAAAGTGGATATTGCAGTTTGTGTATGTGCAAGACTTGCGACAACCTGGTTTACTACATCTTGCCCGACTCTTCACTCTGGATTCATGCACAACTTTCTGTGGAGTGGTGAGATGGGTCTATTGACACATGGCTGCGAGTTCACCGGCATACCATGGTCTTGCCTAGGGAGGAGGGTGGATTGGGGATTATTGATCCAGAGATGCACAATTGTGCAATGCTTACCAAGGTCATAGTCCGCAGTTTGTTCCTTGGGGACGAACCTTGGAACCAATTTTTATACCATGCTTTGTCGCACACTTCTCCTCCTTTTGGGCCTATGGATAGTGACGGTCTATGGTGCTTGACGACTCTTTATATTTTCATAGATGTACCGTTGGCCAAATATGTCTCATTGTCACCTTTATGCGCTGCTTGTTGAGGATTTGGATGACTATGCATCACGCTTCGATTGGACAACCACCTTGTTGTTTGAAGGAAGTTGAGAGGCAACGACTGATTTGGAATGCTTATGTGACGGATCTAGAGGGTGGACAGTTTTGAGAGAGGACACAGATTGATTGGGCGAGATGGGAGGATGGTCCGGCACTATCTTTACATCAATGGTTGGAGGCCTTTTTGGTTGATGCAGAGATAATTGGCTCTACTTATGGGATTCGTAGATGTATGCAAGTGACTGATGCTGCTATTCCTACTGACTTGCATGACTTCATTGGGTAGGCTTTTCTGCTTCCTCATCAGGGCTGGTGGGCTGTCTCTCCTCTCGACAGGTTGCTGCTCAGCATGGGATCGGTTTTTGACATTGTAGAGACTGGCCATCCTGGCTATCACCCGAGACTTACTTTTCAGGGTGAAGTACCACTTGATCGATGTCTAGAGGCTCATTGGAAGCCCATTATAGTGGTGGGCTCTTTGGAGAGGCACTCTAATGTTGACCTTGATTTCATAGCAGAGGAGGCACCACTGTGGAGGCTTTGGATTTGGGAGGGCCACCTCCCCTTGACAGGGTGGGTTTGGGATCCGGGTGAGTGGCAGTGGCCTTCTGGACAGATGGACAGGGATCTTGTTTCATTCTCCGAGTACATTGTTTCCATGGGGAGGTGTGTGCCTGAAGCAGAGATGGTACAACGTTTTGAGCTAGCTGTGGTTCCTGAGATCAGAGAGCTGGTAAGGGGAATTGAAAATGAACATGGGAGAAGTTGGGAAGCATTTAAATTAGCCGTGAAGGAAGAGTATTTCATGGAGGACTTTAAAAGGGTGACAAAGAGAACATTTTTAGAGTGGGTAGTTAGGCCAAAAGAGGGACTTTCACCTACCGAACTTCTAAGGGAATTTGAACGGCGCTATGATCAATATTCAAGGACTATTAAAGCTACCCTAAATTTAGAGAAGACGGAGCTCTTTTTGCAGGTTGTAGGGAAAGAGATTCAAGAGAAGTTGGAGTAATTACTTGAGGACAAGGATGCTTAACAGGGCTTAAAGAGCGATTGGAATGAGGTCGAAGATGTAATATCACTTTTAGCTAAGGGACAACGATAAAGAGATAAGATGCAACCCTCTTAAAGTCCCAAGTGTTCCTGAGTGTTCCATAAAGCCTGCTATTGTGGTTCCAAAGAGTGACAAATCCATCTTCGATGATATTGTTGAAGGAATGCAAGAGCTAAAGTTAAAGCTTACAAGGCTATAAGAAAAGTGGCAACCATTAGGCCAATCTAGAGGGCAAAGACCTCAAACCGAGAAGTCTTTGTACATAGATGCATACGGTGTGACAATACTGACCATGCAACAAAGGATTGTGAAAGTTTCAAAGATGCTCTTATTAAGGAGCTTGTCGGCAGGATTCACTTAAGTGAAACAGGTAAGCCCTTGGGGACAATCTTTGGCAACGGAGGGATAAAGAAGCTAGTTGAGGAGATGGCTACTAGCATGCCATCTCAATGGTTGAGGCAGCCGTCTATGGGTTGAACGTGGAGCCTCTTAACAAGAAACGAGTTAGGTTTGGAGAAGAAACATCTAGTGAGATTGGAGAAATGTCGCCATGCGCAATAGAATCTACTATAAAGGGTAAAATGACTAAAGAGGTTTTGCATGAAGCTGGTGTCACGAGGCTGTGGCACCTACTAGCCTTAGTTGTTAGTTTCTTTCCCATGATTTTCATTTAATTTTTGGGACCCTCTTTATGAAATCACAAATGTCCAGACATTGTGTAGCTAGTGTGAAAAGACCGACCGCCAAGAGTTTCACCTGTAGCAGTAAAGGCCAGGTCGCCACGAGTTGGCCAATCGACACTGAAATCCGAGCAGTAAAAGTATGTCTAGGCTCAATTCAAAGTCATTTAGGCCCCACACGAAACTTATAAGTTTGTGGGTACTAGGAAATTAACTCAAAAGAGTCAAACTAGACACACGGCGGCTCCAAGTCGATTCTACAAGCCAACTCAGCTAGCGGCGCCCAAATTTGAGAGAAAAGGCTCGTCTGGGCTTCCATCTTCTTCATTAAGTGCCCACTGTGTGTGTGTGTGAGTAGTGGCTGCAGGTCTTACAGCTTTAATGGAAAGCTTGCCTTCTCCCTTGTCTTATGTAGCGCGATGATTCCGCTCTTGTGCATCTCTCTTCCCCTCTGAATACAGAAACGTGATGCCCTGCTCGAGGGCTTTTCATCTGTATGTACAATTGTGTGGGTTCATGTGCGATTGCCGAGGCAAGAGCTCTTGCATGGGTACTAGATTAACTAATTGCTAATCCCTTGGAGGTACATGTGAACTCGGAGAGATTTCATGCAAGAAATCGCGTCCGATTCAAAGGGCAAGTAGCCTTGCAGGTGCGGGAGCTTGAGAGCTTGCTACGGATGCGACCAACACTTGAAACGGAGCCCGAAACAGTAAAGTACAGCCTGCTGTGTATTTTTGCAGGTTTAGGGTTTTGACCATCATTGATCCCTAATACTTGTAGGAGCGTGGGGAAAGCTAGGGGATCACTGTACAAGTGTTCTGGTGCATTTTCGGGGCAGAGAACATAGGAATCAGCGTGCTGCAGATTCTCGCCAGGTTTGGGAAATTGCTCGAATGTGTCGCCAAAGTCACCTCTTGCATGGGGGTTCTGTCTGTGAAGCCTCTACTGCGGTTATGCTACCAAAATCAGGAGAGAGTAGGCCATTTTCAGCCCGGTAAAGGCGGGACACCTCCTAGGAGTTGGCGGGTTTTCTCCCAAGTCTAATAAGAATAAAGAAATACCGAAAGGGGCGCCAGTCTTTTGGGCCTATAGGGTGTCGCTGTTTGCTTGGAAGCACTCTAGCTCCCAGGCCGTGTTTTGTTTGAAGTATAATTTCCAGTCAGAGGATTATTTGTGAAGTTCATCTGTGTCATAAAATTTACAGTGTTAAGATTGGGTGAAAGCTAAAGTTGACGGGCCTCTAGTGAGTCTACGGGCTGATTTCATGGTTCTGTCGCCAAGACCGAATCACTTTTTCCTTAAAGAGTGAGCCTTGGTTGGTTTTCGGAGAGGACACAAAGCACAAGAACTTGGAATTACACTATGGCTGATAGAGTGAATCACACCAGGGAAGAGGGTTCCTCTTTATAGGACAGACAGACTGTTCCTCTAGTGTTCGAGCGTGGCGAAAGTTCGTGGCCACCCCTATCTCTACCTTGTTGATTTGAATGCTCCACAAGGTCAAAGGATTTATGATTGGGCAACTAGATGAGATGCTTTCAGGACACAATTGGTTGCTTCTGTGAATGTGTTTTCTCGGTTGGTGCAGAATCCTAGGTTTATGGAATTTCTGCAAGCGCCACCAATATCACAATAGACAAGGAAACTTTCTCATGGAGGAGAGCCCGCTCAGGCTCAAGCCCAGGTCCCTTATGTGTCCCAACAGGGCAGGTAGCACTTGCATGTTGCGGAGTGGGTTGGGGCTCCAAGAAAAATTCCTTCTATCCACGAACAAGTGGTTAGGATGCCGATTCCACAGGCTTTGCCAGTTCAGCCAGCCACCTTTCAGAGTCTAAATATTGCATTAAATGGACAAGGGGCCAGTTTCCAAGCTATATAATAGGTTCTTCCACCACCCACAATACATCGTGGGTATTTCAAGGGTGGATCTGTTTTTGAGAGCATGGCTGGTTATGCCCCTGGAAGCCATCAACATATGCCAGGAACAATCTTTGGGGGTATGCAAGGCATGATGCCAAACCCCATGTATCGTAATACTCGTATGCAGCAAGGGTTTCAGTGTAATCAGGGCTAGTTTGGGGTGCCACATGCAATGACATGGCTGGTTTTTCTGACGAGTAGGCAAATATGGCACCAATGACTCTTCAATGTCAATGGCCAAGGGGCGCCGATGATCCCTATTACAATGGCCATGTTGCAGACACTTCCCTATGATAATTTGGGAGCACTGGAAAAGCCAAAACCGTACAAAGAAGGTGGCGCAATTGTGAAGTTTGATACTTTTAGCGGATTTGAGGATGAGACGAAGGATCTTACTTTCCTCCAACAGTTTGATAGTGGGGGCACGGAGGAATTTTACAGAAGCTTCCAAGTTCAAATAAGCTGCCACTTTCTTGAAAGGTAATGCGTGTACATGGTGGACGACACTGTGATGCAAGGATAGACACCCGCCACATGGGTTTACTTCAAGAAAATGTTTGCATCTGTGTGGTTCTCAAATGAATTTGAAGTCGATGCCATGACGGATTGGCACTAACTCACTGCGGCTACTTGGAAGAGCCTAGAGGAGTACAATCGGAGGTTCTGTAAAGCGTTGCTCTCAGTAACCTCCTACAGGTTTGTGCCATTGACAGAACAGATTGAGAAGTATTGTTGTGGGTTGCCTAAAGGGCTTCGAAACACAATACAAAGAACAAAGTGGCCTTTACCCAACTTATGGAAGTTGCCAACATTGGTCATGCCTTGTTGAAGGGAGAGGATAGTGGGTTCCAAGGCAACGCGAAAAGGGTCGACCGAAGAAAAATTCAGCAAAGAAGCCCTTTGTGAAAGTGACTTCTGAAGCGTCCCAAAGGTCAGAAAAACAGATAAAGGCAAGGACTCAGCTGAGACGTTTGAAGAACAGGCTAAGAAAAGGAAAAGAAAGCCTTCGTTCGAGGAAAAGAAGGCTTTAATGGCTGAGAACAATTGTTTTATATGTGAGCAGCTTGATCATTTTGCTGCAGATTTTCCTTAGAGGAGGAGGCTAGCTGACTCAGAGAACAAGGAGGACAAGAAAGGGAAGAAGCCCAAACCCACTTCCCGGTTGGTGCAAAATATGGTGGGTGATAGGCCAAACTTAGATGCCAGTGAGTTATGGAGAGCGTGGGATAAAGTCAGAGACCCGACATCACTTATCTTCTTTGATCTAGGTGCTAAAGCATTATCTCACCAGAGTTGGCCATCAAATTGGCATCAGTGTTGAAGAGATGGGGTACACAACAGAGCCAGGCTTGGTGTAATGTGCAGCAGAAGAGAATGATGGGTCAAGCTTAGGATGAGTGATCAGTGAGTGTTCAAGGTTCCTTTTACTTAAGGGAAGGGAGAGCCTTCCTCGACTTGGTGAGAGATTGTGCAATTACCAAAACAAGAGAGTGGAAACTGTGAGAGAAAGTGCAGAGAGAGAGAGAGAGAGAGAGAGAGAGAGAGAGAGAGAGAGAGAGAGAGAGAGAGAGAGAGAGAGAGAGAGAGAGAGAGAGAGAGAGAGAGAAGATACGACACTAGATGGGGTCCCAAACCCCCCTCCAAGGGCCCCCCTCTTTATTGCTATAGAGGTATTTGCTTTAGATTGCACAAAAGTCTGGTACAAGGGTTCTAAATGTTGTAAGGCTTGACGACGACGACGACGAGGTCGAGGCTAATGGCTGAAATCTGAAAACGCTAGGGATGCTGATGGAAATCTACTAGTGCGGCAAGGCTATGGTGCTGAACTGTCGTCGTCGGCGACGACGACGACGGCTGAAAACTGAAAAATGCTAACTGGATTGCTGGCTGAATTCTGAAAATGGTGTTTTGGCCGCGATGGAAAGGGCGACCGTGATGAGGCTACGGCTGTCCGTTGTGGATCTGCTGCGGAATGCAGAGGCTGTTGCTGAAAATGCTGATGGCTGATCTGGAAAACGCTGGGATGGTGACCGTTACCGGGTGCTAGGTTCTGTTGGTCCTTGAGAGGCTCCTTCACTGCTCCTCTGGCTTCTACTAGTTCACCAATGGCTGGTTGAATAGGTGCACAAGGCTGGGTCGGGCAACCTTCCCAACAAAGCTCACGATTTGGAATTTGAAGAGTCGCTTTAATAATAAAAATCTGTGTTAAGAGGTGGTTCACGCGCGGTAGGGAAATTGGTTCTGTGCGGTGAAAATGCTTATGCTTGATGCAAGGTACTGATGCTAGCGCTAATGGGTTGTGCAATAGGAGGGTATGCAGACATGCATGTCCTGCGTACATGCTCACAAAGGTGCCAGAACACTTTCCAGGCTACCTAAATTCTAGAAGTAGGTACAACTTGTCCACATGCACATAGGGTTTAGATGTGCACGTGACATCCCCCCCTTTTCAAGGTGAGGTACTTGTACTGAGCTATATGGCTTCTATATAGTCCGACAACAACTCTTGGGAGTCTGCGAAGAACTCTTCGCCGGCCCAATCTGTTGCGTGGGTCCCTCGATACTTGAACTTCCAGAAAGTCTGCAATGCTTGCTTCTTTGGGCCGCACCAAAAGCAACACAGAATAATCTGCTTTGCCTCTATGTCTTTAACTTTGTCTACAATCTCGGGTTCACCTTCCTCAAGAATCTCCGTTGAGGAATATCCCTAAAACCACTTCAAACACAAAATCATACACATGTATTCCTTGTCGAGTGACTGAAAAGAGACTGTGCTTCATAAACGACTATGTATGGAATGCAGATGAACAATGTGGGTGAGTGCCAAACCGTTCATGCCACAAACTGTTGATGTGTCAAAGCCTTGAAGAATGGAGCCAACTTGCAGATCTCGGCCGAGGGGCCTAAACCCTAAGAAGAACAAGTGACAGAAGAAGAAGTCCTACCAACTTATGGGGACCCCGTCACGGATTGGACCCCAATGACATAAAGGAATTAAAATAAAGCAGGACCCACACACACACACACACCAAGACTTGCACAAAAAATTGATGACGTGACAGTTGTACGGACGCTCCAGATTTTCCGTTGACTGATGACGTGGCAGACTGTACGGATTTCCGTGTTTTGCGTTGACTGTTGATGTGGCAGTTGTACGAGTTTCCGTGATTTACGCTGACAGCTTTTGGGCATTGCTTTTGGACCAAATGCTTTTGAGTTTGAAGGCTTTTCATGTAAACTGCTTTTGGGGCCTAGGGCCTTTAAATATGAGGCCATGGGCTCATTCTCTGGCATGCTTCCTGGAGAAGGTGCAGAGTCTGGAGTATCGACTTGTACTGTGTCGATGCAATATAAAGAAATACCGAAAGGGGTGTCAAGGTTTGGGGCCAATACTCTCTGGGGTGGAATTCTACCACTCCATGTCGCGTGTCGTCTCTCTCTCTCTCTCTCTCTCTCTCTCTCAGTTCGGTTGTTATTGAAGTGTTGAAAGTCTGTTCAGTCTGTTCTTTTCTTTTGGCACGCGGTGCCCGTCTTGTGACAATGGTATCAGAGCATCAAGCGTGTTCTTTTCTGAAAGCATACCGATCCTACAAAAGAGCAGACAGAGCAAACCGGCGCTTCCAAAGTCTATTGGAATCTTAGTTGGAGTAGCTTCGTGCTCCGATCCGGACTTATTAGCCACTCCCACCCTGACTTCATTACGCATCGGGCGTGCTCTCGTCTCCACCGCTCATGTCTTACAGGGCATAAGCCATTAAGATCACTTGCAATAGAAGGATCAAGGTTTGTTTCGAGCTGCTGTTTTTCTGAGATGCAGTGGTGGATGTCTATAGCTACCAAGCCGCTCACTCCAAGGACTTGGCAAGCTTTCAAGAAATTTTTTGCCCGAAGTTATATGGTTTTTGGCAGAGTGGGGTATCCTGAAATGCTTGCCATGGAAACCCTAGCAGATTATAACTTGAAATTTCTCGACATCTCTTAGTAGGTGTCTCTTTTCGAGCTAAAAACCTTGGAGGTCCAGTGTGATTGCCAGGTGAAACCGGTCCGTAGGGCAATAGGCGTTAGCTTTCACCCGAAATTCTTTACCTTAGACACACACAGAGCACTTTGCAAAGGTAACCTGTAACGAGGATTAACACCTAAGTACACACACGGCTCGGAAGCTAGAATGCTCCGAGCAAACACCGACAACCTGTAGGCCCCAAAATTGGCGCCCCTTTCAGTATTTCTTTATTCTTTGACAGAGGGAATAAAACCTCTGATCTCCTACAAGCTGCCCCGCACAATCTAGGCTAAGAAACACGTGTATAGGCCCGATTTCGGCAGCATAACTGTACTAGGACGCTTCACAGTCAGTATCCCCACACAATAGGTGACTTTTCCGACGCATACGGACATTTTGCAAAACCTGGCGAGAATCTGCAGCACGCTGAATTCTCTGTTTTCCGCCCCGAAAATGCGCCAATTCACCTGTACAGCGGTCCCCTCGCGTCCCTGAACCTCTTGGGGGTATTAGGGTCCGTTTAGGGCCGAAAACCCTAAACCTGCAAAAATGCACAGCAGGCTGTAATTCCCTGTTTTGGGCTCCGTTTCGCGTGCCACTCGCATCTGTAGCAAGACCTCGAGCTCCTGCACCTGTAGGGCTACTTGCCCTTTGAATCGGACGAGATTTCTGACGCGAAACCTCTCCGAATTCACCTGTACCTGCGGGGGATTTCTTGCCTCGGCAATCGTGCATAAACCCACATAACTGTACATTGGTCAAATGAAAAGCCCACTAGTGGGGCATACCATACTGCACGTAGGGGAGAGAGAGCAGTGCGTAGCGTGCAGGGCATCACTCCTGGCATCGCACTGTACAGAAGAGGGAAAGGAAGCACTCCATAGCTCTTAACCTGTGACAGAGTGCAAAAGAGACCTCCTCCCAGCTTAAAAATCAGCGCCCATTTTTTTGCAAGAGGAACGTTCATGAAAAATCTACACTTGGCGCATTTACAAGCATTTGCCCGTTTCAGGTTCGCCGCTTAAAAATATCTCAACTGACGCGTCAGTTGACTTCGTGGCAGAGTTATAAAAAGTTCCCCTAGTCATACGGAAGGTAATGATGCGAACACATTTCTCAGCCCAAAATAGCAGTTCCCTAAATTTTAGGAGATGCTTCCATTGGGCTCCCACTGGTCTTCTGACCATCTATCCTCATTGGGACCGCATCCAAAAATGCAATGTGGCCCAACTATCGGATACTTTCAGTTGGTAGTCACACCTTGACTTTAGGCCTTTATTAAGTTCACTTCCTAGTATCCACTAACTTGCTAAGTGCGATGGGGGGACCTATATGATCTTGCTCTGAGCCTAGACATCCTCTTACCATACGAATTCCAGTACCGACCACTACCCATCTGCGGGTGAAACTACCGTTCACATTGGCCATGCAATGTCCGACCGTTTGCTACTTCAAGAAGAGGGTCTCAAAAATAAAACAAAACCCCTTGGAAAGAAACCAACAACTAAAGTTAGCAGTTGCCACGTCCTCGTGACATAGTTAACAGTTGCCACGTCCCCGTGACATACCTCCCTCTTGAAATCGCAAACGTCCTCGATTGCATACCATAAATACACGCCACTGATGATCTTGTGCTATCAACACTCTTTTATCATCGCATGTATCCGCAAGAAAGGAAAAGGGATCACATAAAGACGCTAACTAAAATACAGGAAACGATCACGAAGGAAACACTCGTACAATGCGTGCTGACGAATCATTCGAACACATAGTACTTCCTGTGAGGGTTCTTTGGACCTAGGCTCGAGAGCCAAGATCGGTTCTTCCTGTTTGATCGAATCTTCCTGTGGGGGTTTTGTGGACCTTGACTCGAGAGCCAAGATCGGTTCTTCGTGATTGATCGAATCTGCAATGTGGTTAGCTTCACTAGAGAAAGTATCAACTAACACATCATCCTTCTGAACAATCACATCATCTTCTTGCAAATCATCATGCTTGTGAGAAATCACATCTTGATCATGCAAATCATCATGATTGTCATTGTCATGCAATTCTTCATGCTTGTCATGATCATTCAAATCATCATGCAATTCATCATGCAAATCATGTGTGTCATGCTTTGGAGAAGAAGAGACTGAGAGAGTCTCCTTTTCCCGAATCTCTTGCATCTGTGCCTGCACTTGAGAAAAGAGTCTCAAGAACTCTTTCATGTGTTGGTCGCTCTTTTCTTTTCTTGCTTTCTTCTGGCGAACAAATTCTGCTTGTCTTTCCAGGCGTGCTTACTCGTGCTCACGCTCTATGGCTTCCATCCTTGCTTCGTATTCACGATCTATGGCTGCCCTTCTTTATGCGGATTCACGATCTATGACTGTCATTCTTTCTGTATTTCTTGCTTTGCGTTTTAACTTCCTGTCCATCATCCTCTTGTCGAAAGCCTCCATAGGAGTTAGTGCAATCGTTGTCATAGATGGGGAAGGGAGAGGGTCAGGAAAACGTCCATGGTGAGGAAATTCTTCTTCACCTCTCTCATGCTCATCACCTCCAAGCGAAGTATCCATTCCGCTTGGAGTGATGACCATCCACTGAAGTCGAGGGTTCTTGTGGTCTTGGGTTCTTAATTTCACGAGGAACTTGGGTTCTTGGGGGTCTTGGTTCTTGGGGTTCTTGGGTTCTTGAGGTTCTTCTTTCACTTGTAATCTGTGTTAGAGAAGGATCTTCTCTTCACCCGAGTTCTGCTCTTTTCCGCGGGCGCACCCCTTGGCGGCCTTCCGCTCACACCAAGGTTTCTTTTTCCCACCTCACGTCGATTGGCCCACCGCTAAGTGCACGGTCCGCTCTCAATGAGTGAAAAGAGGCACAAGGGGAGGCTGGACAAGCCCTTCTTTCTTGGGTTTCTTGTCACTCTTCAAAAACACGATTAGGAATCGACATGCCCAAGAGGACTTGGGTTACGTGCGACCGCAACAAGCAAAAAAAATTTCTGTGGTTCTTTCCTTGAGTGATATTGAACACTGCCAAAGCTCTGATACCAATGTTAGGTGCAGCGGAAGTGAATGTTGAACTTTGCTCAAGATGAGTGCTCCGAACTATGCTCAAGGTTCCTTTTACTTACGGAAGGGAGCGCCTTTGGTTCCTTAATGAGAGAGTGCAATTGACACAAACAAGTGAATGAACACTGTGCGTGAAGGTGCATGAGACTGAGAGATAGAGAAGAGAATACGACACCAGAGACGTAAAACCCTCCTCCAAGGGCCCCACTCTCGATGGCGAGAATGGTCTACTATTGATTGCACAATCTGATACAAGATGCTGATGCAAATCTAATGGGGCTATGTCGAGGTTGACGGTGTGGACGACGAGGACGAGACTATGGCTGAAAACTGAATGCTTCGAACCGGTAACTGTGGCACCAAATCAGGGGCTGATCTGCTAACTTGATGGCTGCAAAAATGCTGCTTCCTATCTGCTGAATTTTCTGCCTAAACGCTGAGGTTGCTGGTCCTTTAAACTGCTGCAAACCCTTGCTGAAAACCCTGCCAAGCTGATGTAAAAACGCTGGTATGGCTGGCTGAAAACGCAAGTTGCAGGGCTGAAAAACGCTGGCCTTCTGCGGTGAAATTGCTGATCTTGTTGGGCTTCACAAGCGCCGAAGGGGTGAGGTTTCCAAGGCTGAAAACGCTGAAGGGGCTGAGGTTTCCAAGGGGGAAAACGCCAGGCTGAGGTGTCGTTCTTGTTTTGCTTGAGAAGGTTCTCCATAGGCCTGCTGCACTGAGTGCCTGATGCTCTCCTTCCTCTTCTGCCAGATGGTGCTAGCTTTGGTTTGCTTATATATTATCTTAGCAAAATTGCCCTACCTAGTTCCCAACAAAAGTCACTTAATAAATAAGTGAAAAATGTCAAAAATAGGGAAAATAGGTTTAATGCACTGGAAACTTGATGGATTCTGATGGATTCTGATGGGAATACTGATGACTATGTTGTGTGCAAGCGGAGGATATGCATCTAATCTAAGTGACTGGTTATGCATGGTCTGCGAATAGACTCACAAAAGTGCCAGATCACTTCCTATTTTTGACTGACTTGACTGACTGAACCTGGTCATGCTGTAGCTTGTCCACGGACACATAGGATTGGATGTGTCACGTGACAACTTCACTCTCGTCCCATGAACCACGAACTAGAGACAGCAGCATGGATTCTATATCGTCTACCAAGTGAAGTGGCGGAGCTAGTCATTGACAAGGTCTTCGACACGGGGTTCGCTTGGCGGAGAGAGAAAACCCTCCACCTTCAAGGAGTGCTACTTGTGGATCAAGGCTATGACAACAACTTTGTAGCTTGCTACTTATCAATCCAACTAGGATTAGTATAAGTGGTAAGAGTCACCAGTTATCTCATCACATGTGTGTGTGCATTGGATGACTCTCTCTCTTGTAGGAAAGTGAAGCTGCTTAAAGAGAGAGTTCAGGCTCTTTCAAGAGATTGCTAGAGGGGCAATCCTAGAGCTAAAAGACGAAGACGACCTTGTCTTGTGGTACTACAAATTTGACCTCGACTACCAAGAGCTCTACACCTCCAACTATAGCATTTCATCACAAAGGAAGGAGGCCTTCCGTATTATCATGTGATGGATCCAACGCATTAACCTTTTGCAAAGGGATCAACCTTATGCACCAAACGAATTCAATCAATCAAAGTAATCTTGAACCGCAAGATGTTCAACTAGCAACTTATTACAACCATGTTCGATAGAGAGCGACTGCAAGAGATAAACACCTCTAATCTATCCTTTATCCTCCCTATGATTAACCATGAAGTATGCTTTCATGTAATTATTTTTATCATGGTATTGTATGTTTTCCATCTACCACGCACTCATGTTTTGAATCTTTAAAAAAAAAATCGTTTTTCAAGTGAAGTTAATTTTCTCACTCTTACAATGGCAAGTGTAGCATTTTCAACCTTCAACGATAAGGTGGGTGAAGATGCTACAAACTTTCTAGACAACTTGGAAATAATCCGTGTCATCTCTAAGAGAGATGATGATGCTTCGCGCTTGTGTATCTTCCCACTTCTAATGAAGGTGGAGGCAAGGTCATGGTACGATGCCTTTGCTCAAGCAACCAAGGAAAGGTGGGACTTATTAAGAGCAGCCTTCGTCAAGCGTTTTGGAGAGGGCACAACATCGGTGAGGCTATGACAATTGTTGAGAAATGTGAAGCAAGATAGCATGATAGCCTACGTATCATATGAGTGGAAGTTTGTAGATCTATAGGGGCGATGGGTTGCATTCTGAGAGAGGATGAGGGGACACCTGATTCGCTAAAGAAGGATCGGTTTGTGGCTGGGTTATGTCCAACTCTGAAAGAGAAGGTAAAGGAAAGGTTTCCTACTATTAATGAGCTAGCAGTTGAAGTGGCCTGCCTTAAAGACAAGAAGTTGCATCTACAAACTAAGAATGCCAATAAGGAAGAAGCCGTTAGGAACGGACCACCTCTAGCACTACTTGCAACAGCTACCTAGAGGAGTCAACCACAAGAACTAGTTGAAGATCAGTAAGACTTGCTCAACCGAATCACCAGCAAGCTTGAGAACCTCTGAGTCCATTTGGTGCAACAAGGGCATGCTCACAACTACAATCAAGAGCGAGGGAGAGGACAATAAAGGTAAAATTAGGATTATTATTGCAGTAATTGTGGAGAAGACGACCATGGCATGTATTACTACCCACACCCAAGGAGAGAGAATTTTAAAAGAGGAGCAAGGCAAAACCAAATTTCATAACCAAGAGAAAGATCACTACCACCCAGACCACCACAAGCATCACCTGTGCAAATTTTACAACCACCGGTTCAATCATACCCACCACCATAATAATTTCTCATTCAATCCTTACCCCCACCACCAACCGGTAACCAAACAGTGGATGCGCTTTGAAAGTAAGGACAAAGTAAAAGTGAAGGAACACATCAAAGAATTGCAAGAGGTAAGACTAAGATAGAAGAGGTAGACGCCATGGGAGTAAAGCGTGCTAGGCATGGTGAAGCTTCCCAAAAGGAAGAAAAGATGAAGACTAAGGGAGAATCCAACAAAAAGCCGTCCAAGTCACGACGTAAAATTGACATTGTAGATTTTTCTTTGGTTGAATGTTCTAAACCGTTTGATTTGGCTCAAGATGTCTCTATGCAGGACTCAAATATCACCTAAAATCAGCTACTTCATCATGTACCTAAGGTAAGGAGACAATGGATAAAGATGGTTAGCACAAGGCGAACAAAGCCGAAGATAGCTAGGGCTATCTCTGGGAGAAATCTAGAGCATATACAACCTATGATGGATGCTCACAGGTTGTATGTGCTCTAGATTTCTCCCGGAGATAGCCCTAGCTATCTTCGGCTTTGGTCGTCTTGTGCTAACCATCTTTGTCCATTGTCTCCTCACCCTAGGTGCAAGATGAAATACCGAGGCTAGGTGATCTTTGGGTCCTGCATACAAACATTTTGAGCCAAATCAAACGGTTTATAACATTTATCCAAAGAAAAATCTACAATGTCAATTTTACGTCATGACTTGGACGGCTTTTTGCTGGACTCTCCCTTGGTTTTCAACTTTTCTTCCTTTTGGGAGGCTTCACCATGCTTAGCACGCTTTACTTCCATGGCATCTATCTCTTCTATCTTGGTCTTACCTCTTGCTACTTCTTTGATGTGTTCCTTCACTTTTACTTTGTCCTTACCTTCAAGGCTGATATCACTCACTGCCTGGTTGCCGGTTGGTGGTGGGGATAAAGGTTGAATGAGAGATTATTATGGTGGTGGGTGTGGTTGAACCGGTGGTTGTAGAATTTGCACGGGTGGTGCTTGTTGAGGTGGTCTGGGTGGTGGTGGTCTTCCTCTTGGTGGTGAAATTTGGTTTTGTTTTGCTCTTCTATTGAAATTATGTCTCCTTGGGTGTGACCAGTAATATATACCATGGCCGTCTTCTCCACAATTATTGCAGTAGTTATCCTAATTTTGCCTTCGTTGTCCTCTCCCTTGCTCTTGATTGCAATTGTGTGTATACCCTTGTTGCATCAAATGGATTGAGAGGTTCTCAAGCTTGCTTGTGATTCGGTTGAGCAAATCTTGTTGACCTTCGATTGATTCTTGTGGTTGACTCCTCTAGGTAGCTGTTGCAGGTGGTGCTAGAGGTGGTTGGGTCTTAGTGGCTTCCTCTCCATTAGCATTCTTGGTTTGTAGACGCAACTTTTTGTCTTTAAGGCGAGTCACTTCAACTGCTAGCTCATACGTAGCAGGAAACCTTCACTTTACCTTCTCTTTAAGAGTTGGCCATAACCCAGTCACAAAACGATCCTTCTTTAGAAAATCAGGTGCCCTCTTATCCTATCTCAGCGATGCAACCCATCACCTCCATAGATCTACAAACTTCCACTCATATGATGCGTACTCTAGCATGCTATCTTGCTTCAACTTTATCAACAATTTCCATAGCCTCTCCGATGGTTCCCTCTTCAAAATGCTTGACAAAAGCTGCTCTTAATAAGTCCCACCTTTCCTTGGTTGCTTGTGCAAAGGCATCGTACCATGACCTTGCCTCCACCTTCATTAGAAGTGGGAAGATGTGGAAGCGCGAAGCATTATCATCTCTCCCATTATCATCTCTCCCAGAGATGACATGGGATATTTCCAAGTTGTCTAGAAAGTCTATAGCATCTTCACCCACCTTATCGCTGAAGGTTGGAAATGCTACACTTGTCATTGTAAGATTGAAAAATTAACGTCAGTTTAAAAACTTAAATTTTTTTTTTAATACATGGGTGCGTGGTAGATAGAGAACATACTATACCATATAATTACAGGAAAAGATATTTCATGGTTAATCATAGGGAGGATAAATAATAGAGAAGAGGTGTTTATCTGTTGCAGTCGCTCTCTGTCAAACATGGTTGTGATAAGTTTACCGAAGTAAGAATGCCCATGCACTCCTCCTTCACTTTGGGTTGCAGTCATTTCGGAGGTGTGGTTGTTGGCAACAATGTCAGCATGATGCGGCTCGTGCCTTGCTTTTACGTCTACGGTGATGATGAGAAATGTACACAGTTAATAGAAAAAGAGGGTCTTACTACCTCTTCAACACTGACGATAGAGCACCCTGGCAAGAGTGTCTTGATGACTTGCGTCAAGCTTTCTTGGAGCTCATCCTCTTCGGTGGTCCAGTTGGAGAATTCGAGAAGCCACTCATCCATGAAGAAAGGTAAACATGTCAGTTTTGTAAACTGAAGGTTTCAAAAGCCCTCCTCAGTGAGGGCACCAAATGAGAGGCAGTTTGCAGGATACACCCAGTGCCTCAATACCAAGGCTAACGCGTGATGGCCTCGTCACGAAAGACAAACAATAAGGGGCACCACCTAGCTTGGGGTGTGGCTAGGACGCAACGTGAGCATCATTACATCACTCATAGACCAGGATATGGAACTACTCACTCCCCATCACTTAAATATAACCAAAGGTGATAGACTCTATCCACCCAAGGGTGAGTTGATGCACGAGCGAGAGTGAAATATAATGAGGGGGGAGGGGAAGAAGGGGGGAGAGAGAGAGACCCAAAACGATCATACCATGCAGCCCGTCATAGATTGTGAATTACAATCGTCGCACAAATATGCTTATGTTAGAACACGAGAGGGTGACTTGAATTTACAAAACAGAAAAACTCTATTATGATGACTCAATCGTTGATGTTGATGCGTATGCCAAGATGCTCTACTATCACCGGATGTGTGTTGCCATAGAAGATCTACGGGCCGTGCTATTTCACAAAGCATCGCCAATGGTGCTAGCGACATTTTGCGGCATATGGTGCGTTGGATGATTAGTGCAATCTATACATGCGGCATGATAGAGAAAGCGACAAAGTGTGATAGTTGTAATTTGTGCTAATCATTAGAAGTGTGACATCATGAGAGAGAAACCTATCTAACGTATGGTGCATAATAGGTGTTATTGAGAATGGAGGACATGCCGGCGGTTGGCGTTGTAATGGTGTGTGTGATTATGTTTTTTGTTTGTTGGCAACCTCTCCTTATATAGAGAGAGAGGGTGGAATTTACTGTATTTTCTTATTGGTGAGTGACCTACACCATGTGACTATGGGTTGGCCATGTCCACTGCATAACGCTTGTGACAGAGGTCCACTGAGAGAAAATAGTAGCGGAAGAGAGAGATGGAGAGGGGAGTAGGGTAGAGGGATTGGGTTTTTTACAAGGTGTGTTAGTCGTAGCTAGCTTATTGAGAGAGGGGAGAGGGGCTTTTATAAGAAGTTACCAAGGGTAGCTTGTCGTTGGAGAAGATAAATCCGCCACTTATAGTGGTAGTGACTCTAACTTTGGCCAATACCTCATTTAATACGGTCTTGTCTCTCCAATCTAGAGTGAAAATATATACAATGATTGAGTTTTTAATACAAGAAGAGAGAGATCATGAGAGACGTAGGTGGAGTAAAAAGATGATTACGAGGTTTGATGTTGCCGTTTGAAACTGATGAGAGACAGCCATAGCCCACCTAGTTGGTGCTTTCGTAACTCGATGCTTTGCTTGGGCATGCCTTTTCTTGTGTCGTGTCGTTCTCAACGGTCATAATCGAGTGCCTTTGCGGCCATGACACAAAAAACATAATCACACACCATCACAACGCCAACCGTTGGCATGTCCTCTTTTCTCAATATGAAGCACCTATTATGCACCACGCGCTAGATAGGTTTCTCTCTCATGATGTCACACTGCTAATGATTAGCACAAACTACAACTATCACATATAATCGCACCTATCATGCCGTATGTATAGATTGCAATAATCATCTGATGCACCGTATGCTTTAAAATCTCGCTAGCACCATTTTCGAGGCTTTGTGGAATAGCAGGGCACCTAGATCCTCTATGGCAACACACATCCGGTGATAGTAGAGCATCTCGGCATACGCATCAACATCAACGATTGAATAGAAGTTCTCCCATTTCGTAAATTCAAGTCATCCTCTTTTGTTCTATACATATGCATATTTGGGTGACGATTGTGATTCACTGTCCATGACGGGTTGCTTGGTATGAACATTTTGGGTCTCTCTCTGTCTCTCTCTCTCTCTCTTCCCCTCCTCTCTCTTATCCTTCACTCTCGCTCGTGTATCAACTTACCCTTGGGTGGATAGAGCTTATCACCTTTGGTTATGTTTGAGTGGGGTTGGGGAGAAGAGTCAGTAGTTCCATGCTCTGGTCTGTAAGTAATGTGTGTTGATGCTCACCCTGTGTTCTAGCCGCACCCCAAGCTAGGTGGTGCCCCCTATTGTTTGTCTTTCATGACAAGACCGTCACGCACTAGCCTTGGTGTTGAGGCCACTGGGTCTATCTTGCAAACCGCCTCTCACGAAGTACCCAAGAATCCCAAGTTTCAACAATAAGAAAGCTTTCAAAGAGATGGTTTGGCCCTTATGTGGTTAAGCATGTATATGGGAATGCAACTTACACTTTGCATGAGTTGGATGGGACATAAATGAAAATTCCCGTTGCAGGAAAAATGATCAAGCTGTCCAAAAGAAGAGGTTACAGAGATTCTTTTGACACGCAAGAAAGTCAAAGTGACGATCATGATAAAAATGCTATGAATGAGGATGACGGAAGAGAGAATGATCTGCTAAACTTTATCGAAGATGAAAATGAGGTTGATATTCTGTTGGCCTAAATGAAGACCGAAGCTGCAAACAAATATGTGTCGCACATGCCGAAGGTTATGTAGGTTTAGAGGGGGTGAATGTCCTGTTCTGGCACGTGCATAATGTGAAACTATATATCTACCCACTCTTAATGTTTTTGTTATTTGGGACCAATTGTTATAATGTACACAGTGTGATTTATGTTACCATATACATGTGGTACTGATGTGTGTGAACACACTAGGACTGCCGGGGCATTTTTTCCCTCTCTAGGAGGTTTTTTCCCCCAAGGATTGTATATACGCCCATTTCTCTAGGGCTATCTATCTTTCCATTGCATACTAAGTAACACACTCTCTATTGTGTGCCTTGAGCTTTCTTCGTCTTCTCCAAGCTGTGCGCGTTTCTTTGCAACCCTAATTCCAACAATTGGTATCAGAGCAGGTTGCGTCCTCCTCGGCTTAGTCGCCAGCTGCTCCAGCACACGCCTGCTCACTTTCTCCGATTTCAGTGAGCTTTGGGAAGCGTTCGTAGGTCGCCAAAAATTTCGGGTGAGCTCGTAGAGCTCAATCTGCTCAGATTTTTGATTTGGCTCATTTCGGTCTCCGTTTCCACTACAAGTAGTACTGCACACGCTATTTCGTCATTTTGTGTAGAATTTTTGTCAGTGCCGTTTTCTGCATAACAAGTGCCTCATAGTCTTCTACGGTTTGTGCTATATAGCACGTGTTGTTCCCGCTCCGTTCTCCTATTTTCGGGCAGTTTTCACATCAGGTGCAGCATTTACCATGGCTGACAACAACACAGATGTGTTCAAGATGTTTGCTGCTGAGGACAGGTTGGATGGGGACAACTACCCTATGTGGGCTTATACGATGCAACATGTTCTTGTGTCAAAGGGCGTCTGGAACATTGTGCAGGGCATTGATGTACATCCTGCTTCTAAGGATGTAGGCGATGTTGAGGATGTTGCAGGTCTTGCTGCAAGGATTGCTGCTATTAGAGTTGTTTTGCCTACGACAGAACAAGCTCGTTGGGATGTATAGGATGCCCAGGCTCATGCATTGATTGCGTTGTCTGTGAAGCGCTCCATTGTTTCTCACATTCGTTCAGCAAAATCTGCAAAACAGTCTTGGGATATTCTAGCAGGTCTTTATGCAATCCGCAATGAGGCTAAAATTGCTTTGCTGCGTAAAGAGCTGGAGTCGAAGATTATGCATGAGGAAGATGATATGGACACTTTTCTTGCTAGTGTCAAGGATATCAATGAGCAACTTATTTCTGCAAGTGAAGTCATTTCAGACAGTTCCCTTGTGCAGACTGTTCTTGATGCCTTACCAGATTCTTATGAGACTTTTGCTAGTACTTGGAGACTTATGACCCAAGGAAATCCTGAAGTTGTCAAGTTTGATGCATTATGCACATTGCTGTTGCAAGAGTCACTTTCCAGAAAAAATAGGACTAGGCAGCATGCAGTTGAACAGGCTTTTATTGCTTCTCAAAGAAAGGGTGGTAACAGCAATGCAGCCACTTCTTATGGTTATGCTGCGAGTGGCAAAAATTGTGTTTCTAATGCTTCTGCTGGCAGCAATTCGTCTGGAAATTTTGGTGATAAGGGCAAAAAGAAGATGCGTTGCCATTATTGTAAAGCTAATGATCACTTGATCAAGTCGTGTCCTAAGTTGAAGGCCAAAGAGGCTAAGAAGAAAGAGGGTGGTTCCACTGCAAATGCTGGTTCCACTCCAAATGCAGCCATTGTTGAGTCTTCTGTGAAAAGAGACTGTGATGCTGATGTTGAGGGCTTTTAGCTCAGAGTGCACTTACAATCTTGCTGTCCATGATGCATGCTTGTCAGTTGTTGCAGATTCACATGTGTGGTATTTCGATAGTGGTGCTACAAAGCATATTATCTCACATCGTGAATTGTTTACTTCTCTCGAGTCTGTCCCTCATGGGAATTCAGTCACTTGTGCCAACAATGCCTCTTATCCGGTTCAGGGAGTTGAAAAGATTGTGCTTACTGCTGCAAATGGCAGTTCCTTCACACTTGTTGATGCAGTTTAATTCCTGGGATCAAGAAGAGTCTCTTGTCTGTATCCGCACTTGCTAGACTTGGACTTGTAGTCAAATTTGTGGATGACAGATGTACAGTTCATGATCTCAGTTTTGGTGATGAAATTGTTGTATCTGGCCTTTTGTGCCGTGGGCTGTATACGCTCACTTTGTATGACAAGTGTGGACAAAATTTTGCAAATGCTGTTGCAGATTCAAGGGCTATTTCAGATGCGAAACTTTAGCATGCACGTTTTGGTCATCTGAATTTTGTCAGTTTGCTGCGTTTGCAGAAATCTGATATGGTTGCTTCTTTGCGCCTCTTGAAGCACCTGTCAAACATGTTTGTGAAGGCTGTATTTTGGGTAAGATGCAGCGTTCTAAGTTTCCAAAGGATGGTTCAGTTCGGGCCACATGCAGGTTGCAGCTTGTGCATAGTGATGTTTGTGGGCGCATGCAAACTTTGTCCTTGGGCAATTACCTTTACTTCGTGACTTACATTGATGATTACTCCAGGGATGCATGGGTATTTCTGCTTAAAGCGAAGTCCGAAGTTTTTACGTGCTTCAAATAATTTCTGGCTATGGCTGAAAATGTCTCGAAATGTAATATGGGCACCCTCCGTTTCGATCGAGGGGAGGAGTATAGGTCTCATGAATTTAAAGATTTCTGGCCAGTTGTGGGATAAAACACCAATGTACAGTGCCTTATACACCCTCAGCAAAATGGTGTTGCTGAGAGGAAAAACAGGTCACTGACGGAAATGGCACGATGTATGCTCAAAAGTAAAGCTTTGCCGCATTCTTTTTGGCTTGAGGCCATCATGTGTGCCACTTATGTACTTAACAGGTGTGCTACGAAAGCTTTGTAGTCTATTACTCCATATGAAGCATGGCATGATAGAAAGCCTTCTATTGAGCACATGCGTGTTTTTGGTTGTTTGGCATATGCTTTGGTGCCACAAACACAGCGCAGAAAATTGGATGATAATGCTGTCAAATGTATTTTTGTTGGTTATAGTGCTTAAAGCAAAGGTTATAGGTTATATCATCTGCAAACAAAGCGTATTCTGGTTTCAAGGGATGTAGTGTTTGTGGAAGATTCTGTTCAGCCCTTGCTGTTATGTACTAGAGACAGTAATGTAAGCTCACAGGACATTTATGACACTTTGTTGCCTCTTTTCAGTGGTGGAAATACGAATGTAATTTCCAATGAGGCAAATGTACAGCCTATGGGGGTTTCTGAAAATGTTACAGATCAGCCTATTACTGATGCAGATGTACATGATGTACTTGATGAGGAAAGGGATGAAAATGAGCAGGCTAGAGATATGCCAAAATGGCTGGTGCACACATTGCGTGACAGTAAATTGGATGCATCTTTGTCTAGTCATACTCGTTCAGGCTCTCGCCATGCATCTTATGCATCAGATTGTTATGCCTTGGCTGTGTCTAGCTTACATGATGTTGAGGAGCCTCTGTCTTTTGATGAAGCACAGAATTCAGAAAATTGGATGGCGGCCATGCAATCAGAATATGATTCACTTACAGAAACTGACACATGGACTTTATGTGATTTGCCTCCTGGCAAAATGGCCATTGGTACGAAGTGGGTTTACAAGTTGAAATGCAAGCTGGATGGTGAGATTGATCGCCATAAGGCTCGACTTGTTGCAAAGGGTTATGCACAGCAAAAAGGCATAGATTATGAAGAGACTTTTGCTCCCACTTGTCGTATGACTACTGTGCGTTTTCTATGTGCATTGGCAGCTCATTTTGGTTGGGATGTACATCAATCAGACATTGTTACTGCTTTCTTGAATGGTGACATATTTGAGGAAGTTTATGTAACGCAGCCTTGCAGTTTTGTCATAAAAGGACAAGAGGACAAAGTGTGCAGATGTAAGAAGGCTTTGTATGTGTTGAAGCAATCTCCTCGTGCTTGGTATGAGAAAGCTGACACTCATTTGGTTAAACGAGGCTTTCGTAACAGTCCAACAGAAAGCACATTGTATGTAAAGCGTGAGGGTGATGTACTTCTCATTGTGGTTCTTTATGTGGATGATTTGCTGATCACTGGACCAAATGAGAGACATATTGCTGAATTTAAGGCTGATTTGAATGCTACTTTCAAGATGAAAGATTTGGGGCTGTTGCATCATTACTTGGGTATACAGTTTAAGCAGTGTGATGGTGGTATTGCTGTGTGTCAGAAAAGTTACATAGAGACATTGCTATGTAAGTTTGCACTTAAGGATTGCAAACCTATTGCCACTCCCATGGAAACAGGTTTGAAGTCGAGTCTACATGATGCTGGCGATCCTGCTGATGTCACTCTTTACCAAACTGCTGTTGGCTGCCTCATTTATGTATGCAACACGAGGCCAGATATTCAGTTTGCAGTCTCACATGTCAGCAAATTTATGCATAGCCCAGGGTCTAAGCATTGACAGGCTGTCAAGACGGTTTTCCGCTACCTTATTGGCACTTTACATCTTGGCTTGTTTTACCCCAAGGGGGGATCATTGCCGCCAGACTTACATGCTTTTTCGGACTCAGATTGGGCTGGTTGTTTTGACACGCGAGTGTCCACAAGTGGTTTTTGTTTCATGCTTGGCAGTTCATGTAAATCATGGTTGAGCAAGAAGCAACCTACTGTGGCCACTTCGAGTTGTGAGGCTGAGTACAGGGCAGTCTTCACAGCTACGGTTGAGCGTGTATGGCTCAGACGCCTTATGGCTGATTTGGGTGTTGGACAGGACACTGCCAACACTATCTACACTGACAGTCAGAGCGCATTGGCAGTTGCGAGGAACCCAGTTTTTCATGCTCGCACAAAGCACATTGAGGTGCATTACCACTATGTCAGGGAGAGGCTCTTAGCAGGAGAGATCAACTTGGCTTATGTGCCAACATAGGACAACCTTGTAGATCTTTTCACAAAGGCATTGTCTTGTGAGAAGCTTGAAGCTTTCCGCAAAGCTTTGGGCTTACTCCCCTATGTGGACTGATCATGTCCTCAGGGCATGGCACTTCCCTTTACTCATGTGCCAGCTCTCGTTCACCGCATCACTCTAGGGGGGATTTGTTTCCATATACATGTGGTAGTGATGTGTGAACACACTAGGACCGCCGGGGCATTTTTTCCCTCTTTAGGAGGTTTTTTCCCCCAAGCATTGTATATACGTCCATCACTCTAGGGCTATCTATCTTTCCATTGCATACTAAGTAACACAATCTCTATTGTGTGCCTTGAGCTTCCTTCGTCTTCTCCAAGCTGTGTGCGTTTCTTTGCAATCCTAATCCCAACAATGTATACAGACCCTATCAAGGTGGTGAGGCTCTTGACGTGGCACTATGGCGTACTGTGGCACTATGACGTATTTTCTCTCAATAAAATATGCCTAATTTGCAAAAATGTACAAATGTCAAAGTGTTTCGAAGTGGCACGTTCGTTTTGCTTAGAAAGTTCAATGCGGATGATTTTGGTCAAAAAATAGCGGGATTTGTGTGCAGCTGTAAATGATGCATCTAAAGTGCTTGCCAAGTGGAAAAACGAGGTTCCTCATGTAATTTGAGCCCAAGGGAATTTTGCCTCAAATTTAGGGATTTTTTCGATCTCGTTTGGGCTTTTTACGGATAAAAAGGCTTTTTTGGACTAAATTAGCTAAAATGGGTATGAAATAGCCCAAAATTAGTGTAGAATAGCTCAAAATTCCACATCAACGATTGTGTCGTCCTTGCTCAAGGTGAGGATGAGTTTATAGAACCAAGAATTAACTCATTTGGATATCTAGGGAAGGAGATACAACCATTGCAAGGGAAGGTGCTAGTGCAGTGAGGTGCTGCTTCCATCCTATATTCGAGGCTGTGAGGCCACCGATTAAGCTTTTCCCTCTTCACATTACCATTTGGGCGTGTCTAATGAAGTTCTAAGGCTTCCATGGAATGGTCACAACGACGATTTGAAGCGTTAATTTAGGGTTTATAACTTGGAGAAGATGAAGAAGATGAAGGCACACAATAGAGATTGTATTGCTTAGTGTGCAAATAGAAATTTAAGTTATCTCTAGAGTGATGGAGGTATATACAATGCACGGGGGAAAAAACCTCCTAGTGAGTAAAAAAGTGCCCTGACGGTCCTTAGTGTATTCACATACATCACTACCACATATATGGTAACAAATCCTCCATGGGAGTGATGTGATGAACGTGAGCTAGCATATAGTGTACGGAAGTGCCATGCCCTAAGGTCATGATCAATCCACAAAGAGAAGCAAGCCCAAAGCTTTGCGGTAAGCTTCGAACTTCTCATGAGGGAATGCCTTTGTGAACAGACCAACAAGGTTGTCCTGTGTCAGTACATAAGCCAAGGTGATCTCTCCTGAAAATCTGTCCCTGACATAGTGATAATGCACCTCAATGTGCTTTGTGTGAGCATGAAAAACTGGTTCCTTTGTTCCAACTGCCAATGCGTTTTGACTGTTCCTGTAGATGATGTTGGCAGTGTCCTATCCAACACCCAAATCAGCCATAAGGTGTCTAAGCCATACACACTCAATGGTAGCTGAGAAGATTCCTTTGTACTTAGTTTCACAATTGGAAGTGGCCAAAATAGGTTGCTTCTTGCTCAATTATAATATGCATGAACTGTCAAGCATGAAACAAAACCCACGTGTTGACACTCGTGTGTCAAAACAACCAGTCCAACTTGAGTTCGAAAAAGCATGCAAATCTGGCGGCAATGATTTCCTCCCCCCCCCCCCAAATCCCCGGGATTAAAAAACCCAAGATGCAAAGTGCCATCCAACTAGCGAAAGATCCTTTTAACAGCCTGCCAATACCTGGGCTATGTATAAATGTGTTGACTTGTGAGACTGCAAACTGAATATCCGGCCTCGTATTGCATACATAAATAAGGCATCCAATAGTTTGATAAGAGTGATATCAACAAGATCTTCAACATTTATAACCGGTTTGCAATCCTTGAGTCCAAACTTACCTAGTAGTGTCTCTATGTATCTTACTTGACACAAAGCAATAACTCCATCACACTGCTCAAACTATATGCCTAAATAATGATGCAAAGGCCCAAGTCTTTTATCTTGAAAGTTGCTTTCAATTCAGTCTTGAATTCAACAATGTATGTTTCATTCGAACCAATAATCAGTAAATTATCGACATACAAAACAACAATGAGAAATACATCACCGTCAGGCTTGACATACAAAGTGCTTTCAGTTGGACTAATACAAAAGCCTTGTTTAACCAAATGAGTGTTAGCTTTCTCATACTAAGCACGAGGAGTCTGTTTCAACCCATATAAAGCTTTCTTACATTTGCACACTTTCTTTTCTTGTCCTTTCTTGACGAAACCGCGAGGTTGCGTTACATATACTTCCTTAAATAAATCACCATTTAAGAAAGGAGTAAGAGTGTCTACGACAAGTGGGAGCAAAAGTCTCATCATAGTCAATGCCTTGTTGCTGTGCATAATCTTTTGCAACAAGTCTATCATTGTAGCGATCAATCTCACCATCTGGCTTGTAAACCCACTCCGTACCAATGGCCTTTTTGCGGAGAGGCAAATCACATAAAGTCCATGTTTCATTTTCTATAAGCGCATCATATTCTGATTGCATTGCAGCTATCCGATTTTCTAAATTTTGTGCTTCATCAAAAGAAAGAGGTTCCTCTTCATCACATAAACTAGAAACAACCTAAGCATAACAATATGACGCATATGATTAATAGGGAGAACCTGAATGAGTTAGACTAGATATAAGTGGTTCCAATTAGTGTCATGCAAAGTATGCACTAGCCATTTTGGTATACCCCTAGCCTCTTCATTCTCATCCCTTTCCACATCAAGTACATCTGCATCGGTAATAATCTGATATGTAACCATTTTGGAAACCCATAGGTTGTACA
>NC_140948.1:131657408-131929908 GCF_014529385.1 Adiantum capillus-veneris | reverse complement strand
TGAAAAGTCATAGGAAAAATGAAAGAATTTATGCAGTAAAGCTTAACCCTAAGGAGAAGAAGATAGATTCACCTGAACCCGAATGGATAATAGAATTTGATGATGTATTCCCCAAAGAACTTTGCAATTACCACCCAAACGTGATGTTGATCATGCAATAGAGCTTACTCCAAGAGCTCAACCAATTGCCCGTAGACCTTACAAAATATCATACCTGAATCTACAGAACTCCAAGAGCAATTAACTCAACTCCTTGAACAAAGCTTCATTCGACCCAATGTTTCTCCATGGAGTACTCCTATTCTCTTTAATCGAAAGAAGGATGGTACTCTATGTCTTTGTATTGATTATCGTGGATTGAACCAGGTAACAGTCAAGAATAAGTATGCAATACTAAATAGATGAACTGCTTGACTAATTACATGGAGCTTTTATCTTTACAAAGATTGATCTTAAGTCAGGGTATTACCAAATCTGAATCAAGGAGGAGGACATACCAAAGACATGATTTAATACTTGTTTTGGACATTATGAATTTACAGTTATGCCTTTTGAACTTACCAAAGCTCCTGCAACTTTTCATCGTATTATGACCGACCTATTTTGAGAGCATCTTGATGATTTTGTTCTTGTCTTCTTTGATGATATCATGGTTTACTCAAGAAACAAAGAAGAACACAAACAACATGTGCGACGAGTACTTAAACTTCTCCGTCAAAAACAACTTTATGCCAAATGTAGCAAGTGCACCTTCTTCACTACTGACAAGATGGAATATTTGAGATTTATTGTATCCAAGGATGGTGTTTCTACTGACCCAAGAAAGATTGAAGCTATTATAGGTCTACACCGAAATCCGTACAAGAAGTACGTGGCTTTCTTGGTTTAACAGGATGGTATCCTACATTTATTCAAGGCTACACTAAGATTGCATCTCCATTGACTAAGACGCTTAAGAAGGCTAAAGTGTTTACTTGGAATGTATGTTCTCAAGCTAGTTTTGAGAAACTCAAAGAAGCTTTGGTGAATGCTCCTATATTACAGCTTCCAGACTTCTCCAAGACATTCACTGTAATGGAAATGGCCTATGAATTTAGAGAATAGCGGAATTAAGAGAATTAGAGTGAGCAACTTTGAGAGCATAGAGGGTGAACTTAATTGGTAGTAGCAACTTAATCATAACACTTAATTAACTATGCATGAGCAATACTTTTGCGAGAGAGAGAGAGAGAGAGAGAGAGAGTTTAGAGAATATGACAACAGTTGAGGACCGGATTTATGTGGAGCCGGTCCCCCCTCCAAAAGGCATTTGTATTATAGATTCTCTCATTAAGAGAGACTTGGTACAATACAATCTTTGTGTTCCTTGAGACCTCTTTGGCATTATGGAGATGGAAGCTTCATATAACAAGCTTTTGCATAATATCAACAATCAATCTTAGCTTGAAAACAATCAAGAACTCGTGAACATCATTAGTGTTTGTGTTCCCTAAATCATTTGAGTGCATGAGGATGTGTAACTACTTTTATGGCATCAACAAGTATTCCATAGGAAAAGAAATAATTCCTCACTTATCATCACTCTTCTTGCTTAGCATACATAATAGCATAGTAATGAAGATGGAGAAGATGGAAAGCTTAAGCATTGAAGCATAGCTCTTGGTTGGATTTGCATTCCATAGCCAAGAGTGTTGGTGTAGGCTCTCAACTTCTCAAGGAGCTTGGAGAAGGAGATGGAGCTCTTGCACCTTGCCTAGCACACACTGAGAGTGTTTGTGAGTGTGTGTGGGTGAGTATACCCCCTAAGCAACCCCCTAGCTTGCTTGGGTTGACCCCCCCTTGTAGCTCATGCTTGAAGCTCATTGGACCCCTCCAGGCCTAGCCAATCATAAGCAGGAGGTATTACAAGCAGCAAGGGTAGCCTTGAGACAAGTGTCCCCCTTTCCCCTTTGAGAGAGAGGACTTGATAAATGCAAAATAAATTAATTAAATCCCCTAAATTATCATTGGACCCCTTGGGTGGCCAACTAATAGGCTTAAGGCACACAATGAGGGCAACATGAGGAGGAACTTGACAAGTGTCCCTTTTGCTTTCTTTGTACCATGCATGCCTTGTGTGAGTGTGTGGGTGTTCTCTCTCATCCCCCCTCATATAGGGCTCACCCCCTCCTTGTAGGGATTGAATCTTTGACTTTTTGACACCTCAACCCCTCATGCATAGGCCCAGTTCCCACCACAAGCTTGGCCCTTAAGCACTTTAAGCTTGGACTGGGTTCTCGCCTCAAGTGCAACCCTAACATCTCAAGCATGTCAAGCATCTCAATCATTAAGCACCTCAAGCATCTCAAGCACCTCAATCATCAAGCACCTCAATCATCAAGCACCTCAAGCACCTTAGGCATCAAGCATGACAAGCAGGACAAGCACCTCGAGCTGGGTCGGGTTCCCGCGCCTCAAGCTCAGCCCTATCTTACCTAAGGTCAAAGGACTTTTACACATATTATTGGAGGTCTTCAATGAAGCTAACCCTAAGGTCTTATGCTCCATTGGTTAGCCTTGCTCTTTGATAGACCATCTCTCATTTGGGCCCCTTTACCAATGGCCCCGTGTTGAGATAGATCTAAAAGCACATGTCTATATCTTAACCCTTGTTCCCGTTTATTCTCCCACATTAAGTGATCATTTTAATATGAGAAAATCATTTGGGTTGGTTAGATATTAGTTTTTATGACATTCACTGTGCTCACTAATGCAAGTGGATAAACACTTGGTGGTGTTCTGTCTCAAGAAGGAAAACCAGTAGCTTATGAGTCTCGTAAGTTACCTATATATGACTTGGAATTATTGGCCGTTGTGCATGCTTTTAAAGTATGACGACATTATCTTCTTGGAAGGAGATTTGAACTACATACCGACCATAAAAGCCTGAAGTGGATCTACACTCAACCTGACCTTAATATGTGGCAACAAAGATGGATGGAGTTGTTATGTGAATATGATTTTGGAATCGGATATAAACCTGGGGAAGGAAAATCTTGTGGCCGATGCCTTAAGCAGGAAGTGTACTATAGCGGTTGTCACAATCTCTATTACTTATTTAATTGACCTTATTCGAGAAGGTATGACTCAGGACCCGTATTACATAAAAGTCCAGTACTTGTTGAACTTAAATATTCACATAGATAAGAAAGAGAGGCAGATCAAAGACTTTCATGTTGAAGGAGATGACCTTCACTTCAGTAACCGTCTTTGTATCCAAATCAAGGTGGAATCAAACTTCAGATATTACAGGAAGCTCATGATATACCTATAGCAGGACATCCAGCATACATTAAAACTTACTCTAATGTAAGAGAGTGTTCCTTTTGGCCAAGACTAAAGCGTGATGTGTTGAACTATGTTACAAGATGCTTAACATGTCACCGTATTATAATTGAACGAATTTGATACCCCGGTAAGCTTCAACCTATTGATACTCCACAAATGAAATGGGAATGCATATCCATGGATTTTATTACAGGACTACCTACATCTCTGGGATATAACTCTATTTTTGTGGTTGTTGATATGCTTACAAAAATGACCCATTTGTTTCCAGTCAAGACAATGTTTACGGCTAAGGATATAGCTCAAGTCTTCACGAAAGTTGTTTTCATGTATCACGGTTTACCTCGACGAATAATTTCTGATCGTGATGCGAAGTTCACCTCTAATTTTTGGAAAGCCTTATTCTCATCTACAGGAACCCAGCCAGCCTTTAGTACTGCTTATCATCCTCAAACTAATGGGCAGACAGAAAGAAAAAATCAAAATAATTGAAGACATGTTAAGAGCTTATTGTATGCATGAGCACAGTAAATGGACTAGATATTTGTATTTGGTTGAATTTGCATATAATTTCTCATTCCAACGCTCAATTGGGATGTCTCCTTTTCAAGCATTGTACTTCAAGCATTGTACGGACAAGAGTGTCTTACTCCACTCAATGGACAGACCCTCTCATACAAGTTCAAGCATCCAAAGAAATGTTGGATGAAACGGAGAAATATCCATCTTCTAAGGAAGGAGCAACACCATCATCAGCCAACCCTGCATATAGTTTTCCATTCCCCAGACACCTAGTTCTTTATCCAATAATGGTATCAAAAAGTGCTACAAATGTAGAAATCTTGCATACATAGCAGAAGATTGCTAAAGACCTAAACACTATACACTCTGGAAAGATGGGGCCTCCCTTTTCCAAGTGTCAAAGCAGCAACAACATCCCCCAAGAATAGCACAATAGGAGAGATGAATGTGAATCCAGTGTCCCGTGACTTAGGAGTGACAAGTGACACCCTTGTAGACAAAATATGGGTAAACTAGAGCCTCATTTTTGGAGTCATCTTTCAGGAGATCTCAGTCTATGTGAACAGCTTGGTCCTAAGAGACTCATGGTTTGAGGGAGGTGTCTTTGACCTCCACATCACCATAGACCATTAAGTCATTATAACCTTTGTGGTATGGCCTTTGCGACAATATGAGATCTTCATATTGGGTCACTATTCCAGTCCAAAGTCCAAGGGGAGGTTTGTTGGGATTGCGGCCTTTAGCCTATATTGACAACTAGTGTGTGAGTTGTCTCTTCTACAATCACGAGTTTAGTAATCATATAAGCATGTTGAGGACACATGGTAGATGAGTTGCAGAAGAGTCCAAAAGCTATTTCCACTCAACCTACCTTTCCCCATTTTATGGAGTCAACCTTGCCCTTTAGGATTTTCACCTTGACCCTTGGGAAAGATGCTTATGTGACCCTTGAGAGGTGCACTTAGCCACATGTAACTACTATATAAGTAGCTAGTTCTTGTACACTTCAAGTGCTATTTTTAGTTCATTATCAATCAAGTTTTCTTTGAGTCTACACAATCTCTCTCTCTCCTCTCTCTCCCTCCCTCTCTCTCTCTCTCATTAAGTAATTAGTGACATAATTAAGTATGTTGATATGAATGCTACGATTGCTAATCTCCCCTAATCCTTTCAATTGGTGACATTACTCCCCCCTTGGAGAAGCGTTTTTGTCCTTGAAAACAAAAGTGGTGATATCTTTGTAAGAACACTAATGTTTTCCACAATGGAATTCTTCATGGATCCACCTATCCATTTTTATGGAACACGATTCAGTAGGAGGTTCAATGACATCAAGGAGAACATGTTTCCACATTGTTGTCCCTTTGCAAATATCTTGTGTAACCGGCCCATATCCAACATAGCGTACGTATAGACTCCATTTAAAACTCATTTGAGTATGCTAAACAAGTTATCACAACTAACAGGTATCTAAAAAAATACCTCTTCTCACTTTCCATGAAAGTAAATGGCTAACATAAATCATCAGCAAAGGATAAGTCCTTGACTTGTTTTATCATTCTTCATCAGTAGACAACCCCACCACAATTGTTGTTTGAGGTTGAGAACCTGATTTAAACATGAAGGGACTAAACGTAGTCGCACATGCTTTGCCTCATGGTAAGCAAACTCCAGCTAGAGAGGTAATCTTTCTAATTGGATTGCTTGTTACTAGCGTATGCTCATAGCATATCCTTTAGCACAATATTAACACTTGTAAACTGCCTATCCACCTCTCGATGTATTGATAGTACCAGGTTGTATTTCCCAACCTCCAAAGATGACTGGTAAATGTGGGTCAAACTTTGGTGCAACATTGTTGAGTCATCAGCAATGGTAGGAATAACCACTTGATTAAATGTACAAATTTTAAGCATTGATCTACCAACACCTAAACCAAGCAATGACCTCTATTGGTGATTGGTAAATCCACAACTAAGCTCGTAGAGATACTACACATAAAGAGCAAAATGCTTCATAAGCTATCAATTTCATGAATTTGCATGCTGCTCCAAATCAATTTTTGCTAAACACTAGGGTCCATAGCACCTAGTGTGCATGCCTTTAGCAAAAAAACAAATCAAGGCTATATTTTCATGACCAATAACTGCCAATACATATGGAAAATGTGATAATAACATACATCAAAGAGGAGAGTATATAGCTTTGAGAAGAAACTAAATACCTTCTACTACAATTACTTGCAAGACTTGCTAAAATGTTTGAATCGTAATAGAATGTGAAACATAATTCACATCTAGGTACAAATAATGAAACATTTTCATTAACATTACACAGCCCCTAAGATCTAATACCATTATGAGACATAGGGAACTAACACATGCACTCTCCACCCAACTATGTTATATATACACCCTTGGCCTACCAAATGTAGACCCCTGAATCGCATGAACATCCCGACCTTTGGCCTACTATCCAGATCCACCTTAGGCTTGGCACTGGGATAAGGCACCGCCTTTGCCCCATCAATCTCCCACTTAAATGAGTGTGCTAATAAGTGGATGCACTATAGGAGCCTAATGGAGTATACAATGGTAGGTGAGAGATTCTCTCAACATACGCCGAGTGGCTCTCTCAAAGTACATGCATGCTATTATATAGGCTCCAACAATGAGTGAAAGTACGTATCTTTGCTAGAATGTGTATGCATATCATGCAGGTTTCCCGTAATGTCCTACATAGCTCCACAATGCATCATGCTAATATCATTCATCATACAAGTAACAATACCTACTACAAATTCTCCCACTGCAGTTGCTAGGTCGAGCCTCAATACTAGTAGGTCGTACATGAGACACCCAAACGCTAACGAAATCTGTAGAAACCTATTTGCAATAGCCTCCTTAGCACTATCTGCATATTGCATCATCACGACTACTCATCATATATGGATGTGTCATTGTTGACACTAAGATGGCTATGTCTCTCTGTAAGATCCCCAATTTTTTGGGTCTCTTTTAAAAATAAGAAAAATAGCTTTCAATATTTATTTTGTCAAATTTTAATTGAAGATGCTTGACTGAAAGTATTAGAAGGTTCTAATATAAAAAGCAAGGTTGTTTCTATGTTCCAATAGGTTAGACTGACGTTTGGTTCAGTTTTGGAAAAATCTACTATTTTTAGCTTTTTCATGCTTTTTATACTTTTAGGTGTTTTTTTACAAAAAGCAAGGTCGGATCCTTAATCTACGTGTTTCGGGGAAGCTATGGTTCAATTTTGTAAAAATATGTTTTTTGAGTGTTTTTCACGCTATTTTTAGCTTTTCATGATTTTTAGTGCTTTTTAGTGAAAAGCAAGTTTGCTTTCTTATTCAAGTGGGGACAAGGAAAATCCGTGGTTCAATTTTAGATTTTATTTTTTTTTTTGCTTTTTATGGTACTTTTAGCTTTTTGTGCTTTTCGGCATTTTTGAAAAGCAATGTGCTTTTTAAGATGACCTAAACACAAAAATATTAATTTTAGTCTCCGTCGGATTTAAAAATGATTACCCGGAGAAAAAAACAGGACCAAACGAGATTTTTACGATAATTATTTTTATGAAAATCGATACCGTAAATACGTTGAGGCAGTACGGGAAAGTCATAATTATGTCGCAACATCATGGTGCGGCATAGTCTAGCTAAGGTTCCATTAGTAGGCTGGATACTGTTCAATTGGTCAATTTTACTGTAAAAATTGGATGGTAAGTGGAAGAGTTGACCACCAAAAGAAAAGGCATGTTTTTAGCAAAGTTCCAAAAGTTGTGCAGCTATTCTTGGGCCAAAAACTAGTGCTACTTGTAGCTTAGGGCATACTCCAGGCAGTTGGAGAAGTTATAAATTGGCATAGACACCTCAATTTTCAGTGCCGTTTGTTGCATCTACTACCGCAAGGCTATACGTATCTATTATACGGAGTGGTGCAAGCTCTTCATCACCATCTCCATAAGCTCTTCTCTCTCGAATACGGGAAGAAAAGAAGAAGAAGAAGAAGGATATTCTCTCTCTACTTGCTTACTATCTTCTCTCTCGCTTCATGGTGTACGCGCTCTCCAGAAGCTCTTGTGGTGAAAACCTCTGCGTAGCTCTCATCACCGCTCTCTTGCGGCAAAGCAAGAAGCCTTCCAACAACCCCTAATCGATTCTAAAGCATGGTGAGAAGCTCTAAACTCCATAGCCATCATCATCTCTCTCTATGTCGTTTTTTTGAGTAGTCACCCTCTCGGTGATTGCTTTTTCGTATACGAGTGCATGTATGGATTAACCGAGTACGTATGAAGTTGCCCCATGATTATTGCATCATGTTTAACACGTTGATTTATGCACATGTGTTTATGATCACGTGCGTGCATAAAAAGCGCTTTTCGTTTCACGTCATAGAAGCAGTAGGAACACTATTTTGGTCATAACTCACAAACCGTTATGAATCGGCCTGAACCCTTTATAGCGAGCTGATTATGTATGATTTATGGTTTGTTTTGGTGAGTTAATCGAGCTGATTATGTATGATTTATGGTTTGTTTTAGTGAGTTTATCTCAGTTATTAGATGCCCATAAACTTATGTGAGAGTATATAGTTAGACAACCAGAACTGCATACACAGATATGATTAAAGTGGCTTTCTTTTTGTCGATCCCTACACAAGGTTCGGTGCTCTGCTAGTTATTTTGTCATAAAATTTTTGATGTTATGGTATACCCAAATTGTTTCATTGCATTAATACATGTTTTCTATTTCATTTAGATGGGGCATTTAAAGATTCTCTATTGTCATTGTCTCACGTCTTTGTGCGCTCTACTTCACTCTCTCTCTCTCTCTCTCTCTCTCTCTCTCTCTCTCTCTCTCTCTCTCTCTCTCTCTCTCTCTCCACAATGTGGAGTACACATATATTCATCCTCCACAAGGTTATATTTTTCTTGAGTATGCTTTCATTCATAACACCCATTCAAAGGTAGCACTAGCCGCTAGGTGTCTCTGGATGCAGTCCGGCTCATGGCCTAAACTCCATGCTTGGTCGGGCGTTGAGAGCTCCTCCCCTGTGCAAATGTTTCCGCAACTCTGATGTATAATGAAAATTTTATAAAGGTGTAAATTGTATATTTTGTGCATAGAACCCGGGGAGGGGTATCTCTCACCTGGTATCAGAACCTATGCTTAAGGTTATGAAGATAGCCTAAAGTCTGATACTAGTCGAGTTAGTTATGCATCGTGCAGGTATTCATGCATGCTGTTTGGGAAAGAATATTGTATTCATGATGCGTTTATAAGTGACATTGGTTGGTTGTTTGACTTGTCTTCTTGAATAGAAGTATTTGGTTTGAGTTATGGTAAAGTGTTTGGAGTGTTCAACAACAGCGTTGTAATTTCTTTGAGTGTTTGTTTTGTAGTAACAAATGGCTCCCAAAGTGACGTCTGAATGCTTTAGCCAGGGGAATGAGGTTTTGGCCATAGTGTTCAACAATATGGCAACACGGTTATCAAGAGATGCAAGGGAACTCTTTTACTTAGAAATCGGGACCAAAATCTTTGGCATGCCAGGAAGCACAACTTGTTGGAAGAGTGTTGATCATAGTTACCTTACCCGTCATCAAGAACCTTTCCGTCAATTCTTTATTTACATTGACGATAGTCCAAGAGATTGGTTTTCTAACCTCAGGCTACTTCAACTCAGAATATGGTTAGGCCTACAAGACATGTTCTACTACTTGGCAATGCGCTCCCAAATGTTAAGGATTGCCAAAGTTGCTAAGAAGTTTGAAGCTCTTGTAGTTGTCATAGGGAAAGAAAAATTAGAACATAACTATAGAACATGTTGTCGCATGGGAGGTCTAAGAGAATACCCTGTCATGAGAGCTAAAAGAATATTTAGAGAGTAGACATCCATAATATTGTAATGAAATCATACAAATCAAATTTTGATGAATAAAGGAGACATAGACTCAGTTTTGGTTCACATGTGTACTAAGTTTTCTCTCTCCTTGTCTTGTTTTTAGATGGATCTTCTTAATTGCCTAGATGAACTCCCAAGTGATGTTGCACAAAGGATCTTTTTCAACTATGTGGTTGGATTTAGTTTCCATTGAGGAATTAAAGTGGTTCAAGCTTCAAAGGGGACTAGAGACTACCTTGTTCTGAACACTTATGTAGCGTGGGAGTTATATGTTGAAGCTCAATATACATATCTAGCACAAGTTCCTGATAGGTTTATGACCAATCCACAGCTTTGGATAAAGGAAAAGATCCAAGAAGACGACGTTAAAGTGCAAGAATATGTTCTTTACCTTAACTTATGTTCTCTTTTGGAGATATCGAGTTGAGAGCTCATACTTAGTAAGAAGGTCGTCATGCTAAACCAAAGATATGGCTTGTGTGAAAAGGTCATAATCAGAATATGAAAAAAGTCAAATGGCGGCAACCAATTCTATTATGTACCCCAAGATTGGTTCAATAGAGTCTATGGGCCTATTCTCAAATACAACCCTCACAATGTAACCATTACCTTTAATGACTACGAGAAGCCTAGGTGCACTAGTGACTTTGCCCAGGCATAACCAATGGTGGTGAACTCGAGTAGATATTTCTACAGAGATGATGTAAATGAACAGCATGCTCATGTAGACTGCTTTAATGGATTACCACCCGCGGCGGATATATCATGAGAAGAGGAATGGTACGAAAAGGAAGACATGAATTTTAGTAGACAAGTTGAAGTTCTAAACTTTGAAACTCAAGATGTAAACAAATATAGGGATAGAACCTCAGTTGTAGGAACCAAGAATTAGTTCGCAGGACCCTTTCGTATTTATGTATCTCCCTAAAGACACTATGTATCTTTTTGGTTTTCTACGGTTATAAAAATTTGATTTTGATATGACTCATACTGTTTTGAGGACATAATATTTGAGTTTGGATCTTGGTTTTATCACTCTAACTAACTTGATCAATGGGGTGTGTGTATAGATGACCGATACTTTACCTTGAGGGATATAGCCAGATATATTCTCCCGTCATATGGTGGAGGAGCATCTTCAGATTGGAGTGGAAGTGCAAAGTCTTATCACTACCACGCATAATGGGGAGAGAAGAAAAGGTTAATGTCCACATATTGTATTATACCAAGTACATTCCGAGCTTGGTACCATTACGCTACAGGGAACCCCGAGTTTAGACCACCTGAACATAAACCCTCGCATGTTGGGCGTATCGAGTGGATACAATCCAGGTTGGGAAAGGAGATTGTTGTCACTAACCAAGTGTTATATATAAATGCTTATGAACTTACCTTGAGATCAACAAAAGGAAACATGGATATCTAGAAACATACTTCCCCTAGTAATGGCTACGAGATGTTTCAACATTGTTATGTTCAACGTATGGGGCCGTCAATGCCAAACCAATGACCAACATTCCTTTAGCCCGAGACCTTGGAGGTTGTTCTTTGACTTATTTGGAAAGTCACCAATCCACAATTCTTGTCATGTAAAAGTTTTATATAATGCTACAGACACCAATGCCTTGCAGATTGTGCAAACATACACAGCTCAGATGGGTGGGACACACCGGATGTGTTTCCAAAAGAATCTGCTTACTTTGATGACTACTTTGGGTATAAGAAGACAATTGTCCATGCCGAAATGGGAGTGCATGTGACTAACCGATCCCTTACTCAACAATGGTATGACTCACACGCCAAGGAAGAAATGTTTCAACCAAAGATCAAAAGTGATTATTGGGATCACCCGTCCGATATACTCGAAGAATGGGATAGCTATGCTCCATTGGTGGAAGGATGTCACAATGGCTATCACCGGGTGCGTTATTTTAGAGCCATTAGGATTTATTAGAAACTTTTGGGACACTTTGTAAACTTTTTTTTTTGAAACCCCAAAGTTTTGTGATATAGAAATTGGATTAACTTATTCGTTGTTTTTCCTATTCTCTCTCTCTCATCTTATCTTCGGTCGTCTATTATATTTGACTTAAAGGACTTCCAGCAGATTAGAATATTGTACTGAGTGTGACCTTGGTTGATATGGTGCAGTAAGTTACCATGCCTCCTAGAGGAAATGCGGTTGCTGCCAACGCAAATGTGCCTATTGTTCCTCAGCACACCATCATTGATAGAGACATCAATGCTATGCTTCACAAGTCTCAACCTGGAAATTTTAGCGAGGAAGACAAATATGTAGGCAAAGTTCCTGAAGATTGGATTGAGTGCATGGATGACTACTTTGATTTGGCTCATTTGTCTGCAGTAAACAAAGCTACAATCGCTAAGTCCAAACTAGAGAAAATAGCCAAGCGTTGGTGGAGAGACCATTTCACAGAAAACAATGCAGATCCTAATGCTGCAACTTGGGATCACCTTAAAACCTAGCTCAAGAAGAACTATCAAAACAAAGTTTATCATTCAGACCGTATGAATGAGTTTCTTGACTATACTCAAGGAACCAGAGATTTGAAATCATACTATCAACATTTCTTAACCCTTATCAAGTATGCTCAGCAGGGATGACTCAAGAGGTCAAGGTAGCTCGATTTGTGTCAGGGTTACATAATCCTATGAAGACTAGACTCCAGAGTCTTCGTCTTACCAGTTTTGCAGATGTCCTTGATGCAGGCAAACCCATTGAAATAGAGCTATCCACTATCGAAAAGAGGAAACCAGAACCTGCTCCTATTCGTGAAATCAAAAGGCCTCATCCCGAGGGAGAACAAAGGTTTGGAAATTCACAGTAAAGAAGAGAGAACTTATTATGTATGAAGGCCAAACAGAATCATTTGTGCTATACTTGTCTTGATCCTGGTCATCAGTCCAGGGACTGTCCATTTAACAATTCAAGCTTCACAGGATTGGTGGACAATTATGAACGTAGAGGCTTCCAACCGCATTGGATTTTCAAAAATTTTAGACCTAGACCATCTACAATTTAGAGGAACTTCAATCAGTAGAACTTTAACCAAAACCTACGACAACCTCAAAACCAAGGAAACTTTAGACCAAGTAATCCACCTTTTGTCCGGAATGGACCAACAGCCAATAATAACAACAATGGAAATGTCAACCGTCAACCTCGTCCAAGAGGAGGAGGAAATCAAAGACCTCAAGGAAGACCCCAAGTTAACAGATCTCAAGGGGCTAGAGGTGAAGTCAGGAAAACATGTATGTTCATGCTGTAATTGAATATCAGGGAGTGAATGAACAATTTTCAGTAATTCAAACCCCATCGGAGTATCAAGGTAACCATTTTACCTTATTGATTGATTCAGGGAGTACACATTCTTTTATATCTCCTAAGTGCATCAAAAATCTCATTTTGCCTAAACACCGTGATACAGACTTTACAATAGAATTAGCTATGGGTAGGAAGGTTAAATCTTCTACTTCAATGGGTAACTTGAATTTTGTTTTGGATGGTCACAATACTTCTGCAAACTTTAGAGTCTTACCCATAGGAATCTATGACGGAATCCTAGGAATGGATTGGCTTAAAGCCAATGATACTCACATACATTGTAAAGACGCTTCATTGATTTTTGAAAATGATCAAAACTCTAGGGTTACAGTTATTGGGAAGCGAGGAAAGCCTAAGCTCAGATTAGTGAACTTTATGAAACTTATGAAGAGTCATAGGAAGAATGAAAGGATTTACGCAGTAAAGCTTAACCCTAAGAAGAAGAAGATAGATTCACCTGACCCCGAATGGATAATAGAATTTGATGATATTTTCTCGAAGAACTTTCACAGTTACTGCCCAAGCATGATGTTGATCATGCAATAGAGCTTACTCCAGGAGCTCAACTAATTGCCCGTAGACCATACAAACTATCAGTACCTGAATCTGCACAACTCTAATTTAACTTCTTGAACAAGGCTTCATTCGACCCAGCGTTTCTCCATGGAGTACTCATGTTCTCTTTAATCAAAACAAGGATGGTACTCTACGTCTTTGTATTGATGATCGTGGATTGAACCAGGTAACAGTCAAGAATAAGTATGCAATACCAAGGATTGATGAACTGCTTGACCGATTACATGGAGCTTCCATTTTCACAAAAATTGATCTTAAGTCAAGGTATTACCAAATCCAAATCAAGGAGGAGGACGTACCAAAGACATGATTTAATACTCGTTTTGGATATTATAAATTTACAGTTATGCCTTTTGGACTTACCAATGCTCCTGCAACTTATAATCGTCTCATGATCGACGTATTTCGAGAGCATCTTGATGATTTTGTTCTTTCTTTGATGATATCTTAGTTTACTCAAGAAATAGAGAAGAACACGAAGAATATGTGTGGCAAGTACTTGAACTTATCCATCAAAATCAACTTTATGCCAAACGTAGCAAATGCACCTCCTTCACTGACAAGGTGGAATATTTGGGATCTATGGTATCCAAAGATGGTGTTCCTACTAACCCAAGTAAGATCGAAGCTGTTATAGCTTGGCCTACAACAAAATCAGTATGAGAAGTACGTGGCTTTCTTGGTTTAATAGGATGGTATCATATATTTATTCAAGGCTACACTAAGATTGCATCTCCATTGACTAATACACTTAAGAAGGCTAAAGTGTTTAGTTGGAATGAACGTGTTCAAACTAGTTTTGAGAAACCCAAAGAAGCTTTGGTGAATGCTCCAATACTACAGCTTCCAGACTTCTCAAAGACATTCAACGTGCTCGCTGTTGCAAGTGGACAAGCAATCGGTGGCGTTATGTCTCAAGAAGAAAACCAGTAGCTTATGAATCTCGTAAGTTGTGTATACATGAGTTAAATTATTCTACACCTGACTTGGAATTATTGGTCGTTGTGCATGCTCTTAAAGTATGGCGACATTATTTTCTTGGAAGGAGATTTGAACTACATACCGACATAAAAGCCTGAAATGGATCTACACCCAACTTGACATTAATATGCGACAATGAAGATGGATGGAGTTGTTATGCGAATATGATTTTGGAATCGAATATAAACCTGGGAAGAAAAATGTTCAACGTATCCTCAGGAAGATGTCACTTGGGAACGTGATGATGTAATGAGACTAAATTATCCAGATTTCATGTCGAGATGAGGACACCTCGAGTTTTTCAAGTGTGAGGATATAAGATCGCCAATTTTTGGATCTCTTTTAAAAATTAAAAAAAATAGCTTTCAATATCTATTTTATCAAATTTTAATTTAAGATGCTTGATTAACAGTATTGGAAGGTTCTAAAATAAAAAGCAAAGCTGTTTCGATGTTCCAGTAGGTTAGACGGACGTTTAGTTCAGTTTTAGAAAAATTCGTTATTTTAGCTTTTTCATGCTTTTATGTGCTTTTAAATAGAAAAAACAGGGTCGAATGCTCAATCTACGTGTTTCGGGGAAGCTATGGTTCAATTTTGTAAAAATCTGCTTTTTGAGTGCTTTCACGTTATTTTTAGCTTTTCATGATTTTTAGTGCTTTTTAGTGAAAAGCGAGTCCGCTTTCTTATTCTAGTGGACAAGGGGAACCTGTGGTTCAATTTTAGAAAAAAAATTATTTTTTAGCGCTATTTTTAGTTTTTTGTGCTTTTCGAAGTTTTTGAAAAGCAATGTGCTTTTTAGGATGACCTAAACACAAAAATATTAATTTTAGTCTCCGTTGCATTTAAAAAGGATCACCGGGAGAAAAAAAATGAGACCAAACGAGATTTCTACGGGAATTATTTTTATGAAAAGCGGTACCGTAAATACGCTGGAGCAGTACGGGAAAGTCATAATTATGTATGGACATCACGATGCAGCATAGTCTAGCTAAGGTTCCATTAGTATGCCGGATACTGTTCAATTAGTCAATGTTACTGTAAAAAATTGGATGGTAAGTGGGAGAGTTGACCACCAAAAGCAAAGGTATGGTTTTAGCAAAGTTCCAAAAGTTATGCAGCTATTCTTGGGCCAAAAACTAGCACTACCTGTAGCTTGCAACACACTTCGGGCAGTTGGAGAAGTTATAAATTGGCATAGATACCTAAGTTTTCAGCGCCGTCTATCGCATCTACTACCGCAAGGCTATACGTATCTATTATACGGAGTGGTGAAAGCTCTTCATCACCATCTCCATCATCTCTTCTCTCTCAAATACGGAAAGAAGAAGAAGAAGACGAAGAAGGATATTCTCTCTCTATTTGCTTACTATCTCCTCTCTCGTTTCACAGTGTACGCTCTCTCCGGCAACTCTTGTGGTAAAAACCTCTATGTAGTTCTCATCACCGCTCTCTTGCGGCAAAGCAAGAAGCCTTTCAACTGCCCCTAATCGATTCTAAAGCACGGTGAGAAGCACTAAATTCCATAGCCATCATCATCTCTCTCTCTCTCTCTCTATGTCGTTTTTTTTAGTAGTCCCTCTCTCCGTGATTGCTTTTTCGTATACGAGTGCTTGTATGGATTAACCGAGTATGTATGAAGTTGCCCCATGATTATTTCATCATGTTTAACACATTGATTTATGCACACGATGTGTTTATGATCACGTGCGTGCATAAAAAGCGCTTTTCGTTTCAAGTCATAAAAGCGGTAGGAACACTGTTTTGGTCATAACTCACAAGCCGTTATGAATCAGCCTGAACCCTCTATTGCAGAGATAAAACACATTGTTTAGAACATTTTCTCTCTTTTGTGTCATTTGAAAATCACACACGAGCTAAGAGATATGGTCAAAAAATAGCTTGCTACCCACTGCACTTAGCCAATTTTTTTCCTCCAAGCTTCTTGGAGAACCATTACATAGATTCACCAAATGGGCAAACCCACTTAACCAATTGAAAATCTTGATGAAACTTGATGATAAATGTATTTAGATCTCCATTATCACCTCATGTATGCAAGTTATTAATCATTCCATAACTGGTTTTACCTACACATACAGGGATGCTACCAAGGGAGAGTACCATACGACGTCGTAAGTTAATCGAGATGATTATGTATAATGTATAGTTTGTTTCAATGAGTTGATTTCAGTTATTAGATGCCCATAAACTTATGTGAGGGTATATGGTTAGACAACCCGAACCGCATAGATAGATATGATTAAAGTGGCTTTCTTTTTGGGTTACCGTTTGCTGCTGTGTGAGTATCATATGGGGAAAGTGATGTGATAGAGTGCTAGTATATATTATGGAGTTGAGCTTGATGCATTGGTTTGAGGTCAAATACTTTCATTTGCATGTTATGCATGCTCCCGAAAATGGCAAAAAGTTGTTTCTTGCATATGTGCGAAGTTAGGGTTTATGGTTCACCTAAAGGTCGGAGCTGTTTTGCATCATGTTTATGGTGATGGAATGTTATCATATGATGTATGGAACCTTACGGATTGGTGTGTATGCCTCATGTGCATGGTTATGATGATTTCCACCTTTCTAGGTCAAAACTAGCTCTATGTGCTAGAGAGGTGAAGTGCAGATGTGATGCATCAACTTTGCATGGTTGGATGTTGTCAAAATTGGATTTTTATATCATGTTTAGTTGCTGGTCGAATTTCTTTTATGCATGAAAAGCTCATGTCTTAAGAGTCATGTGTGTATAGACACCGATTGACTGCAGGGGATATGTCAAACTCCAAGTGTGGGAGTTCGTTCATTGTGAATATGATTTGTGGTTAAGGACTTAGATTCCTCATGGATTATGATTGTGATTTTTATGGTGGAAGCTGGTCTGGCTCTTGGTCTTTTTTTTCAGATATGGTTATGTTGTCGAAATGCTGCCGAGATTTTTGCAGCCATGTTATGTTCTAAAGTGGTTATGAAGGATTGGGTGTGCCTCACCCAAGTTGGGTGGAGTGCTCACCCATGTGATGTGATTGGATTATGGTTTATGGTTTTGGGATTAGATCGTGAGGTGATCTGGACGGTTTATGATAGACGTGTAAGGGTAGAGACCCTGTACAATCGAACTGCTTCGAAAACATTGTTTGTGCATATGGAAAGTGCTATTGTGATTGGACTCATGTGTTATGTTTCTCATGCAGCGTCGCTACAAGACTAGTGATAGTCGTTTTTCGGCTCGCCGTAATTGCCATAGTGAGTTAACCCACCCTACCAAAATCATCCAAACACTGTGGCTATCCCTACCATTTCACTGTATATATGTGTGTGTGAGTTAGGGGACTTTTCCCATATCTTCTTAAAAACCCTCAATTAGCTAGTCACTGGGCTAGTTGAGCCAAAAAAATAAAAAAATAAAAAATTATAAGTATATTATGACCCATTTGTGTGTAAACATTTCATTGTATATAGGGCCTAAATAAAAAGATTTTTCATAATTATTTTGGTATTTATTTAAATATTTCTACCTATGGTGTATTATTTATGCTATGTACATTGACTCACCATTACCATATTTTTTCTTACCATTTTGCATACTCTTTATTCCACATAAAAATAATTTCATGCAAGCTTCTCTTATTTTTGGTGTAACTCCATCCCAACAAAAATCCAAAAAACCTAGTTCTATATTTTTTCACTATTGTGATTTTTTCCTTCCTACATCTATTCTCTATTACTCTCATAAATTAAACCACCAAAAATATTCATCTTTTTATGGTAGGCTTATAATGAGAGATATTTATTTTGACCCCTTTATATTTTTTCCACCTATATTATTTATATTTGACATGTACATATTTTTTTTGACCCCTCAATATTTGATTTTCTTAGTTGTACTATTCATTTATGTCATGATCTCAACAATATCTTCAATTATAGACCTACCAAATAAGGTGAAGGGTATGTGGCATGCATGCATGCACTATGGGGGGCTCACACTTGGAGGTATTCAAAAGAATCATCCAAAGAAGGACTCACAAGGACTTTGTGCAGTGGAAAAAAACAGTCGGTTTTTCTGAATTTTTAAAGATCACATGCTCCCCGAATTTGAAAAGGTGATACAAACAAAAGTTGTAGTTCGTGGGCTGAACTTTTACCTCAAATTCTTTCATATTTTTTTGAGCTACGAGCTGTGAGCTATGATTTTATTGGTGGACCTCAGTTTGCCCATGCTATGCAGCCACACTCCCTCTTCCACTTTATCATTTTCCTCTTTCACACACACTTCTCCACTCATCATCCCCACCTCTCTCACCACTCCTCTCTGCACCCTACTCACCTTCTTCTCAACCTTGAAGAATAAGAGAAACCATGGTGAACTCATGTCTCCTACACACACTTCCATTCCAAAATTGACCACCTAGTCTCATTTTTCCTCTTCCATATTACCCATATCTATCAAGAAAACCACAAAATTCAGCCTCTTCTCTTGAAATACAGCACCATGTTGATTGATTACTCATATTCAATCACCTTGGCTCTCAAGGAAGGTCAAGAGTGGAGAAAAAACGTACCGTCAAAGCTAGTGGACCGTCAACAAGCGTCAAAATTGACCCTACTCAAGACACTTGGAGCATCAACATTGTAAGAAATCCATAATTTCTTACCTATTAAGAGTTTTTTCTTCCTTATTTTTATCCTACATGGATACTCCCATTGTAAATATCCAATTCCATTTGTAAATCAATAAAAATACTAACTCTACTAGTTTACTAACACTAACCTACTATGAAAAGTCCTATCACCTCCACTTCTCTCCTCTCTCTCTTCTTCATCTATCCCCACCAACTTCTTGATAATTCCAAGCAAAAGAAATTAGATAAGTGCTGAAAATCTAACCCAACCATGGTTAGAGGAGTAACCCTAGCCCTCAAAATTGCTATAAAAAGGGGTGTAGCTAGCACAAAAGGGGGGAGCCATAAGCAAGAGCACTATGCTATAGCTTGAGAAGCCAAGCTCAACCTCTCTAGAAGGAGCTCTTGAGTGGAAGCTCATTGTCTTATGCATATGCATGTGTTGTATTAGGGGTGATTAGCAAGGGAACTCTATGCCATTGTAAGAGAGAGTTATCATTCAATTGAGAGTAGGAAATCTATCATTTCTCCTACTAGTGTAAGCCCAACATTTGCTGAATCAAGGAGGGTGGATTTGGACTAAGCTTGGATACTTTGTCTCTCTTCCAACGTAAAGTAATGGACAACAATGATGTGTAAGTGTCTTGGTGTTTTTTAAGTTCTTGATAGCTTGTCTCTGGGTGTTGTCATCAAGTCAACCATAAATTCCACATACTGTAAGAAGGCAACAGGGTGGAGAGGACTCCCCTGGCCTTAAGACAGTGATTGGGGTGGCTTTTCTTGTGATGTGCTGTGGTGTAATTTACTCAAGCTATGTTGAACAAATACTAATCTCACTTTGATTGGTCGTGACAGATTTGTAAGAAGGTATTAATGCAACAAGCATCCCCTCCCCCTTCTCTCTCTTTCTTACATATATAATTGTATTTGCTTCATCACGGCCGATACATTTTAAAGCAGCCCGAGCATTCTCTCTCTCTCTCTCTCTCTCTCTCTCTCTCTCTCTCTCTCTCTCTCTCTCTCTCTCTCTCTCTTTACACGTCCTAGTTCGCATCCAAAACTAGGTGGTGCCCCCAAATTTGTGTAGGGTTAGGTTGCGGGTTTGTGTGTGTGTTTGTTGTTTTTTTCCAACCCCAACCCAATTGAGCAGCACGGGAGCCTAGAAGAGTGCTTAGAGGCCACTCTTCTTGTTGCCCGCCCCGGACCGCCTTCAAATTGGTGCCCCCACTGAGGAACCAACTTGTGTATGTTTTTGTGTAGGATCAATCTTTAGAATAGTCAAGTAGTTTGCAAGAATCACGAGAATTTGTATGATCCTTTCATTCCGATTGCACGGCAAAAGGTACACATAATTGTTAGTACTAAGTTGCAATTTCAACGTGTAATTCGTAGAATTTTAGGTCCCCTTAGGTTGGCAGAGATAAACGCATCAGTAAATCCCTTTATTTTGCCTCTCATTAGGTACGACCTTAGTTTGGACGTCTATATTTTTGTTTTGTTTTAAGGATTAGGTCATGCATAGACCATGGATAATGGCCCAGGAATAGAGGTTTTCCCCTTCCATTCCCAGGAATAGAGGTTTTCCCCTTCCATTTCACTCCACACATTAGAATAAACGTTGCAATTAGTAGGAAGATCCACTTTCAACAACGTATAGTGTTCATGTTTGGTGCCCAAAGAGTAGGAGAAATTATGGCATCACCAAACCCTGTCATCCTGCCTCTTATTGATTCTCATAGGTCATTTGATGTGAATATTTTTATTTTGTTGTAGAATAGATTGCAATTTAGAAAATATTACTGTGTAAATCTTTTTTTTTTTTTTAACAAACAAACAAAAACGTGTTGTCACCTTAAAACTGATTCAATGGAGGCCCAACGCCAAATGTCTGGATATCCTCTTTTCTTTGGAGAGCCTGGAGAGGATGCAGAATTATTTTTAGCAAATTTCAAGATGTCTTGTCGTATCAAGAGGATAGTAACTGATCAAGAACGCGTAGAGATGTTTGAAGTGGTCCTTAGGAAAGATACTAGCACTTGGTTTGACTCGTTGCCTGAGGAAGTTAAAGGGAATTACACAGAAGTTGTGAATCATTTCAAGAGATACTTCTTTGATCCCCAAAACACTCAAAAACTATGGTAAGACATTGTTTCTCATAAGCAAAAAGACCTAGATGACTACTACTTGTACAAGCAAGAGTTTCTACGTCTTTGGGTTGTATGGGTGAGAAATGTTGCTAACCCTGGTGATGGTGCAGAGTTCCTAAAGAAGGAGAGGTTCATAGCCGGACTCTTTCCTGACCTTAAGATAAAAGTTGAGGCGGGTGCACCTGCTACCTTTGATGCAGCTGAAACTAGGGCTGCTGAGAAATATAGAAAACTCAAGTGCCTAAGGGGAGAGGTTCCAATAGAAGGTCTTAGACCCAAAGGTAAGTCACAGGCATCAACATCTAGGGAGCTTCCTGAGGTAACGGCAGAAGTGATTGAGAAGTTAAATGAATCTTTAAGCAGCTTGTCAATTCACCTTGCACAAGCTGTAGGTCCAAAGGGACAAGCAAAGAAGTCTGAAGAGCGAGATTCACGACCTAGGAGAGTCTTGCAATGTTGGAATTGCGGTGAGTCTGGACATGGGATGTATAATTGTCCTTGGCCCCGTGGGGAGCCAGGGAGACCTAACTTGAATTACCCAGTGATGAATGCAGGTGAAGGAACTGGTCAACAACTAAGGCTTCTACAAAGATCAAATGGAGCAAGACCACCTCCACAAGGGGTAGAAGGAGTTCCACCTTTTCCAGATCCAAATGTGCATGTGGTAGAGGTGACAAACTCAAATGAGGTTGACATGGAAGCAAATGGCATTAAGTGTGGCCGAGGAAAAGGTAAAGAGAAAGAAGGTGTCACATCACAGAGTGACCATGGACGAGGCAAGAAGGCAAAGGAGACCAAGGAAGCTAAGAGGACTTGACGTCGTATCAATCTCCAAGACTTCCCTCTTGGACATGGTATGGCTCCATACAACCTGTTGGAAGACCTGCGAGGTAAGGGTCCTGATATCTCATGGCCTCAGTTTCTTGCATTATGCCCACAAGTTAGGAGGGATTTAACAAAGGCAGTTAGCACTAGGAGAAAGGTAAAAGAGAGTGTTCCTATTGTAAAAATTGCACATGTTGAAATGAATAAGGATATTACACCTATGCTAGATTGTTACATCAAAGGAAGATTGGTTAGGAAAGGTCTAGTGGATGGGGGTGCACAAATTTGCATCATGACAGAGGGACTCATGCAAAGACTAGGCATGCACATCCATGAGACACCTGAAATTAAAGTCAAGATGGCAAACAATAGCAAGGCTAGGTGCGTAGGCATTTGTAAAAATATTTTTGTGGAGGCCTTTGGCATTAAGAAGGCATTGGATTTCTATGTCATGTCTACCAAAGGAAATGATTACCCATTTATCCTAGGAAGACCATGGCTAATGAAAATGCGAGCTTTGCACGATTGGGAGAGTCAAAAATTAATTTGCAAGAACGACAATCATAAGAAGGTTGTCTTTGACATGAAGGAGCAACGCCAAGAGGGGCTCCATGAAGAATCATCTCAAAGTGAGACGGAGGAAGGCTGGACCGATAGTACTTCAGAAGGAGAAAGTAGCGGCAGCATTACTGAAGAGGAGTCTTCCATTGAAGTCATGGGGGTAAGGTTTAAGCCAAACAACCAAGAGACCTCTTGCCCAGGTTTGGAAGAGGTAGGTTCCCAAGAGAACTAAAAAGTGGAAGATGAAAGAATGCTAGAAGGTATGTTATCTACAACACTTACAAAGGATGAAAGAGAGGATCTCAAAGGTGTGTTAAGGAAATTTCCTAGGCTTTTTGCTAAAGACTACACCGATGTGTGTGGAGTAGATGCTGTTCAACACAAAATTGAGTTGAAGCCAGAGGCCACACCTAAGGCTCAGAAGCTACGAAGGCTATGAGTCATCAAGGAGAAGGCTTTACTCAAGGAGGTAAGAAAGCTTCTAGCAGCAAGTTTCATTTATTAATTGGAGAATTCAGAGTGGGTCTCTCCCGTTTTTGTCACTCCTAAGAAAAACGGCAAGTGGAGGGTGTGTGTGGATTACCGTCCACTCAATGAGGCAACAAAAAGAGATCACTTTCCCCTCCCATTTCAGGATGAGATACTAAATGAGGTAGCTGGTCATGAGAAGTACACTGTGTGTGATGGCTACTCAGGTTACTTTCAAATAGGTATCGCATTGGAAGATCAATTGAAAACAACCTTTATCACTCCTTGGGGTTGTTATGCTTTTAGAGTCATGCCATTTGGTTTGAAAAATGCTCCTGCAACATTCCAACGTTTCAATCATTCTTTGGAAAGTCATTTAGGGTGTTCATTGATGATTTCTGCATTTATAGCTCAAAATCATTGCATCTAAAAAGGGTAGAAGAAGGTTTAAAGAAGCTCTACGACATGGGAGGTCAACTCAACCCCGACAAGTGTCACATAGGTGAGGATGAAGTGATCTTGCTTGGTCACAAGGTTTCCTATAAAGGCATTGAGGTGGATCCTTCAAAGGCAAAGGCTCTTATTGAGCTCCCATCACCCAAGAATCTCAAAGAGGTCATCTCATTCATTCAAAAGGTGAAGTATATGTCACGCTTTATTCACTTAGCTTCGGAGTTGCTTCATCCTTTGCAAAAGTTGACACAACAAGTAGAATTTGCATGGTCTTATGAGTTTGAAGAGTACTTTTGTAACATTAAAGTCATTTTGTCAGAGCTACCAACACTCATGCCTCCTTGTTGGGGGTACACATTCTTTGTTAGCTCTAGTGTTGGAAAGGAAACAATTGGTGCAGTTTTACTACAACAAGATCCCCACATTACCAGGATGCGACCCATCTACTTTGCTAGTAGAGTCATGAATGCTTTGGAGAGAGGCTACACGGAGGCAGAACTCATGATGCTTTCTCTCATGTTTGCGGTGAGAAAGTTTAGATCCTACTTGCTACCGAAACCTTTTGTAATTCTCACTGCAGAAAATTTGTTTCCTTGGGTGTCATCTCAAATGAATCTTAGCACTAGGATCTCAAAGTGGATTATGGAATTGCAAGAGTTCCAATACTCTTTCAAGGTAGAAGATAGTGTGCGTGCACAATTGGCAGGGATCCTTACTTATAGGGTACATGAGAAGGAGATTAAGGTGCCTGAAGTAATGACCCTACCATTGCCACCACCTAAAAGTATTCATAATGCTTTTACCTTGTTCTTTGATGAAGCTTTTCGACGAGCCACAGGAAAAGCAGGGGGAGGGCTAGTGTTGCTCAACCCAAGTGGGGAGGTGGTCATGAAAGAGAAGGTCAGTCTACCAGGTTCAACTAGCAACAATGAAGCAGAATACGACACACTACTTCATGGTTTAAAGATATGCATTGGCCAAGGTATACAACGTCTCTTGGTAAAAGGGGATGCACTTCTCATTGTGAAGCAAATTTTAGGCATTTGGGCATGCAAGAATGAAAGCCTAAGGACAAAAGTTCATGCCATTCGTAGATTGTTTAATCAATTTGAAGAAGTGCAACTATATCATATTCCTAGGAAACAGAATGAAGATGCCGATTTACTTGCACAGCAAGTAGTTACATGTGATGAGAAAGAAGTGCAGGTCATCATGGTGGCAGCAACTGTCAAGCAACCGAGATACCAGGGATTGAAGTCATTGACTTCCATTATTAGCTACATTTTGGAGGGTGAGTTTCCACAAGACTTCACGAAGGCTCAGAAGAGGAGACTCATGAAGAAGGCAAGCACGTATCTCTTCCTAGAAGGATCCCTCTATCAAAGAGGGAAGGATCAAGTGTGCAGAAGAGTACCAACTATCAAAGAAATTCCAGCCATTCCAAAAGGTTTGCATGAAGAGGCATGTGGTGGTCATTTTGCCCAAGAGTTAACTGTGAAGAATATTTTGCTTGCGGGGTATGTTTGGCCAAATCTGCATGTGGATGTCCAACATTAGTGTAAAAGTTGTCACAATTGTCAGGTAAATGGGAATAGAAGATTGGTTTATGATCCAAGGCAAATCATGCTTGCAAATGGACCCTTTGAAAAGTGGGGCATTGATGCTATGGGTCCTCTGCCTAGGACAAAAAATGGTAAACTCTACATTCTAGTGGCTGTAGACTATATGACTAGGTGGGTGGAAGCACAAAGTGTGGCAAAGCCAATGGTACTGGATATCTAAATTTTGGATAACTACTCTCTCTATTAGCATCTTACATGACTATTTTAGCCCTTTGTCGGATTTGAACCGACGGCTTACGCCTTACCATGGCGTTACTCTACCGCTGAGTTAAAGGGGCCTATGTACTGTGAATAAATATAGACTGGCGATAAAAATGGGGTAGAATCCCAATTTTTATTTCCTCGATTGAACTAATTAAGCTGCATCCATGGGGAAGTCAGTAGAACGGAAAGGAAAAACTGATTCTCTTTAATCCCCCGTTACCTGTCGTTGCTGATCAACGCAGTGTAGTAGCGTTACCTTAACGTGTTGATTCACACCTAAGGTTTGGAAATAATGTTGCCTGCTCTTTTCATCAAAGCAAACAGGGCAATAGCTTTTGTTAAGGCAAAGCCTGGAGACCGAATAATTGTTTGGCTAATGATAGATTTCACGCCACAGGGCTTGTCGCTTGCTTTTTTGCTTTCGTTTCTTTGGGATTCGGCCCAAACTGTTTGGCAGATTCCCACGCGTTACGCACCCGTTTGCCACTTTGTCTTCAACTGTTCTATAAACAGAAAACAACGTTCAACTTGCATGTGTTAAGCATATCGCCAGCGTTCATTCTAAGCCAGGATCTGAGCCAGGATCAGAGCCAGGATCAAACAATTGGGAGGACAGTGAGAAAATTTGTCTACACTCACATTTGTTGTAAATTTGGCACACCTTGGAGATTTTTTCTGATAATGGTCCAGGGTTTAGAAAGGGCTTGCTCACAGAAGTCTGTGAAGAACTTCACATTGTACATCATCATAGTACACCCTACTATCCCCAATCAAATGGTTTGGTAGAAAAAGCTAATGGTGTCATTGCAGGCATCATTAGAAAGATGGTGAAAAACAAGACAAAGTTGTGGGATGACTTCTTGGATGGTGCCTTGTGGGCGTATCGAACCACATATAGGGAAGCCACGGAGTTCACACCATTTCACTTGGTCTATGGTCAAGAGGCTTTACAACCAATTGAGCTCAACATTCCAACAATGCGACTTCATGGCAAAGCAGCACAAGATGATCAAGAAGCATGGATGGATCAACTTCTTACCTTAGCTGAGCTTGAGTGGAAAAGAGAAGCAGCATACGAGTGCTACAAGAGGAAAGCTACATAGACGAAGGAAAAGCTTGACAAGAAACTGAAGGACAAAGGCATCAATGAAGGAGATCTTGTGCTAAGGTATGACAATCGACTCGATAATCGTTTTGATGCCAAGTTTGAAACTAGATGGCAGGGGCCATACATAGTCAAGAAGGCTTTCAATTCAAGTTACTATCAACTTATGGACTTGAATGGGAAAGAGCACTCCAAGAAGGTAAACGGGTATCGCTTGAAGCCTTATTTGAGTCGCCTTCTACCAAAGGATCTACAAAAGATCTGTCAAAGGGCAGCTGTCTCATATAAGTATTGTTACATGACGCATGAGTGTAACTCCAGCCAAAATTCTGAGGGGCCAAACAATGAAGATCTCGTCAAGGACTCTGAAGCTCTCTCTTTGGAAAAGATGCTCTATGATGGTACATGAATATACCATCATCCTCGGGGAGGGCTAATGATAGCCGTTTTTCGGCTCTCCGTAATTGCCATAGTGAGTTAACCCATCCTACCAAAATCATCCAAACACTATGGCTATCCCTACCATTTCACTGTATATAGGTGTGCGTGAGTTAGGGGACTTTTCCCATATCTTCTTAAAAACCCTCAATTAGTTAGTCACTGGGCTAGTTGAGCCAAAAAAATAAAAAATTAAAAAATTATAAGTATATTATGACCCATTTGTGTGTAAATATTTCATTGTATATAGGGTCTAAATAAAAAGATTTTTCATAATTATTTTGGTATTTATTTAAATATTTCTACCTATGGTGTGTTATTTATGCTATGTACATTGATTCACCATTACCATATTTTTTCTTACCATTTTGCATACTCTTTATTCCATATAAAAATAATTTCATGCAAGCTTCTCTTATTTTTGGTGTAACTCCATCCCAACAAAAATCCAAAAAAACTAGTTCTATATTTTTTCACTATTGTGATTTTTTCCTTCCTACATCTATTCTCTATTACTCTCATAAATTAGACCACCAAAAATATTCATCTTTTTATGGTAGACTTATAATGAGAGAGATTTATTTTGACCCCTTTATATTTTTTCCACCTATATTATTTATATTTGACATGTACATATTTTTTTGACCCCTCAATATTTGATTTTCTTAGTTGTACTATTCATTTATATCATGATCTCAACAATATCTTCAATTATAGACCTACCAAATAAGGTGAAGGGTATGTGGCATGCATGCATGCACTATGGGGGGCTCACTCTTGGAGGTATTCAAAAGAATCATCCAAAGAAGGACTCACAAGGACTTTGTGCAGTGGAAAAAAACAGTCGGTTTTTCTGAATTTTTAAAGATCACATGCTCCCCGAATTTGAAAAGGTGATACAAACAAAAGTTGTAGTTCGTGGGCTGAACTTTTACCTCAAATTCTTTCATATTTTTTTGAGCTACGAGCTGTGAGCTATGATTTTATTGGTGGACCCCAGTTTGCCCATGCTATGCAGCCACACTCCCTCTTCCACTTTATCATTTTCCTCTTTCACACACACTTCTCCACTCATCATCCCCACCTCTCTCACCACTCCTCTCTGCACCCTACTCACCTTCTTCTCAACCTTGAAGAATAAGAGAAACCATGGTGAACTCATGTCTCCTACACACACTTCCATTCCAAAATTGACCACCTAGTCTCATTTTTCCTCTTCCATATTACCCATATCTATCAAGAAACCCAAAAATTACAGCCTCTTCTCTTGAAATACAACACCATGTTGTTTATTTACTCTTATTCAATCACCTTGGCTCTCAAGGAAGGTCAAGAGTGGAGAAAAAACGTACCGTCAAAGCTAGTGGACCGTCAACAAGCGTCAAAATTGACCCTACTCAAGACACTTGGAGCATCAACATTGTAAGAAATCCATAATTTCTTACCTATTAAGAGTTTTTTCTTCCTTATTTTTATCCTACATGGATACTCCCATTGTAAATATCCAATTCCATTTGTAAATCAATAAAAATACTAACTCTACTAGTTTACTAACACTAACCTACTATGAAAAGTCCTATCACCTCCACTTCTCTCCTCTCTCTCTTCTTCATCTATCCCCACCAACTTCTTGATAATTCCAAGCAAAAGAAATTAGATAAGTGCTGAAAATCTAACCCAACCATGGTTAGAGGAGTAACCCTAGCCCTCAAAATTGCTATAAAAAGGGGTGTAGCTAGCACAAAAGGGGGGGAGCCATAAGCAAGAGCACTATGCTATAGCTTGAGAAGCCAAGCTCAACCTCTCTAGAAGGAGCTCTTGAGTGGAAGCTCATTGTCTTATGCATATGCATGTGTTGTATTAGGGGTGATTAGCAAGGGAACTCTATGCCATTGTAAGAGAGAGTTATCATTCAATTGAGGGTAGGAAATCTATCATTTCTCCTACTAGTGTAAGCCCAACATTTGCTGAATCAAGGAGGGTGGATTTGGACTAAGCTTGGATACTTTGTCTCTCTTCCAACGTAAAGTAATGGACAACAATGATGTGTAAGTGTCTTGGTGTTTTTTAAGTTCTTGATAGCTTGTCTCTGGGTGTTGTCATCAAGTCAACCATAAATTCCACATACTGTAAGAAGGCAACAGGGTGGAGAGGACTCCCCTGGCCTTAAGACAGTGATTGGGGTGGCTTTTCTTGTGATGTGTTGTGGTGTAATTTACTCAAGCTATGTTGAACAAATACTAATCTCACTTTGATTGGTCGTGACAGATTTGTAAGAAGGTATTAATGCAACAAGCATCCCCTCCCCCTTCTCTCTCTTTCTTACATATATAATTGTATTTGCTTCATCACGGCCGATACATTTTAAAGCAGCCCGAGCATTCTCTCTCTCTCTCTCTCTCTCTCTCTCTCTCTCTCTCTCTCTCTCTCTCTCTCTCTCTCTCTCTCTCTCTCTCTCTCTCTCTCTCTCTCTCTTTCTTTACACGTCCTAGTTCGCATCCAAAACTAGGTGGTGCCCCCAAATTTGTGTAGGGTTAGGTTGCGGGTTTGTGTGTGTGTTTGTTGTTTTTTTCCAACCCCAACCCAATTGAGCAGCACGGGAGCCTAGAAGAGTGCTTAGAGGCCACTCTTCTTGTTGCCCGCCCCGGACCGCCTTCACTAGGATCACCTACATCACTTAGCCTTAGACTAAAGGGTCGTTGACCTGGGTCATTGCTGGATCGGGGGTGTTTCCTAGGTCTTCTTCTTTTGTTACATTCATCTATATAGTTAGTGCGTCGGGGACTGAATGACCTAGACAGCTGAGGCGGCGAGGATTTTGCCTTGGCTTTGCCTAAACACCAGTGCTAGGCATCGAAGAGGCGTGGCACCTAAACTGGTAGTTAGTGTTGATACCCTACCACCTATTGGTACTTGGGATCCTTTCAGAGCTTGGGTTCATGGAGGGAGGCAAAGCGGCCTCAGGTTATGTCTCGCTTAGGTAGGTTGGAGGTGTTATGGCTCGCGAAGTGAAATTCTCTCTGTCAGTAGTAGAGCGGAAGTGGATGGGTGGACCGATCGATCCCTACACAGGGTCCTGTGCTCTGCTAGTTATTTTGTCATAAACTTTTTGATGTTTTGGTATACCCAGATTTTGTCATTGCATTAATACATGGTTGCCTGTTTCATTTAAATGGGGCATTTAAAGATTCTTATTGTCATTCTCTCATGTCTCTGTGCACTCTATTTCACCCTCCACTATACTCTCTCTCTCTCTCTCTCTCTCTCTCTCTCTCTCTCTCTCTCTCTCTCTCTCTCTCTCTCTCTCGCAATGTGGTGTACACATATATTCACCCTCCACAATGTTATATTTTTCTTGAGTATGATTCATTCATAACATCCATTCAGAGGTAGCACTAGCCGCTAGGTGCCTCGGGATGTAGTCCGGCGGCTCATGGCCTAAACTCCATGCTTGGTCGGGTGCTGAGAGCTCTCCCTTATGCAAATTCTTCCACATCTCTGGTGTATATTGAAAATTGTATAAAGGTGTAAATTGTATATTTTGTGTATAGACCCCGGGGAGGGGTGTCTCTCACTCTCTAATCCATAGGCAAAGCTATGTGCTCTAGCATTAACTAATTAGCCTCTTGTATAAGCATATCAAAGAACTCCATGTCATCCATTTCTATGTGTGTCTCTAGGGAGCAAACTTGCTCTACCTCTATCTACATAGACTCTAATGATACATGTTATGTCTCACTAGAGTAATCTCGCTCCACCTTTGCCTCTGCAAAGTCCATTGGCATGTCCTACATAGCTATATGCTTTGTCTCTTGAGCATACTAAAGTTCACTTGTGAATGAGACACGTCTCACCTCTCACATATGACATGTCAATGATGCAATCAAGAGCAAACCATCTCAAACCTTAGATACGTCCGATGGAGCAAAGAAGTGATATATAGTTCCTCTCACATTCACCAGCAATTTGCAATGCATCTAGAAAGACTGCTCTCAAAGTAATACATGATAGCCACAACCTGCTAGCTGTCTATAGCTTTATTTTCCCTCAAGGAGACAAAATAGAGCTGCATAATTCATTTTTAGCACCAACATTTCTGCCAACCAACCAAGAGCTACCTCTTCTCATCACTTGGAGCTTCATCTCTTTGGAGTGATTTTGGTTGTTAAGTGTTGGTGTCTTCTTGAAGCGAGGCCTTTCAAAGTATGATATGCGAGAGACCATATTGCACTTTGCTTTTCAATCAAATAGAACAATTCAGTGGCCTCTAGCAGACATTCAAGAATAGTTCCAATCTTTGTTGTTTGTATTGTGGGGGAATAGGGTTTGTTAAAACTTCTTCGTATCTTTGATGAGTCGAGTCAATGATTCTTGTTGCTAACCCTTCTCTTGGTTGGAATTCACAGTTAAACACTTTGGCTTTGGGATTGGAGGTGTGGTTGCTCAAGTAGTGGATTCTTGGGAGCCCTTAAGCATACTAGATATTATTGAACTTCACAATGGGAAGATGTCATGGGAGCTCACATTAATTATGCATTTGTCTTGGCTCATTCATAAGAGAAGACTTCACTGTTGGAGATAGAAGAGTCATAGGTATAGGCAATCATTAAGAGTCACTATCAATAGGAAATTTGAGAGCTCTATAAATCGATAGTCTACAACATTTAATGGTGCTTAGATTTCCTTAAGGGGGGTTCAAATACTCTTTCTACTAGCCTTTTGTGAGATTTTAATACTCTCATACAATTTGGTAGCATTTGATAGCATGACAGCTTCATTTGTGACCTATCAAACAATAATACCATGAGGATCTACTAGCATGTGATGCCTTGACATCGTTTGTGCTTTCTGCAAAAAGCTTTCAAAAGGGGAGTGAAGATCTTGTAGTATGACAACAATGATTTTCAAACCAATCCTTGAACAAAACTAGCAATAATTTAGCATGCTTCCACTATCGTTATGAGACTCTATGGAGAAAAGAGTCTCTAGGTAGCCTACAATCGATATGTAACATGGAGAAGGTCCCAGGTAATCCACCTTCCAATATATCACCGATAGCACATGCATTCACCAGTCTTTTTAATTTCACTCAACACACACACACACACACACACACACACACACTCTTCACCATGGATTAAATGATTCCTTTTCCTTAATAAACCTTTTTTTCAAGATTCTATTCATTAGCCCCTCCAATAAATGTAATTTTTAAGAAATTTAGAAAAACCCTCCTTTTGAACTCATGTGCTACACACCCCCCCCCCCCCCCCGCATCCCACCTCAAGAGTGATGTAGTGATGAGATTAGAAGGTTTCTGAAACTCAAATTGGCATAGAAGACTAAGTTTTGTAGGCCATCATATTTGGCTTTGTCTCTCCATTGTTGGAAAGTTGGGTCCATATGTTGACCTTCAGTTCTAACCTTCAGTTCAACACGGTTGCTCAAATTTTGTATGCCATTCCAGGAACTATTGAAGTAGAAAATCCTCACCTACTCACATTTATTTATTGAAGAACTATGGTACTCACTATGCATGAATGAGAAGAATTAATTGCTTCAGATTTCTCATCAACATGTACCTTACACATATGATTGTGTTAGCTTGGGGTTTCATGTCGATATGGGTGTTAACACAATAAGTGGAAGAACATGGTGATGTTTTGAAAGGGCCTAAATATAAGAGTTTGTGTGTGAAAGAGTGAGAGAGGAGAGATATAGAGAGGGAAAATACTAAAGATGTGGGAAGGGGGCTTATCAGCTCCGCATAACCATCATGACCACAAGCCCTTGAAGGAAAACATATACAACATATCCAATGAGTAAAAATGAACCCCCCACCCCCTCCCCCCACAACATATATAGGATACAAGGGGCTGGGAGGGACAATACATAAAGGATAGCCCACAAATAATAAATAAAGTGAAGGGAAAAATAAATGAATAAAAGGGCCCAAATGCCCAACTAAAAAGTGGGTGGTTGGTGGCCCAAAATAATTGATTGGACCAGATGCAACATAAATTCCAGATGTAATGGGTGTGGCTAGCCGGAGAGACACACTAGCCGAACAAGTATTCCCTAGGCCATAGTGAATCAATAGGAGTGTTAGAATACTCTAAACCCCTCTCATCACATGATGCTAAATAGACCACCAAAGCCAAAGTTGTGAGGCCGACAAAATTAAGATGTCTAATGTGACGTCCATTGAAGGAAGACTCCAAAGTGTAGTAGGATTTTTGGAAATGAAAACCACTAAGAGATCTTTGTAGTAAAATGCTTTCACACAAGTTCCATTTTCAACATTTGTAAAGGAAATTAACAACTCTTAAGGGATAGATATTCATTTGAATATAGTAATTGCTCTTGTGATAGACACACCAATTGTAAAAGGAGTGCTGATAGGCCTATAAAATTTCTAATCTTGCTCATGAATATGTGTCTAAAGAAAAGATGGAGAAGTCATAACCCAAAGTGGCTACGCAGCTCATCTACAAGAATTCTCCATAAGAAGGAAAGCCAGACTCAGTAGTCTACATTATAACAATCACCAAATAGACTATACAAACCACCATCGTAGGGTGTCTTGTTAGTAGTTAGAGTCTTCCAAGATGAGGGAGAGCTAAAATAAACAATTTGGTGAAAACCACAATCCAAGACAAGGGAACGATAGTAGGAGTCCACATTGTGGTCATCCTTTGAGAAGGAGGGAACCAGTCTAATCAAGAGCCTATGAGAAAAGGGGTGTCCAAACCAACCCATCTGAGCTTTGGTGACAACCAAAGCAAAATTCATACCAGCAATGCCAACAAACCATCTAAGCCATATTATCTCTATCTCCTACCTCCAATCCTCGTATATCAACCAAAGCTCGATCCATACCAATGACACCATCAAATTACAACTTAATGTGGCTCTTTATCTACACAACCTAGGAGAGAAACTATGTCCATTTTGGGGAATCCCTCTACTATGAGGTTATGGAAGGTGCGTGCATATAAATTTGAAGGTAACAATTGAACTGACAAGGAGAGTAGAAGAGTAACAAAAAGGCCAACCAAACCAATCTCTGAGTGGATTTGGATGTAACCATAAAATTCAAATCTTCCATATCCAAGATATTATTCCTAAGTCTGTGTGTATGCTCATGTATAGGCAATGTGTTAGGCCAAGGGTAGTCGGGGGCAGGGCCCAATGGGAACATGGCATGGGGATCAACATATAGGGAAGAGGTAGGATGGGAGGAGCAAGTGGGTTCCTGGTATTCCCTTGGCCTTTCACTAGTATCAAAGCAGTTTTGAATCTTATGGAGAGGGGAAGTGGTGGATCTCAGTTGCATGGCATGTGCATGAAGCATGCAAGAGGGGAGGAGTTAAGGATGAAGGCGAGCAAGGAAGGCATGGGAAGCATGGTTTCCATACACCAAGCAAGGATGCTCATAGCCAATGACTCCAAGAGCGACCACTTTTGAGGAAGATGAGCCATGGAAGACCTGCACAAAATCGCATGTTGAGCATATTGACAAGGCTGCCTTGAGAAAGGAAAACTTTCACATTTCTTCTATGTTGCTAGAGAAGGACCGTGTTGGCCACCATAAGCCCTCTCTTTCTCTTGCCTGAATTGCTTGCTTGTCATGCCAAGGGTAATACTATGAGGGCACAACCCTAACAAAGTGACGGACACACTTGCAGTATTGGAGTCTATATATAGCTAAGAGCTAGAGGGCTAGAGGCCGATATATAGGGACGGTTGGGTGGTTATTCACAAGTCTGTCTCCCCTTTGTCTTGCACCGGTATCAAATTCAAGGGAGGAGGGAGCTATGGAAGAGGGGGGAGAGTATTGCATGACTTTGCATGCTCTCTCTCTCTCTCTCTCTCTCTCTCTCTCTCTCTCTCTCTCTCTCTCTCTCTCTCTCTCTCTCTCTCTCTCTCTCTCTCTCTCTCTCTCTCTCTCTCTCTCTCTCTCTCTCTCTCTCTCTCTCTCTCTCTCTCTCTCTCTCTCTCTCTCTTTGCGGGCTTGGGCCGTGAAGGAGCTCATGAAGATCGTGAGTATAGTCCCTTGGCTCTCAAGGCGGGCTCGACAAGAAGAAGGAATCGCGAGCACACACCCTTGCATATAGGATGAGACCATGGTTGACCTGTATTTTTTTGCTCATGCTCAAGGTCAACGAATGTGAAATGGCAAGGGGAAAAACTTTTGACTCTGCAAGCACCTCATTCGGGCACGTGGAAAACTCTTATGCTCCCTTGGTCATCGATGCTCTACACAGTCGACCGCCATAGCCAATAGTTTTGTTTTTCCCTTTAATTTTTTATTTCAAAGGTCACTCTAATGGGCCTAGCCCACGACTGAAGCACGGAAGGAACCTATCCCACAACAGAAGCATGGAAGACATGAAATTGCATTCCGAATTGTGCAGGGAAGAAGCTAAAATAAGGGGCAGCTGCTCGACAAGGCAAAGTTGGCAGATTTGACATGCAAAGGGGAACCAAATCTAAGCAGTCGTCTCTCAAGGAGACGAACGATTGTCATGTAGCCATAAAACCTAGGTCAAATCCATGCAAGGTATATTGATCGTGGAGAATCATGGGCATGCATAGAGGTCGACTTGCGATCTCACATCTTCATCATGATCCTGCATGGGAACGGACAAGAAGAGGTTAATTTGCAACCTCAAATCTTTGTAGACGTCCTTCTACCTAAGCCACGGGGCTTGCATGGGAATGGATGGGAATTTACCATGAGGACCTTCTCGAGACGATACGAGACACAAGTATCAAGTAGAGTTTAAAAATTCTATATTTCATTAAACTTTATAGGTTGAATGGGCATGGATGTCTGCCAATGGCAATAGCACATAGAATTTAGACTACAAAGTCACAACTATTTATTGAGCTATGTCATGCAAATATGCTCCACATGAAATGACATGCAAAGCATGTGGTTGGTTTTTACAAAAACAACGAGAATATTTTGCTCTAGTTTGGAATTTGAATTTGAACTTTGACTAGGGCATGCCTCCTAGGCAAGTTTCTCCGACGGTCTTACAAGGCTAACTGGGAAACAGTCATGTTTAAATGAAGGAGCAAGGCATTCCTACCTTAAACAAGGCAAAGTTGTCTAGCAGTAAAGCCAAGTCAGGCATCGCCTGTGACTTGTAAGGGACAACTTTTTTTACCTTGATGTAATCAAAAACGATTATGATCATCATGCATGCTATTTCATTTCTCAGGATTTCTTACTCTGTATATGAATTTCATTTACCGGATTCTATGGATGGCTTTTATCAAGTTATATTTTCGATGCAACTGCATGCTTGGTTGCTAGTTTTGGTCATGCAACAAAGAGGAGCAAGGCTCCATAGGATTACTTGGTCATAGGTTTCGTTGACCGGTACCTCTTTCATATGTCCTCTTTGTGCTATCATAAGTAGCGCATAATAGCAAGGCTTCCAGGAGTACCACTCCATATGTATATGCATTGGGTGCATAATCACTCCAAAGGAAGTACGGCTTGCCACAGTGCAAGTAAATAAGTACGTAAAGTGCATTGAAAGCACAATCATGCCACAGGGTGACAAGGTCATGTAATATAAAGTTTCTTTTTGTTTTTCTATGTTTCAACTTTTATTTTGGAAAGGGTTAGCTATCGTTTAGAGAAATGTGCTTTGATCAAATTCACGAGAAGCAAAGCTTCTAACCCATGCCTAGGTATTCTCCATGGACATGGGATCAAGGGCATTGGCACACACGTTCAAGGGTTTGGAAGTATAGGGATATAAGCTCACACTTTATGTTTGACAGCATTGAATTCTGATGTATCCATGCCAGTCCAGATTGTGCACGACACTTATGGTATCGGCTCACTCTGTTGAGACCATCACTCTAGCCAAGGGCTTATCATTTTCTTTTTTGATTTGCATGCATGACATGCCAGTACGGTGGACTTAATTCGACCTCATCAATGTTTACGCTTTTGATATAACATCAACCACTCTGGTAAGGACACAGTCAAATATGGAATGTTTAAAATCATTTAATCAAATGAACTTCATTCACGGTGTCGGGGGATATGTGTTCGCTACGTGAGCCGGGTAGGCACCAGGCCTCTTGTTGTGGGAGGCGTCAAGAGAACAAGAACAACAGGTGAAAAAGGCTTTGTCAATCACCGAAACCTTCAATTAATCAATTTAAGCTCTGAATACATTCTACTGGGAATAGCCAAGTCGGGCTGTTAACAGCACCGACACTTAGGTTCATTGAAATCAAGGAGTTTAGGCTCCCATTATAGTTACCTGGGCCGTTAACGACTCTGTGATTTAACAAAAAGGATTAATTAAGTTTACGATGCTGTCGATGATCAAAATTTTCCTCCATGTCCTATTTCCATGCTTTGGATGTCGTTGAACTTTATATATATTGCATTGCTTTCTATTACTGAGCTCGAGAGATCTTTCCCTCCTTCAAAGAGGATGATAGAGAAAGAGAGATTTCCCTCATCTCAAGTTTCTCGTCTTTGATTGCTTTGGTGGCTTGTTTAATCTCGACCTTGCTTAGAGTGTCCTCTTGCTTTGGCTTGCTCAAGCCTCGACCTCGATATCCCTTCTTGACCAAGCTTGTCTGGTGAATCTCTTCTTCTCCTTTGCCAATCTTGCCCTTGTTTAAGTTAGAGATCACGAGAATTGGAGCTATTGTCCTCCTTTGATCGATTGAGCATGAGGGAGAGAGAGCAATGTTGCCCTTTGTGAAAACTCGAGAGAGAGAAACCTTGCCTTGTTTACCTTGCCGAGCATGAGAGCGAGAGAGAGGGAGCCTGCTCGCTCCTCCCTTCAGGCCTTTCTCTAGCCGCGGACAAGAGAGAGGAGAGAGAGCTTCACTTTCACCCTCCCTTCCAAGCTCCTCCGTCGTCTTGTTGATAGCCCTCCTCTTCCCTTCGTTATGCTTCTCTTCCCTATTTCCCCGTCTTCAACTCGTTTTCTATACCCTATTAATAGCCCTCTTTAAATTTATGCAACAACGGCGCCGTCGTTGTGGGAACAGTGCTGATGACGTAGCAATGTTGAAGTTCTAGTTGAGCCAAACGCGACGGGACTTGCACCAAAACCTTCGCCCTGGCCTGCTAGGTGGTGTTCGTCTCTTGGCCGTCCTCAACCGACCCCTTCCCAGCCCTGTGCGAGCTCGTCTCTCACTGCCTGAGCCGCCGCTCGCTGCTCACGCCATGGCTCTCTTCTTTTTCTTTCTTTTGTTCACATTTGCCTTTATTAAAAAACATCGGGCGGCCATTGTACTGCACCTTGGGCGGGCGCTCGACTTACCTCTTGGGCGGCCATAAGCTTGGTCCCTTGGGCGGCCCTTGGCCCTTGTTGGGCACCACATTTAGCATACATGCCGACTGAGGCACCGGCAAACAAGAAATTTTTCTCTTAACATCCCTTGACTAGCAATATCATCGTGAATTCTGCTGCCCACTCTAGTGTGTTGAATGCCGCCACAACCTTCGAGATGCAAGTTTAAGTGATTGCATTTGGTGAAAGACATTTCCTTTGCACTCGGTTGTTTATTACTTGTATCAACTTCTCAAATAATGCCAAAATTATCCAACTCAATAGTGCTGGCAACTGACATCGGCCTCAAGCCTTATTATCTGATCAAGCGAAACTCTGTCTGACGAGCCGTAAATCCCTCTAGACCTCTCAAGCTGCATAAAATGCATACAAAACTCTGTTGAGGCTGTAAAAATCCCAGATGGCACTCAGTTCGAGCGAACCAAACTAGTGCGAAGTCGGCCCCTAGTGAATCTTTAACGGCTAATATCTTTGCATCGGGAACTCCGATCGCTTATCTAAAAAGCCTGACGCGCCCCACAAAGTGAGCACTTTAGGCCCGTGCATTCATTTTTTTTCTGTCACCTCAACTGTAGTTGCCCAATCCGGTACGGATCTGCAATCGACTCAAACTTCAATATGCAATAACGTTTTCACCGTAGCTCCTATCGACAAGCCGTAAAGACACGCCGGTAGAGCACTTCGAGCACTACAATTCTAGATCATAAACTCCCATATGTGCTCACTTCAAGAATAGTCATTTTTGGCATCATTAAGGCATTTGTTGGCCCTTTTAAGCCGCATCTGGCATACATTAATCATTAAACTTGACCTGCTATCAAGCCCTGATCACTGCTCACTAAATGTGTAGGCTTCAAAGAAGCTTAGCCTACATTTCTTTGCTCTTTTTCCTATCATGGAAGCGGAGCTGCACGACATCCACCCCCTCTGAACCTGCACAGCCTCCGGTCTGTGCCAACAACACTTCAATCTGCATCTGCTATATGTACCTTAAGCTCTTTGTCATCATCAGACTCACGTAACTGGTAAATATATGAAAAATGAAATAAGGCTTATACCCTATTATTAATGTTCTAGCTTAATCATTAGATAACTGCCCATCAAAAATCTCTGAACCACATCTGCCGTATCTTCAAAGCATTCAATCATGGATAACTTGTTTAGTGAACCCCGCCAGACTCAAGTGCTCCAGTTAATGATGCACACGGCTTGACCATTATGCTCTCTTTAAGGAACCTTGTGAAGCTCAAGTATGCCTTACTCTGTCTGCACACAGAATGGCTGTCAAGTCCTTTACCTCAAGTTCTGGTAGCAGAACCAACTCAAAATATGTAAGGATACTTCAGCAATTGTTCAAAGAAGTCAGCTGGAAGCCAGCCATGTAATCTTATTGAATGCATAACCAAAACTCTTCTGACTCATTATAAATCTAGAAAACAAAATCTTGTACCATGCAACCTGCTACTATAGATACCTAGTACTCTTCAAATCTGCAACTAGAACTTTAGTAGCCCTCGGGATCAAACGGGAAACCAATCATTTGCCCCATTGCGAGCATTCCTTTGAAAAATTTGCACCATCCTCTAGGATCTTAGGGAAAATACAAGAATTTCCAATCAATAAAGCATAAACATAAATTAGCCCACAAATCTTCATGCAAACCGCCTGGATCATATGGCATATAAGTCAATTGCCCAGGACCATGCATATACCTGTCACCTCCTGGGCCAAAAGCTAGCTCAAAATCCCCTTCATCATAGGGTAACATCAGATTCCATATAGCATCAGGTAGCACTAAATACTGCCATATCCCCTGTGCAACTGGCTCATCCAATTGTCAATCATCAATCACATGTAAAAGCATTGGTAGTGCACCTTCACTCTCACTGGTATTGAGATTCCGATCATGCATATCTGAATAGATCAAGTCTCTGGAAAAACTCTCTTCAGTAGGCTCAAAAGATGCATCTGAAAGAATTTTCTATCTTGTAGAGGCTCAAAATCAAGTAGAGCGTCATCCAACAGCTGCATAAGTTCATCATCAGCTGCATCTGAACAAACTTGCTCATGCATGATTCTGGATTGATTGGTATCCTTAGCATCTGTATTTGAGAACCCTTCCAAAGCTTCATCCAATAAGCACATAAGATCTAGGTCCGCTGCCTCAGAAGGTTCCTCCATCTTGCACATCTCAGGTTGCTGTAAACTAAGATTTCCACATGTGACATGCATACCAAATGCATACTAAATGCATCTGTTGTAAATTGCTCTTTAATTCTTTCATCCTCATCCAAATATCTTTGCACTTCTGTAGCACAAAGTTCAGCATGCACATTGAAAATTTCATCTACTGCCCTGTCTGTATCATTGGCACAATGAAACCAATCATATTCATCTCAACAAGAGATTGCACTTCACTATGCACCTCCTCTGAATCAACATCATCATTTTCATGATCATTTTGCCATAGTGTGGATCCTGTCTCACAAATTCTTGATAGAGAAGAAGTTTGCTCCCTCTCTAAATCACCATCATCAAATTCAAGATCAGTCTTCCAGATCAGTAGCTCTAGGTCACAGAATCGTGTCAAAGGAGTCTGCACCCCCTCTGAATCATCATAATCACGTTCAAGGTCAGTTTTCCAATTTGGTAGCTGTGCTTCACAAACACTTGTCAATGAAGGAATCTGCACCCCCTCTGAATCAAGCACATGATCTTGCTTAGCCAAGTCCTCAAAATCTGGTACATCCAAATTTGGTAAATATGGCAAATCCATGGTCTTGCTGCTCTCAACAATAGCCCTGCTTTGACCTATGACATATGTATCATTAATCAACTCTTTGGCAAAACCTGTACCAGTATCATCAATCACCCTATGGCTTTACCAGAAAAATTTTGCTATGATTCTGAGTCAGTAGCAAACGTATCAGTTGTAACTGAATCTTCCCGCATGTCTACTTGAATATGGTTGCACTCATTCACCTGCACAATTCCTTCCTGAGCTTTTTCCACTTCGTTGTTTTGATCCCCTGATTTCTTTTCCTCTTGTACTACAGGTATATGTTCTTTGAAAAATTCACCCTGTGTAGTTTGAGACTGTAGAGACTCACCCTCAAGGACTTCTACTTCATGCAAGGCATCTGCAAACCCCAATTTTTCATATACAGCTTTGACTATGTCTTCATCATTAGCTTGTAAGAAGGTAGCATCCTGCACAATACACTCATCGATCATAGCTTCTAACTTTGATCGTACTTGTCCTCGGATGTCTGCGTAGTCTCATAGACTTGCACTCTGTTCTTGATAGCTTTCATACTGCTCATAACGTACTTGCACAATAGCTTCTTTGAAAGACTCCCAATCGTCGTCGCAAGTTCTGGTAACCTCTTGAATCTGCTCCTTCACATCTGAACTCACTAACTGCTCAAAACATTTGATCATCAATTCTTCTGGTATCCCTCTTACCTTGGTCTCCAGCTCATAGCACTCTAGGTAGCCCTCTGGATCGTGTCCATCAAAGAGTCGTTTCTCATCGTATACTGCATCTAAAGCTGCATCCAAAGCTTCATCCATTTGATTTTTCTTCTTTAGGTCTCTATTTCAAGCAGAGATCCTTGAACCAATTGAAGCATCTTCGAAAAATCTGGAACTGTTGACTTATCATCAAAACCGTTTGCGCTTAACTCTGCAATCATCTTCATCATGTGCTCTAAATTCTCCATCTCTACCTCCACGTCGGGTTCACCAAAGATGTCGGGGGATATGTGTTCGCTACGTGAGCCGGGCAGGCACCGGGCCTCTGGATGTGGGAGACGTCAAGAGAACAAGAACAACAGGTGAAAAAGGCTCTGTCAATCACCAAAACCTTCAATTAATCAATTTAAGCTCTGAATACATTCTACTGGCAATAGCCAAGTTGGGCTGTTAACAGCACTGACACTTAGGTTCATTGAAATCAAGGAGTTTAGGCTCCCATTACAGTTACCCGGGCCGTTAACGGCTCCATGATTTAACAAAAAGGATTAATTAAGTTTACGATGCTATCGATGATCAAAATTTTCCTCCATGTCGTATTTCCATACTTTGGATGTCGTTGAACTTTATATATATTGCATTGCTTTCTATTAATGAGCTCGAGAGATTTTTCCCTCCTTCAAAGAGGACGATAGAGAAAGAGAGATTTCCCTCGTCTCAAGTTTCTCGCCTTTGATTGCTTTGGTGGCTTGTTTAATCTTGACCTTGCTTAGAATGTCCTCTTGCTTCGGCTTGCTCAAGCCTCGACCTCGATCTTCCCTTCTTGACCAAGCTTGTCCGATGAATCTCTTCTTCTCCTTTGCCAAGCTTGCCCTTGTTCAAGTTTGAGAGCACGAGAAATTGGAGCTATTGTCCTCCTTTGATCGATTGAGCATGAGGGAGAGAGAGCAATGTTGCCCTTTGTGAAAACTCGAGAGAGAGAAACCTTGCCTTGTTTACCTTGCCGAGCATGAGAGCGAGAGAGAGGGAGCCTGTTCGCTCCTCCCTTCACGCCTTTCTCTAGCCGCGGATGAGAGAGAGGAGAGAGAGTTTCACTTTCACCCTCCCCTCCAAGCTCCTCCGTCGTCTTGTTGATAGCCCTCTTCTTCCCTTCGTTATGCTTCTCTTCCCTATTTCCCCGTCTTCAACTCGTTTTCTATACCCTATTAATAGCCCTCTTTAAATTTAAGCAACGACGGCGCCGTCGTTGTGGGAACGGCATTGATGACATGGCAATGTTGAAATTCCAGTTGAGCCAAACGCGACGGGACTCGCACCGAAACCTTCGCCCTGTCCTGCTAGGTGGTGTTCTTCTCTTGGTCGTCCTCAGCCAACCCTTTCCCAGCCCTGTGCGAGCTCGTCTCTCACTGCCTGAGCCGTCGCTCGCTGCTCACGCCATGGATCTCTTCTTTTTCTTTCTAATGTTCACACTTGCCCTTATTAAAAACATCGGGCGGCGATTTTACTGCACCTTGGGCGGGCGGTCGACTTACCTCTTGGGCGACCATAATCTTGGTCCCTTGGGCGGCCCTTGGCCCTTGTTGGGCACCACATTTAGCATACATGCCGACCGAGGCACCGGCAAACACGAAATTTTTCTCTTAACATCCCCTGACTAGCAATATCATCGTGAATTCTGCTGCCCACTCTAGTGTGTTGAATGCCGCCACAACCTTCAAGATGCAAGTTTAAGTGATTGCATTTGGTGAAAGACATTTCCTTTGCACTCGGTTGTTTATTACTTGTATCAGCTTCTCAAATAATGCCAAAATTATCCAACTCAGTAGTGCCGGACACTGACATCGGCCTCAAGCCTTATTATTTGATCAAGCGAAACTCTGTCTGACGAGCCGTAAATCCCTCTAGACTGTTACCATATACATGTGGTAGTGATGTGTGTGAACACACTAGGACCGCCGAGGCATTTTTTCCCTTTTTAGGAGGTTTTTTCCCCCGTGCATTGTATATACGCCCATCACTCTAGGGCTATCTATCTTTCCATTGCACACTAAGTAACACACTCTCTATTGTGTGCCTTGAGCTTCCTTCATCTTCTCCAAGCTGTGTGTGTCTCTCTACAACCCTAATTCCAACAATTGGTATCAGAGCAGGTCACGTCCTCCCAGGCTTAGTCGCCAGCTGCTCCAGCACACGCCTGCTCACTTTCTCCGATTTGGGCTCGTTTCGGCCTCCGTTTCCACTACAGGCAGTACTGCACAGGCTATTTCGTCATTTTGTGCAGAATTTCTGTCAGTGCCATTTTCTACATAACAAGTGCCTTACAGTCTTCTACGGTTTGTGATGCGAGTCAAAAATTATACATGAGGAAGATGATATGGACACTTTCCTTGCTAGTGTCAAGGATATCAATGAGCAACTCATTTCTGCAGGTGAAGTCATTTCAGACAGTTCCCTTGTGCAAACTGTTCTAGATGCCTTACCAGACTCCTACCAGACTTTTGCTAGTACTTGGAGACTGATGACCCAAGGAAATCCTGAAGTTGTCAAGTTTGATGCATTATGCACATTGCTGTTACAAGAGTCACTTTCTAGAAAAAACAGGACTAGGCAGCCTGTAGTTGAACAGGCTTTTATTGCTTCTCAAAAAAAGGGTGGTAATAGTAATGCAGCCACTTCTTATGGTTCTGCTGCGAGTGGCAGAAATTATGTTCCTAATGCTTCTCCTGGCAGCAATTCGTCTGGAAATTCTGGTGATAAGGGCAAAAAGAAGATGCGTTGCCATTATTGTAAAGCTAATGATCACTTGATCAAGTCGTGTCCTAAGTTGAAGGCCAAAGAGGCTAAGAAGAAAGAGGGTGGTTCCACTGCAAATGCTGGTTCCACTACAAATGCAGCCATTGTTGAGTCTTCTGTGAAAGGAGATTGTGTTGCTGATGTGATGCAGAATGGGCTTTTAGCGCAGAGTACACTTACAATTCTGTTGTCCATGATGCATGCTTGTCAGTTGCTGCAGATTGACATGTGTGGTATTTCGATAGTGGTGCTACAAAGCACATTACCTCACATCGTGAATTGTTTACCTCTCTCGAGTCTGTCCCTCATGGGAATTCAGTCACTTGTGCCAACAACGCCTATTATCCAATTCAGGGAGTTGGAAAGATTGTGCTCACTGCTGCTAATGGCAATTCCTTCACACTTGTTGATGCACTTTATGTACCTGGGATCAAGAAGAATCTCTTGTCTGTATCCGCACTTGCTAGACTTGGACTTGTAGTTAAATTTGTGGATGACAGATGTACAGTTCATGATCTCAGTTTTGGTGATGAAATTGTTGCATCTGGCCTTTTGTGCCGTGGGCTGTATAAGCTCACTTTGTATGACAAGTGTGGACAAAATTTTGCAAATGCTGTTGCAGATTCAAGGGCTATTTCAGATGCAAAACTTTGGCATGCACCTTTTGGTCATTTGAATTTTGCCAGTTTGCTGCATTTGCAGAAATCTGATATGGTTGCTTCTTTGCCGCCTCGTGAAGCACCTGTCAAACATGTTTGTGAAGGTTGTATTTTGGGTAAGATGCAGCGTTTGAAGTTTCCAAAGGATGGTTCAGTTTGGGCCACATGAAAGTTGCAACTTGTGCATAGTGATGTTTGTGGGCCCATGCAAACTCCGTCCTTGGGCAATTACCTTTACTTCGTGAATTTCATTGATGATTACTCCAGGCATGCATGGGTATTTCCGCTTAAAGAGAAGTCTGAAGTTTTTATGTGCTTCAAACAATTTTTGGCTATGGCTGAAAATGTCTCAAAATGTACTATGGTCACCCTCCGTTCCGATCGAGGGGGGGAGTATATGTCTCATGAATTTAATGCATTTTTGGCTAGTCGTGGGATAAAACATCAATGTACAGTGCCTTATACACCTCAGCAAAATGGTGTTGCTGAGAGGAAAAACAGGTCACTTACGAAAATGGCACGATGTATGGTCAAAAGTCAAGCTTTGCCACATTCTTTTTGGCTTGAGGCCATCATGTGTGCCACTTATGTACTTAACAAGTGTCCTACGAAAGCTTTGCAGTCTATTACTCCATATGACGCATGGCATGATAGAAAGCCTTCTATTGAGCACATGCGTGTTTTTGGTTGTTTGGCATATGCTTTGGTGCCACAAGTGCAGTGCAAAAAATTGGATGATAAGGCTGTCAAATGTATTTTTGTTGGTTATAGTGCTGAAAGCAAAGGTTACATGTTGTATCATCCGCAAACAAAACGTATTCTAGTTTCTGGGGATGTAGTGTTTGTGGAAGATTCTGTTCAGCCCTTGTTGTCATGTACTAGAGACAGTAACATAAGCTCATAGGACATTTATGACACTTTGTTGCCTCTTTTCAGTGGTGGAAATACGAATGTAAGTTCCAATGAGACAAATGTACAACCTATGGGGGTTTTTGAAAATGTTTGAGATCAGCCTATTACTGATGCAGATGTACATGATGTACTTAATGAGGAAAGGGCTGAAAATGAGCAGGCTAGAGGTATGCCAAAATGGCTGGTGCACACTTTGCGTGACAGTAAATTGGATGCACCTTTGTCTAGTCGTACTCGTTCAGGCTCTTGCCATGCATCTTATGCATCAGATTGTTATGCTTTGGCTGTGTCTAGCTTACCTGATGTTGAGGAGCCTCTATCTTTTGATGAAGCACAAAATTCAGAAAATTGGATGGCTGCCATGCAATCAGAATATAATGCACTTATAGAAAATGACACATGGACTTTATGTGATTTTCCTCCTGGCAAAAAGGCCATTGGTACAAAGTGGGTTTACAAGTTGAAACGCAAGCCGGATGGTGAGATCGATCGCCATAAGGCTCGACTTGTTGCAAAGGGTTATGCATAGTAAAAAGGCATAGATTATGAAGAGACTTTTGCTCCCACTTGTCGTATGACTACTGTGCGTTTTCTATGTTCATTGGCAGCTCATTTTGATTGGGATGTACATCAATCAGACATTGTTACTTCTTTCTTGAAAAGGTGACATATTTGAGAAAGTTTATGTAACGCAGCCTCGTAGTTTTGTCATTAAAGGACAAGAGGACAAAGTGTGCAGATGTAAGAAGGCTTTGTATGGGTTGAAGCAATCTCCTCGTGCTTGGTATGAGAAAGCTGACACTCATTTGGTCAAACAAGGCTTTCGTAACAATCCAACAGAAAGCACATTGTATGTAAAGTGTGAGGGTGATGTACTTCTCATTGTGGTTCTTTATGTTGATGATTTGCTGATCTCTGGACCAAATGAGAGACATATTGCTGAATTTAAGGCTGATTTGAATGCTACTTTCAAGATGAAAGATTTGGGGCTGTTGCATCATTACTTGGGTATACAGTTTAAGCAGTGTGATGGTGGTATTGCCTTGTGTCAGAAAAGTTACATAGAGACATTGCTATGTAAGTTTGGACTTGAAGATTGCAAACCTATTGCCACTCCCATGGAAACAGGTTTGAAGTTGAGTCTACATGATGCTGGCGATCCTGTTGATGTCACTCTTTATCAAACTGTTGTTGGCTGCCTCATTTATGTATGCAACACGAGGCCGGATATTCAGTTTGCAGTCTCACAAGTCAGCAGATTTATGCATAGCCTAGGGTCTAAGCATTGGCAGGCTGTCAAGAGGATTTTCCGCTACCTTAGTGGCACTTTACATCTTGGCTTGTTTTATCTCAAGGGGGGATCATTGCCGCCAGACTTACATGCTTTTTCGGACTCAGATTGGGCTGGTTGTTTTGACACACGAGTGTCCACAAGTGGTTTTTGTTTCGTGCTTGGTAGTTCATGTATATCATGGTTGAGCAAGAAGCAACCTACTGTGGCCACTTTGAGTTGTGAGATTGAGTACAGGGCAGTCTTCACAGCTACGGTTGAGTGTGTATGGCTCAGACGCCTTATGGCTGATTTGGGTGTTGGATAGGACACTGCCAACACTATCTACATTGACAGTCAGAGCGCATTGGCAGTTGCGAGGAACCCAGTTTTTCATGCTCACACAAAGCACATTGAGGTGCATTACCATTATGTCAGGGAGAGGCTCTCAGTAGGAGAGATCAACTTGGCTTATGTGCCAACACAGGACAACCTTGCAGATCTTTTCACAAAGGCATTGTCTCGTGAGAAGCTTGAAGCTTTCCGCAAAGCTTTGGGCTTACTTTGTCCTCAGGGCATGGCACTTCCCTTTACTCGTGTGCCAGCTCTCATTCACCGCATCACTCCAGGGGGGATTTGTTACCATATACATGTGGTAGTGATGTGTAAGTCTACACTAGGACCGCCGGGGTATTTTTTCCCTCTTTAGGAGGTTTTTTCCCCCGTGCATTGTATATACGCCCATCACTCTAGGGCTATCTATCTTTCCATTGCACACTAAGTAACACACTCTCTATTGTGTGCCTTGAGCTTCCTTCGTCTTCTCCAAGCTGTGTGTGTTTCTCTGCAACCCTAATTCCAACAGACAGGATCAATAGGAATTGTCAATGTTGATTGTTTCAGTTTGATTTGGGTCTGCAATGCAGTCTTGAAGAGTTAGTTTTGTTGGAACTTTGTGAAATAGAATGACTGGAATGTGGTAAAAAGAGGCTGGGATGCACAAGTTCTAAGAGAAGCTCCTCACAAGTAAAAGAGTGGTATAGAAGCTCTTATGCAATTGAAGGCAGATATTCAAAAATTCAATGAGCAATACTATCCTCCATTTGTGATTGTGGACAAAAATCGCAAATCTGTTGGTCCAATTGTTGATGGTGATGCACTTGTAACCTTCAACTTTAGAGCATATAGAATGATCATGTTAGCAAAATCTCTCAAGTATGCAAACTTTGATAACTTTGATAGGGAGCGTGTGCCCAAAATTCACTCTGCGGGTATGCTTCAATATGATGGTGAGTTGAAGTTCCCTAGCAAGTACTTGGTGAGCCCTCCCGAAATTGACCGGACATTTGGTGAATACTTCGCAAATAAAGGACTTCGAACCTTCGCATGCAGTAACAGTTGGAAGAGGCCTGACGAGCCAGCTTTCTGTTGTTAATCCTCATGCCAAGGAGGGCTATGCAGTATATTTAGAAATTAATCATTTTGGACGCTTGAGACAGCGAGGCAGTGAAGTTTGGACATGTTACATTCTTCTGGAATGGGAATCGGTCAGGCTTATTTGATAGCAAGCTGGAGACCTATGTGGAGTTAAGTAGCTATTATGGTCTCTCTCTTTCTTTGTCACCCAAGTGGTAGCTTGGGATCTTGGTTTCCTCTTTGTAACATGTCTCAAGTCCTAGGCTTGTCATAGAGTTCTTTGCCACACAAAACTACATGTCCAAGAGCATAGTTCAAATATTACAATATCCAAAAGGACGTTACACTCCCAAGCTACATAGTTGATGTCCGAAGAGAGGCATACAAAAATAGTTGTTCTAAAATTGGATCAGAAACACCTCAAGGCAAGGCTTGAATAACATCTTCAATTTGACAATAAGGTCTCTCAACATTGGCAATTTGTCCGACCATCTTGGCATCTACAACTCTAGTGTCGATTATCATTCGTTTGACTCTATCGTGCTGATTGTTGATATTGTAGAGTCGACACTTCTCGAGCTTCAACTTGTCTGCAACTTCAAACCAGAAAAAAGAACTCTCATACATGGACTTTGGTAAGCTTAACCAAACAATCTGTTGCATCTCTCCCTCCAAAAGTTGATTTATGGAATTCCCTAAGACTAACCGACTCCAAGAGGGAACAAAGCCCAAAGAGGGAATAAAGCCCAAAGCTTTGAATAGATGAGAAATGTCATATTCCTGCCATTGACACCTAGGGCATTTTCCGTTCGAGACACCGATACTCTCAGTTTTTTGACCTATTCAAATGGCTTTTGATCTCTCCCTATTAAATTTACAAATTCTGATGCTTTTACTGAAAAAAAAAGAGCATAGTTCATACTAAACTTCAAGAATTGCAAACTTGATGGTTTGTAGTACTTGGTAGACTTTTCATTGAGCATCATGAACACATTCATATTTGTGATGAATTAGATTGGAAAGAATTCAGAAATATACATCTCTCTCTATCTCTCCCCCCCCCCCCCCCCCCCCCCCCCACAGGCCCCCAAGTTTTTGTCTTCTAGAGGTTCTTGTTTTCTCTTACCCTCGGACTAACGAAGCACTCTAGTTCCTGAACTTGAGGGGTTGATGCACTAGTGGTAACATTTTTGCCCTTCATTTGACGCTGACTTGGTTCTAGAGGTTCATCTTCATGAGATACCCCTTCACCTATTTTCTTACAAGTGTGGAAGCCCACATGTGTCAAGCTAGACTTTGTTCATAGGGTTGCATCTTGAAAGAGGTTCTTCTATTAGCAATCTCTCATACTTGGAAGGTTGAGGATACCATAGTGTGCAATAATAATGATACCATGTCAGCTTGAGATTGAGAGGTCAATGCACTAATGCTAACATGTCTCGGCTTGTCGGTTTGTTGACTAGGCTACTGAGGTTCTTTTGCATGATCCATGAGCTACACCACCTTTGTGGGAAACCCTCTCTCGTCACTAATTGACACCTCCCTAGGGAGGTGGGATCAATGGCCCACATTAGGTGTCGCGAGGCGGGTGCAATCCGGCCGTCCGATCGCCGTTTGAACTAGGTGTGAACTAAGAGTGAACTTGGGAAGTATGTGCACCACACCGAATTTGGTGTGAACTCGATGTGAACTTGACGTGAACAAAGTGTGAGCTTGGTGTGAACTGGGGAGGGTCTGCACACCACACCAAATTTGGTGTGAACTTAGTGTGAATTGGTGTAAACTTGTCCGTGACGACATGATCTATAAACTTGCCACACACATACCTTTCAACGAGCACGCGATAGCCTAGTGGTTAGAGTCAATTCCAACCCTGGATCCGAAAAAGCAAGAATCTTTTGCATTCCATAGGCAATCTAACGGTCACAATCAACCTGTGATTGTGAGCCATTGATCCCACCTCCCACAAAAGGGGGTGTCCATTAACCCTCAGTGCCTCACCACTTCGCCAAGCCACGACAAAATTTAAATTTTCGACAAACTTCACATCGAGTTCTCAAAGTAGTGCAGGAAGTGAGTGGAGCCGCGAGCGATGGAGTGTACTCGGATCTTCTTACTGCTCTGCGTTTCGCTCCTACTCTTGCTGTCCACTGCCTACTCCAGGACTCTCAAACGTGACGGTGAGATGCGATCTTTTTCCCTGTGCGATATGTGTTTAAGATAGAGCGCGCGCACAACACCAACCCCCCCCCCCCCCCCCCCCCTCCTCTCAAAATGCCGTGGGAATGAAATGTAGCATTGTGTGCTCCCATCAGAAATCACGTGTCCGACTATTGCAATGAAGGTCAAGTGCATCTGTTAAAATTCTAGCGTTGCAAGGTTTTCTCCTGAATTGATGATGTGTTGTTTTGACTTGCAAATGTTGGTTAGCTACCGAGGCGCTAGTACTTGAGCACGGCCCTACTCTGACATTAGTCGTAATGATGAGTTTTCTTCCTTTTTTGGATTTTCCTGTAATTTGAATATGAGGTGAAGGAGATGACCTTTCAACATTGAAATGCAGCGTGTTGCAACTAAGACAAGATTCATGGGTGGCTTTGTTTTTAGTCTGAGCATGTCAAAGAAAACTTGGTGAAAGTCGTTTTCAAGCTGTTTTTGTTTTCATATTAACCAAAACTAAAGCATTAGTATGAATATAGTCAGCTGAAAGACGTCTCGATTCTTCAAATCCAAGCTAATTGCAGTCTGGTTTGATGAGGGACTTATCTATTTTCAGTGAAAGCCTTGAATGATATCAAAGGATCTCTTGGCTGGAAGGTGGTCTATGCATGGGTTGGAGACGATCCTTGTGGAGAGGGTGATGTTGCTCCTTGGGCTGGAATTACCTGCTCTCCTCGTGTTCAGGGGGAGTATCGTGTTATTACGGAGTTGTAAGTGCTCATAAAATTCCTGTTTGTCCGAGTTGCTGCACGGGTTGATCAATTGAATGGGTTTCTCATCTTACATAGTTGTGCCAATTCGACCTTGTCACAAACTAGCCCTGCTTTGTTAATATCTTTGTGACAAGTGTTTTTATACTCTATTACATGCTAGGGAATCATTTTTCAAAAGTGTTTGTTTTCATGTAAAAAATGTGGATCAACTTTCAGTCTGTAAAATGTGAAATTGTCAACTGTTTGGCAGATTTCTAAAATAATATGATTCTTGATCACATGATCTTGAGCCCTGCTTTGTTAATGTCTTTGTGACAAGTGTTTTTATACTCTATTACATGCAAGGGTCCTTTTTCGAAGGAATCATTTTTCAAAAGTGTGTTTTTTTTTCATATAAAAAATGTGGATCGACTCTCAGTCTGTAAAACGTGAAATTGTCAACTGTTTGGCAGATTTCTAAACTATCATGGTTCCTGACTACAGCAATTAAACAACTCAAGAGGAAACTTCCAATTCTACAACATGTGAAATTGCCAACTTGTCATAACTCTCCCAATGAAAAACAAGATATGAACAATGACGACTAAATCAAGATATCGGAGGAGGAAATGACCACATTGGTGGGTGGAACTGCCATTTAGGCGCCCCATGAACCATGGTGAAGAAGGGCCCTGGTTGCCAAAGATGCAGGTAGGCCTCGCGGCGCTCCTGCATGTGGTCGGAGCTGCCTTGAAGCCTCTCAATTGTCCTTTGAGTGTATGGATCAGCTCCAGCCAGGTGTCACGCACAATCTTTGTCCGTTGGACGGGTCGAGCCTCGAAGATGCGGAAGCATGGGGCTCTCCAGATGAACCAAAGTGTTAGGCTGTAGATGAGCTCCCAACAACTCTCTATCTCGGCTCCACTCTTGAGGTACAAGCTCTGTGGTAGGCTGGAGTGTAGGCCGGCCCTCTTGTTGTATTAGAATCATCTTGCTAACTGAAGCCATCTCAAAAGGAAGTGTTGGGTCCGTGAGTTGTCGAGAAAGTGAAGGCATCAGCCGAAGAATCGGAAGCCAATCATGCTGTTCCATGGTGTAGTCCAACAGACAGTGGCTATGTGTCTCAAGTGGGTGGTCACAGACGTCACATACTGTCGAGTGGCCGCTATGCACCAACCAACTCTCAACTACAATACCTAGATGGGCGACTAGCCGCTCGAACATGGTGACTTTCCTCGGCTGTTTGCAGTCCCATAGGCGGCCCCAAGAGTCTGCCAAGAACTTGGACGTGAGACCCTCCTCCTGCCAATGATGTAGCTAGGCGAGCCTCTCTCCACGCTATCAGTATGTGATGTCCCAATGGTGCTGTGTACTGAAAAAAGAGGGTCCCTTGGTGTAAAAGGATCCCACCAGAACCACTCCCCGGGTCCCACTGCACACACACGAGAGGGTAGCTCTCTCAAGCCCATAACCGCCAATGTCCTGTCTCAAGAGCGGACGGGTCAAGGTCTCACACAAGTCCTCCATTGATGCCCACAACTTGGATCCGTTGAAAGCAACACTCGACCACTTCTAGTGCCTCGATAGTGACTGTGTGGAGGCGATCCTCTCTCTACAGCTCAAAGAACATGCAGAAACCTATGCATGAGCAAGCCCTAACTACGAGGAACTCCAATCGAGTGAAAGCCCCCATCTAGCGGGGAGCTGCCAGCTCAAGAGGGATGTGCCACTCTGCTGGTATAGTCTCTACAATATCCTAACACATGCTCTGCACCTCTCTCATGTCTCGCAACTGAAGGCTTTGAATCTCCTCAGGAAGTGCTGTAAATTGCAACCAGTCCCTAAAAGTGCGGGCTTGATCTTGGTTCTTGGGGTTCTTGAGTTCTTGAGGTTCATGCAGGTCTTGAGGTTCTTCTTTTGCTTGCAATCTGTGTTAGAGAAGGATCTTCTCTTCACCCGAGTTTTGCTCTTTTTCGCGGGCGCACCCCTTGGCGGCCTTGCGCTCACTTCTTTCCTTGGATTCTTGTCACTCTTCAAAAACACGATTAGGAATCGACACGCCCAAGCGAACTTGGGTTCGTGCGACCTCAACAAGCAAAAAAAATTCTGTTGATTCTTGTGGTTCTTTCTTTGAGTGATACAGAACACTGCCAAAGCTCTGATACCAATATTAGGTGCCTCGGAATGAATGTTTGCGCTTTGCTCAAGATGAGTGCTTTGAACTGTGCTCAAGGTTCCTTTTGTTCTTATGGAAGGTAGAGCCTTCCGTTCTTAATGAGAGTGCTATGATCACGAATAAAGTGAGTGGACACTGTGCGTGCAAGTGTATGAGACTGAGAGATAGAGAGAGAAGAGATACGATACCAGAGACGTTGTAAAACCCTCCGAAGGCCCCACTCTCGTCGGCGAGAGTGGTCTACTTATGATTGCACAAACTAGTACAAACTGAATGCATGTGACTGATGCAAGTCTAGGCTATGTCGGCGATGACGACGGTGATGAAGAAACCGACCTAAGGGCTGAAATCTGCAATCTTTTATCTGCTGTCCAAAAACGCTATGGACTGAAATCTACTGTTGCCGAAAATGCTACGGAAAACGCTGATTTTGCGGGTCTCTAGGGCTGAAAATCTGCATCTACTGTAGGGCTGAAAACTGATGATCTTTGGGCTGAATCTGCTACTCCTTTAGGGCAGCTCTGTCGTACTGATTGTGTAACCATGAACCGTTCCGCTCGTCCTTCTACCAACAACACCCGATTGTGCACACGTTTGTAAAGAGATCACACCCCTCTAATCCATGCATTTGAAAAGCCCATTTGGGCCTTGGTGCATAGTGCCCTCAAGGAAGCCCCAATCAACTCCATCATAAGCCTTCTCAAAGTCAAGAAGGAGCACCACAAGATTCTTTCCTCAAAGACAAGTGAGAGCAGCCGCCTCCCAAAAGGTGAAAATGTTGTCAAGGATACTACGCTCCTTGACAATACCCGTCTTTGTTTCATGTATGATGCTCTCATGTAGCGGTTGAATTCTCAAACTTGAAGCCTTTGCTAAAATTTTGTAGGCCAAGTTGAGAATGATAATGGGTCGCCATTGCTTGATCTCGTCCAAAGAGCCCCTTTCCTTGGCGAAAAGCAAATCAAACCCTCACTCATGCTATCTGGCATCTCCCTAGTGTGCAAAATGTGCCGGTATGCACTACATAAATCTCAACCAAGAACCTTCCAGTACTCAAAGAAGCTGGGAGTCAAACCATCCTCCCCTGGGCAGCGACCACGGTGGAGGGCCCTAAGAGCCTCCTGAAGCTCCTCTGACTGGAGTGGGCTCTCAAGTCTTTGGTGCATCTCCTCAGTGACTAAGCAAGGCATTTGTGCCCGTATATACTCTTTGCGTGCATCTCGACGCTCTGACTGTGGCTCGGTTGAAAGCAACTCACGGTAAAAGGTAGTAGCAATTGCACGCATATCATCGAGCTTTGTGGCAATAGGCCCATCCGGCCTCCTCAATTGGCAAACACTGGTGTACGCACGACGAGGACCCACTATCTCAAAAAAAATCACCAAGAAGTGTCTCCCACAACGTGAGTCTACCGAGATGCTTGATGATGGAAGGCAAACTCGTGGCGTTGCTCCTCAATGGTAATCAGCTCTTGCCGAGCATGTTGCATCTACTCCTCCATCCAAGGGCTACCTGGGTGATGCTCTTGCATCTGTTGGAGGGAAGCAATGCCCTGTTGGAGCCGCTTCTCCTCGGTCGTAGCCAAGCAGGCTGCTGACTCTTGGAGGAAGAAACGACTAAGCTCCACAAGGCCAGTGGCTGCTCTAGCAACATGGTCGCCGAGTGTGTTCAGACTCATTGTCCATAGGGCCACACCTGCTCTCTAAGCTCTGTATCCAACAAAATTTTCTCTAGAATGCGTAGCATGAGACTGCCACTCTGTTGTCTATCTGACAAAGTAAGAATCATTGGCATGTGGCCTGAAAAGGCAGTCCCTACCTAAATGCATACTTAACCTCCCATGTCATAGAAGTGGTAACTAGCGTAAAGACAATCTATCCTGGATAGATTCACCCTTGCTACTCTGCGGTTAGACCGAATGTAAGATAGGCTTTCTGAGGGCCGCAAAGCCTGCATGTTGCGATTTATCCGAAATCCTCAAAGTCATACATAAACGCTCCCAAGGAGCCAACTCAGCCACCTGTATAGTAGAATGGCTGCCTTTAATCCTATCCGAAGGATCCTCAAGCATGCTGAAGTCCCCTTGAATGTACCATTGCTCTGCTTGAGGTAGAGACTCAACAATATGTAATGTGGATAAACATGAAAGTACGAAGAGGAAACTCCATCCCAAACTTATGCATGCGCCTCCATGTAAAGCAAGCACCGTCAGAGATGAGAAGCCAAACATGGACGACATCTTCTGCCTAGGCATGGGCACTACTTTCTCGGTCTTCGCATATGCCCGCAGGAGCGACCTCCATGGCATCCATCCATCATGTTTTGGATTGGCTCTCACAAATTGAGGAGGCGATTCATCTTGTTATAGCAAAACATAGACAAGCCTGTTTTAATAGTGGAACCCCTCGTCTTCTACCTACACCCTCCAAGCTTCGGGATGGTCTGCTTTTGTGATGGACCAAAAGGCCCTCGTTCAACAAAGCGTCCTTGCCTTGAAGGTAATCCTGGCGCTATTTGCTCAGTGCCCCTTTGGAGCCCACATTTTTCAATTTTTATCATGATAAAGTGAAGTGTGCCCACATTTTACCAAATGGTAGCACCTATATTAGTTTCTTCAAGCTCTGTTGCCAACTATCAGTTGACAGGGTACTTGTCTCTAAAGAGGTGCTCTGAAGAGGTGCCAACATGTGCACCTTGAATCTTTGTTTGTTGTGCCTGGCCAACCTTGGTAGGCTGAGTCTGATGTGCGGATCGGGTCGTGTGAGGACTAGCCTTTGCAAGATGGTCCATCTGTCTACAGAAGCACTGATTTGGGAGTCCCGAGTACTCAACACTCTTGCGGAAGCATCCACCACTCTCCCTAGGCAGTAGGACTACCTTTGGGGGAGAGATTGTCTCGAACGAGATTGCGTACTATAGGTATACTAGCTTGCCTTGGCAGCTACTGAAGCTGCCGTGGACGGTGTCTCCAAGACAGTCCCAATTCTGGAACCTATCTTGGATAGAAGCGGGATGTACTTTCTCCTCAAGCCAGGGAAGTAGACCGAGATGGGCATTTATGCTTCCGCGACAAGAACATTCGAAGCCCGATTGAAACCATGGCGCCACTGTCCAAAATGAGCCTTGATTGCACGGATGACCGGGGGGCTTATCGAATGACCTTGACCACCATCTTGGGAGTCTCAAACTTGATCTGATAGTAGCCACGCCCGAGGAATTGTACGTCGATGATCTTTCCCACTTCCGAGAGAACGTGGGCCTGGAGGAGATTGCGCACCTTGCCTCTACTAGGTCGGGTGCCGATAATCTTGCAATTAACAGAAGTGGCCTGCAAGCGCTCCACCTCTACTGCAAGGCTTGCTTACTCCGTTGACGAGAGAGCAAGCTGGATGTTGGTTTGTGCGGGGTCGGGTGAGGGGGCTTCATCGGAGAGTCCTCCATCTGCCTGTTGCTATGAAGAAACCCTAGGGTCGAGCCAAGGACGAGGCAAAACGAAGATGATGAAGAGGAACACCTTGCTGACAAGTCCATATGCATCTACTCACCACGACAGGAGGGGAAGCAAGAAGAAAAGAAAACAATGGGCGGCCAAAGGGAAAGCGACACGAGGGGGGGGTGCGGCGTGCTGCAGGGCACCTGCAGGGCAACACAGCCTGTAGGTTGAGGAGAGGGAGAAGCAGCACAGGCAGAGGGAAATGGTTGCACGGGAGGTGTGGCAGCGGAGAAGAATGGGTTGCAGCGCGGGCTAAGGGAGAGTGCAGTGTGGGTGGAGGGGGGGGGGGGGGGGGGGTTCTACATCAGCAGCAGCAGCGAGCTCCAGAGACAGATTTCTTGATAGCATTATCTTGTGTCACGTGCACATCTAACCCTATGTGCATGTGGACAAGCTACTTCATGACTAGGGTTCAGTTCAGCTTAGGAAGTGTTCTGGCACCTTTGTGAGTCTGTTCGTAGGCCATGCATGTCCAGGCACTTAGAGTAGTTGTATTTCCTCTGGTTGCACACAACATGATCTTCAGATTACAGTCAGTACCCATCAGGAGCATTGTACAGTGCATAGAACCCATTTTCCCTATTTTAGCCATTTTTCACTTATTATTAATAAGGGACTCTGTTGGGAAACTGGGTAGGGCAACTTTGGCAAGTTAATATATAAGAAAGCTAGCGCTAGCACTTTCTGGCAGAAGAGGCAATAGAGACCCAGTTGTCTGGCAGTGCACCTTCTCAGCAAGACCCCAACGGAACAACTTAGCGTTTTCAGCCATCAAGAAAGGCCAGCGTTTTTCAGCCATTGCAAATCAGCCCCAGCGTTTTGCAGTTGGAGATCAGCTCGGCGTTAGCAGATTCATAGCAGATCCCCTAGCGTTTTTGCAACAGACAACAGATCAGCCTAGCGTTTTTGCATTTGCAGACTACCAATCGCGTTTGCAGATTCTCGGCGACAAGTACCCTATTAGCATCAGCGTTTTGCATTTTCAGCAGTCAGACTCCGCACCACAGCCCCCAAACCTCGCAGATCTAACCTTCCCGCAGCAGATCCTCGCCGCACGGTCAGATCAGCTAGTGTTTGCAGATTCAGCCCGCTATTCGCAGATTTCAGTATCTGCGTTTCCAGCGCATCGTCGTCGCGTCGTCGTCACCGACATAGGGTCAGAATTCAGCAGATACAAGATTTGCAGATTTTAGGCCTTAGTGTTTTCAGTTTTCAGCCGTCTCGTTGTCATCATCATCGTCGCCGACATCGTCGGCAAGACCATTGCATTCAGACCATTGTAAACATTTGTGCAATCATAGTAGACCACTCTCGCCATAGAGAGTGGGGCCTTTGGAGGAGGGTTTGACAACAATCTGGTGTCGTATTCTTCTCTCTCTATCTCTCAGTCTCAGCACCTTCATTCACAGTGTTTATCCACTTTGTTTGTGATCACTTGCACTCTCTCACTAAAGGAACGGAAGGCTCTCCCTTCCGTAAGTAAAAGGAACCCTCGAGCACAGTTTGGAGCACTCATCTTGAGCAAAGTTCAACATTCACTTCCACTGCACCTTACATTGGTATCAGAGCTTTGACAGTGTTCCTGTATCACTCAAGGAAAGAACCACATAATTTTTTTTGCTTGTTGCGGTCGTACGTAACCCTTGTCCTCTTGGGCGTGTCGATTCCTAATCGTGTTTTTGAAGAGTGACAGGAAACCCAAGAAAGAAGGGCTTGTCCAGCCTCCCCTTGTTTCTCTTTTCACTCATTGAGAGCGGACCATGCACTAAGCGGCTAGTCAATTGACGTGAGGTGGGAAAAAGCAACCTCTGTGTGAGCGCAAGGCCGTCAAGGGGTGCGCCCGCGGGAAAGAGAGGAGCTCGGGTAAGAGAAGATCCTTCTCTAACACAGATTGCAAGCTAAAGAAGAACCTCAAGGACTCAAGACTCAAGAACCTCAAGAACCCAAGAATCCAAGAACCACAAGAACCCTAGTTCCTCGTGAACTTAAGAACTCCAGACTTCAGTGGATGGTCATCACTTGAAGCGGAATGGATACTTCGCATGGAGGTGGTGAGCATGGAAGTGGCGAAGAAGGATTTTCCCTACCAGGAGGTTATTCCGACCTCCCCCTTTCCCATCTACGCCAAGGATTGCACCAAATCCTATGGAGGCTTTGGTCAAGACGATGATGGACATGATGATACGACAAGAAGTGCAACGTGCCGTCTTCATTTTTGTGCTAATTTTTCCATTTTAATGCTTCTTTTAGTGCTAGGCTTCATTATGGCCAAGTCTACCCTTGATCTCCGGAGTCATGACAGAAACTCAATACGCTGAACTTTGTGTTGATGTATGCTCATGTGTGTGTGCATGTGGTGTGTGTTGTGTTGGGGAGCATATGTTAGTACCTAGTTCTACACCCACTATTGGGCACTGACGACGTTAGTGGGGATGTCGTGGTTTAGTCAATACTATGCATGATGGAGCTGATGGTTATATCGTGAGCGCAAAGAAAGAAAGGCAGAATTGGATTGCGAGCGCGAAGAAAGACGGTTAACCTTGGAGCGTGAGCGCGAGCAAGTGCGCTTGGTGACCGAAGACAAACGAGCGGCCTTGGAATTAGAGCGTGAGACACAGAGAGACCAACGCATGCAAGAGTTTGTCCTACAGGTACTTACCTCAAAGCCCGAGCCGATCAAAGATGGTGGTTCATCAAGTGGCACAAGCCGAGATTCGGACTCCAACAACCCCGTCACAGAGAAGTTGACATTCATTAAGTATGACGGTAAGAGGGATGCTAGCGTTATTCATTCTTGGTTGCATCAATTTAATGCTTATTTTGCGACAACTAAGAAGACAGGAAATAGCAAGGTTTTAATGGTAGCCATGTACCTTGTTGGCGATGCCATTAATTGGTACCACGTATGGCAAGAGACACAGTTGGCCGTGCACCTAGAGGAAGCCAATGGAGACGTGCCCCTTTCCTTCAATTGGGCCGACTTCCAAGACAAGCTCAAGGCGCGGTTTATGCCTCCTCAGTACCTAGCGCGGTTGAAAGAAGATTGGCGCAATCTCAAGCAGAACGATATGCCAGTCATGTCTTTTTCTAACCGTGTTTTGCAGCTTGGCACCCAATTACGCAAATCGGATGATGAGCGCAAGGAGGCTTTTCTTTTTGGGTTGGACGAATATACTAAGTTTGATGTAGAGGTCTTCGACCCCGTGGATCTCAACAAGGCGGTAGCAATTTCTCTCCCCCTAGAGATGAAGCACAACAAGGGGAAGCCTAAGGAGAACAAGTTGTCTCAAATTACCTCCCAGACTTCTCAGAACCCTCAGAATGGTAAGAATGGTAACTCTCCTAACGAATCTTACTCTTTTCTCTTAGAAAAGAACTCACAAAATGAATCTAAGGGTAAAGCTAACACAATTGCTAAACCTAAGCTCACCCAATATGAAAAAACAGCACAAGGAATTTTAGGAGGATACATCACGTCAGAAGAACAAAGCATTTATTCTAAGGAAGGTCGATGTTATCATTGTCACATCAAGGGTCATATAAAGAAAACATGTCCTAAGATTGAATCTAACGAATCTAAAGAACCCAAAGAATCCACATCCTCTGTTAATGCCATAAATGAGAACACTTGTGTGTCCCAAGTTTCTCATGATCCTCCCATTGATGAGTCTCTCATTAAGTGTTATGGTCATGTGAAGGGTCAACATTTTGTCATATTGTTTGATCTAGGCAGTATGCATGATGTGATTAGTGACTCTCTTGTCGAAAGAGCCCGCTTGGAGGTTATCAAGACATCTCCTTTCAAGGTGTCGGGTTTCGCTCCCGGTATGGACTCTCTCATTACACGAGAGTGCTTTGATGTGTTATTCACGGTTCAACAAGTGTCCTTTTGCAGAAAATTTGTAGTATCTCCTCTCTCAGGATGTGATATGCTCTTAGGCATTCGATGGTTTCGTGAGCATAACCCTCTCATTGATTGGGCAGCCAATACTTTCACTTTCAATGCCAAAAGTGACTCTCCCATTGTCATTCGTGGAGAGGAAGTTGTTCCTTCTTTATCTCTCATTTCTAATGTGCAGGCGAAGATTGAAAAGAATCGGGAGAAAGAAACTCTCAGTCTTGTCTTCTCCAAAGCACGACACATGTTTTGCATGATAACGATGTGATTATTCACAATGATGATGATTTGCAGGATAAAGATGTGATTGTTCACAAGGATGATGGTTTAGTTGATGCTTTTTCTAGTGAAGCTAACCTCATTGCAGATTCGATCAATCACAAAGAACCGATCTTGGCTCTCGAGTCAAGATCTAAGGAACCCCCACAGGAAGTGCTGTGTATGCGCATGATTAGTCAGTACGCATTGTTCGAGTGTTTCATTCGTGACGGTTTTCTGTATTTTAGTCACCATCTTTATGTGTTCCCTTTTCATAAGCATGCCATATTGTACGATGAACACGATTCACTCATGAAGGAGCACGGATGTATGTTGATTACTCATGAAAAGGAGAAATGTTTGCATTCAAGGAATTCACATTTCATATCTCTTACTTGGCATGACAGTCTTAGAAAGAGCACAATAAAATTTTTCCATCAAGCATCGGCATTTTCATTATGATTTGCCACAGTTGATAGATTTAGATCAGAAAGACAAGTTCCGATTCCATTTTCTGCGTATGTTTGATAAACGGTTTGGCAATCCGTCTCTTTGTTCATCTACATTGCATGCACAATTTTTTAGGAAGACTAGTATTTTTCCAATCACTTTACATGGAATGGGTATGTTCATGTTTTTGTGTTGGAAGTGGTTTCAAGAATTTTCCTCCTCGGAGATTCTTGATGACGATGGACCTACGTCCATAGATGCAGTAGGAGCATTGAAGCAATTACAAATCCCTTTGTGTTGCTTTCGGCGCGGCCCAAAGAAGCAAGCGTTGCAGACCTAAATGAAGTTCAAGTATCGCACGACCCCACGCATCAGAGTGGGTAGGCGAAGAGTCCTTCCTAGGATTCCAGACACTGTTAGCGATCTCCCTCGACGCCATACAATTCGGTACCAGTACCTCACTTTAAAAAGGAGGGGATGTCACGTGCACATCTAACCCTATGTGCACGTGGACAAGCTACTTCATGACTAGGGTTCAGTTCAGCTTAGGAAGTGTTCTGGCACCTTTGTGAGTCTGTTCGCAGGCCGTTCATGTCCAGGCACTTAGAGTAGTTGCATTTCCTCTGGTTGCACACAGCATGATCATTAGATTATAGTCACTACTCATCAGGAGCATTTTACAGTGCATAGAACCCATTTTCCCTATTTTAGCCATTTTTCACTTATTATTAATAAGTGACTTTGTTGGGAAACTTGGTAGGGCAACTTTGGCAAGTTAATATAGAGGAAAGCTAGCGCTAGCAATTTCTGGCAGAAGAGGCAGCAGAGACCCAGTTGTCTGGCAGTGCACCTTCTCAGCAAGACCCCCGGCAAAACAACTTAGCGTTTTCAGCCATCAAGAAAGGCCAGCATTTTCAGCCATTGCAGATCAACCCCAGCGTTTTGCAGTTGGAGATCAGCCCGACGTTAGCAGATTCATAGCAGATCCCCTAGCGTTTTTGCAATAGACAACAGATCAGCCTAGCGTTTTTGCATTTGCAGACTACCATCACCGCTTGCAGATTCTCGGCGAGAAGTACCCCATTAGCATCACCGTTTTGCATTTTCAGCAGTTAGACTCCGCCCCGCAACCCCCAAAACCTCGCAGATCTCACCTTCCCGCAACAGATCCTCGCCGCACTGTCAGATCAGCCAACGTTTGCAGATTCAGCCCGCTATGTGCAGATTTCAGCATCTGCGTTTCCAGCGCATCGTTGTCGCGTCGTCGTCATCGCCGTCGTCACCGCTGACATAGAGTCAGAATTCAGCAGATACAAGATTTGCAGATTTCAGCCCTTAGCGTTTTCAGTTTTCAGCCGTCTCGTCGTCGTCATCATCGTCTCCGACAACGTCGGCAAGACCATTGCATTCAGACCATTGTAGAGATTGTGCAATCAATAGTAGACCGCTCTCGCCATAGAGAGTGGGGCCCTTGGAGGAGGGTTTGACAACATTCTGGTGTCGGATTCTTTTCTCTCTATCTCTCAATCTCAGCACCTCATTCACAGTATGTATCCACTTTGTTTGTGATCACTTGCACTCTCTCACTAAAGGAACGGAAGGCTCTCCCTTCCGTAAGTAAAAGGAATTCTTGAGCACAGTTTGGAGCACTCATCTTGAGCAAAGCTCAACATTCACTTCCGCTGCATCTTACATCTTGCTACTTTTATTTTGGTAAAAGTTTGCATATTATGTTTAGATCGTCTCAAAGAATGAACCTTTAGGATCAAGTCTCCTCCAGAATGAAGAACAAAGGTGTGTTCGTGTGTTTGATGAGAGAAAAAGTACACTGCACAACTTGTTTGATGAAGCTCGTAGCCATAGTGATATGGCAGTCTATTCCTCTTTTAGAAGTGCAGCTTTTTGTTTTGGTGCTTGTGGATGGTCTTAGGAGGGGCCACCTTTTCAGGCCTAGTTAGAGTATCTAGAAATTGTAGGGCAATGAGAATGAAAAGAATCTTAAAGAGAATTCTAAATTCCATGAGTTTTCAGATTCTATTTTGTTTTCAGATCAATCTGGGCATGTCTATAGTTCCATCTATATAGTTATTATTGCTCCATGTGCCTTCCAATTTCTAGTGATTTTACTTTTGAAAGTCATGCTTTAACCTATCATGTCATTTTGGAGTTGGAATAATTTTATGATGCTTGGACTTACTTTTTCTCATGAGCGACAACTTGTGCTTTTAGTATTGTTGCATGCATCCATTTTTCTTATTTTTAAAGCGGATTGCACATGACATTGAGCTCTTTCAAGATTTTTGTGCTGCAGTAACATGTTGTCTAGTAACATCTTTCACTCGTTTTTGTCAAGTGCTTAGTGGCTCAATGATCATGCTGCTTCGTTTTCTGTGATGGTTTTATAAAGTGGCACTGTGCTTGGAGACAGTTGAAAGAATGGTATGCTGATAAAGATTAATATTCTGATGGAGCAGGGAGCTTTTTGGAGTCTCTATTGTGGGTCCATTTCCAACATCAGTCACAAATTTGTTGGACCTCAAGAAGTTGTAAGCCATGCAAATTTGTGCTGTGTGCACAGTTCTGAGATTATACCTGCCCTTTGGAGACATCTCGCACGAGCATAGTGTAAAATAGGTGTGGATGTTTTAGGTTTGAAGTCTAAGAGAATCTTTCAACTTTTGCAGGGATCTTCACGGTAATAAACTCACAGGATCTATACCACCTCAGATTGGACGACTGAAGAATTTGGAAACTTTGTAATAGAATCTACCTTTGTTCTGAATTTCTTAATCTCAACTAGCAGCAACATCCTGTGTTTGTATGTGTTTTAAAGCATGAATTCCCGAGCTGGCTGCATTGAAGTTTTTAGGATTGCCTCTACAAATTATTGGATTTTATTCTTAATGGTTTTGAGTGTCTGATGTCTTGCCGTGACCTATTTATGGAGATAGGAATCTTCGCTGGAACAAATTGCAAGATCAAATTCCTCCTGAGATAGGTGAACTCAAGAAGCTGAAGAATCTGTAAGGCTGGAAAAAAGGCAGGCCTCCTTAGTTTGTCTCATGTTTTACTAAACTTTGCTAATGTGTTTTAATGGAAAATCCTTAGGTACTTGAGCTTCAACAACTTGAAGGGTCCTATTCCAAAAGAGTTGGGGAATTTAATGGAGCTTCGGTACCTGTACCTTCACGAAAATCGTTTGACAGGTCGTGTGCCTCAAGATATTGGAAGCTTACCAAACCTGCGGCACCTGTAAGTTTTTAAAAGTATCAAGTTTTTTGTCGTTTGATTAGGCATTTGTGAGAAAATCACCTATTTTGGAATGTTTTTGTTGGTGGCTCTCAGGGATCTAAGCAATAATCATTTGGTTGGAACACTTCGGGAGCTTATTAGAAATGAGGGCTGCTTTCCTTCTCTTCGTTACTTGTAAGTAAACTGTATATGATTTGTTACGGAGCTGCGTTTATAAAAATCTTAAAACTTCCATTTTCCTTTTTCTTAGCGATCATATGCATCTAATAGAAAGTAATATTATTTTCCAAGACTTGATAGTCCTTACGCATCTCAATATGATGACACCTCAATCTCTGAGTATGTGAATATACGCAAAAGAAAGATTTCTTGTAGCAAAAAAGGCTGAACTTGCTTTTAAGACGTTGAATTGTGAAAGGTAAGCAAATTGTGAGGAGATGAGAGAGGAGCACATAATTTTGGCGGCAAACATGTAGGGAGAGAGATGAATTTTCTTTCAAGAATTTAAATTTTGAAAGATAAGCAAACATAATTTTGGTGACAAACATGTAGGGAGAGAGATGAGGGTTTATAGACCAATAACTATGATAGCCTAAATGAGATCAAAGTGATGTGATACATAGTGAGATAGAGGTATTCTATTTAATGAACCTGGATGCCTGAAGTGGTGCATAATGGGGATGATCATCTAAATGTCATGTGCACATGGCTCTATGTGCTAGATGGACATGCCACTTTATCTTCAAAGCCAAGGTTTGTCAATATGGCTTTGGGAATTTGTACGATCTTGTGGGTATGTTTGCAGGTTGTGCATGTCTAGGCGAGTTCATTAGGTTGGGTTTGTTCGGTCATAATTGTCTTTGCATAAATAGTTGTACTAAGTTTGGCGGATGTGGGCACCGGGCGGCAATAGCATGTAGGTTGAGATAGGACTGAGTCATGTTCCTGATCCCACCTCATTTGGGCAAGCCATTTGGGAGATTGAGGCTCATTGATAGGGCCTGAATTATGTATACACCTTGTGCATGCTTGACTGAAAATTGGGGGCTTATAGGAATTGAAGTGAAAGGGACTGAAAATGCAGGTATATAAGCAAAGCATAGGGCAGTGAGGGGCGCCCTCATTCAGGTAAAGCTGATGGTGTTTTGCCCCTTATTTGGAATTTTTGGATCAGCTATCACCCCCTCTTTTTGGCCCATTCCCTTACCCTTGGGAGACATGCTTTATGGCCCCTCATCTGCCATTATCCTCTCCATTATCTTGATGTCATTTGAAGTTGAATCCATTTTCTGCTGCAGGCCCTTGACTCCTTATCATGATTATTTCAGCCATCTACCTGCATTTTTTCAGCCAGCATGCAGCCATAGATATCTTCAAATCAGCCCATCTCCCTTTTGGTTCCAACAGCAGCCCACATGGAGATGGATCGAATATCCTCATCAATCAGCCCAAAGGTGTTTCAAATCAAAGAGTTGCCATGATGGTAATTCCCCATGGAGTTGAGTCTTGCATTGAGGTACCATTTGTGGTATATTCCCTTCATGCAATGAAAGGCAATTAGCATTTTAGAAGTGGTATTGGGGGGCCCTTGAGAGGGATGGTTGGAACCCAACCGATGTGTGATATCCTCCTATGTCGTTTTTTCTCCCCTTCGTCTCTTATTCCATCTCCCTGACTCTCTATTAGATTTACTATATGGACGTGCTATTAGGACCCAAAGCCAACATGTAAACTAGGTAAGCGTCCAGGATTTTGTATTCACACCCTTGTGAGCTTGTTCATAGGACGTTAAGATAGTTTAGAACTTGGAATCTCTGGATAACTTTCTTTGCATATATGACTATAGAAGGCATGATTGGGCAACTAGCGTCATGTATCTGCGAGAATTGTAGAGCATGATGTGCAAGGTGCACTAGTAAGACTGAATGGCACAACAATGAAGTCGTATTGTGCATGCTCAGTCGCGAAGGCCCGCTTGTAGATGTTTCACTTTGCAATCCTCATTTGGTGGTGGTCAATGTTCAAGTCGATCTGCGAAAATATCTTTATCCTAGGATGTTGTTGATGCGAGGAATAGAAAATTGGCTCTTGACCATCATTTTATTGAGGGCCTTGTAATCCCTACATAATTGCAATGGGCCATTCTTCTTATGAACAAATAAAATAGTAGCAGCAAAAGGACTCATAGTGGGCAGCAAAAGGACTTACATTGACTCACAAAGGGCAGCAAAAAGACTTACACTGGGACATATATAAACCTCCTATCCCACAATTCATCTAGTTGACGCTCGAGCTCCACTTTATGAGCTATGTTCAATATAGGTTGTTTTGCATTGACAAGGTGTCTTACATGATCCTCAGGTGGCTCGGGAGTTAGTATAGGTGGTAGGTCATGTTGGAGAAACAAGTGATTAAACTTTTCAAACAACTCAATGCTCACCATACTTGTTAGGAATACCCAAGTTCTTTGGTGTAGCGTTGGCATAATGTTTGTTGCTTGGGCTCCTCCACGTAGCTCTCTCTTCCCTTGAATGTGAGAAAAGATCAAGAGAGAAGGAATGCCTCTTGAGAATAGGGTACATAACACTATCTTTGATGAAAAGCGTGAGCTTATCCCAATTGATATGGGTTTAAACTTGCGAAACCACTTAATGCCCAACAAGTTTGGGGATTGAAAATCGACAAGCAAATTGTGCTAGTTGAATAACCAAGGTCACATCATTACATCTGTGAGAGAAAGAGGCATTTATGCCTTTAGCACTAGTTTGGTAACCTAGTAGGAAATAAAAGTGTCCTTTCAAGGTTTTGGAAAAAAAATCAAATACTCCTGTCATATATATGTATTTTATACGTCCTTGATTTAGCTCAAAGCTAACACCACACTTTATGTGGCAAAAATAAGAAACACTCACAACTCTTGATTATATGGTCATAAGGAGCTCTCAAAGCCAAAAGAGTGATCAAGTTAAAAAACAACATATTTGCTAGGTGACCCCCAGATCCCCATTTTACACAAGGTAAAAAAATCTATAGACAACAAGACTATTTTTCCGTAAACTTCAATGAGTTCTTGACCAAAGTCTATGGTTGTTGTAGGCCCAAAAATTTTCTTTTGAACATAGAATAAAGTACAAGGAAGGTGCATTTTGCTACTTATGAAAACATCAAATGCTCCCCGGCACAATGCCGTATTGACACTGCTCCTGCATCACCTGTCGCACTTGTCCGGCCATTTGCCTTGGACGCAAATGATTAAAACTAGTTTAACTGATTTATCTTAAGGCCTCATTAAAAATAATCCAGGCCTTAGGATCACTATTCTAAGAACCCCATCTCATTCATGTGCCCGCATTGACGCGGGTAATTTTCTGAGCTTGAAATTTAAGGCTACTGTCTACCCCTTATTGAAGGCACGATTTTGCAGTCTTTGGACATCTTTCAACAAGTATCTATTCCCAAGTTGATAACTTTGGAGGCGCAGTGTGATTGCTACATCTTGGGACTACCATCATCGCTATTGGAACACCGTCTATCCAAGAGCTTATGAACCATGTTGCGGACGGCTACAACCTTATGGAAGAAATCCTACCCTAATTTTGGTGCAGATATTGGACGGAAGCCTTGGTGACTTTCGAGCTCGACTGATGTCGAGAATGCTTTTTCAATTTGATTTAGCTGTTTTCTTAATTCTGTTTGAGCACTTGCTTGGTGATCCTGTTTGGAATTTGTTTGAAATGAATGGTATCTGTTTTTTAAACCTGTCTTGGTGCCGATTTGAATTGTTTGACTCTGATTTTGATATTGGTTTCAATGCTTGGTGATTTACTCTTGGGTGGAGTAGTGAGAATTGATGTTTTGGTATTGTCTGAACCTCAGAACGACGTAGACAGGATGTCTGGGGAGCGTTTCGTTGTATGCTGGAAAACCTCCGAACGACACAGACTGGATACCTGGGGAGCGTTTGGTTGTATGCTTGAAACCTCCCAGCAACGAAGGCTATGGTCTGGGGAGCTTTTGGTTGTATTAGTCCTCTGAGCTCATGGCCCGGACCTTTTTAGGTTATTTACGAGGCGAGTGACGAGGTAGTCGTTGAGTAGCTTCGTACAGCAGATTGTCTGTCTCGGGGGAGTGCTTAGCAGCAATGTTCATCGTGTCTTGTAACATGCATATGTGAGCATTTGTGTTGCATTGTGATGTGCAAACCACTGAATATTCGTAATTGGACGAGATTTCTTGGGTATGTAATTTTAGTGCATCAAGACACTTGTTAGAGATCAACGCGGTTTGGGTGTGATGGCTAATTTTGCTACTCCAGAATATCAAGAACTCCGATCTGGAAAAGAATATACTTCTTATTGAATAAGATTTTCTAGGAAGCCAACGACCCAGGATATGAAGAGCTCCAATTTGGAATGAGAAAACTGATTGTCCCTCGTAATGTCCCTCGGAAATTTTGAGCTAACTTGAGTTGTTTTGCAGATATGCTGTAATCGCGCACAATTACTTTCTTTCAAGGGGGGAATGTTACTAATTGTTGACGTGTGAGGCCATTGAAGACTTGAGCCGACTTATAGATCTCGTCCCAGGGACCTAAACCCTAAGATGCAGCAGCGGAAGAAGAGGAAGCAACAACAGAAGAAGCTTTCACCAACTTACAAGTCCTCGCCGAGTGGGTCTAATTATAAAGAAGTTTGTATCAACTTATGGGACCCCATCCGATGGGGCCCAAGGAACTAGAAGCAAAAACCACAAAAGACACAATGTAAAAATATGATGACGTGGCAGCAGTATGGATGTCTCGCAATTTGCATTGACATGCTGACATGACATTGTACGGACACCCGCATTTTGTGGTGTAGGTTGTTGACGTGGCAGTTGTACGGATTTCCGTGAAACGTGTTGGTAGATTTTAGTGTCAGCTTTTGGAACCAGATGCTTTTAGAACTTGAAGCTTTTCATGTAACCGCTTTTCATGGCCAAGGGCCTTCAAATATGTGCCATAAGCTCATTCTTTGGCACGCTCCGCGTGGAGGTGCAAGGCATGGATTACCGGCTTGTATTGAGTTGAAGCAGTATAAAGAAATATCGAAAGGGGCGCTAGGGTTTGGGGCCAGTGCTCCACTCCGCTACTCCCCTTCTCGTGTGTCGTGCATCTCTTTCATTTCAGTTGTTATTTGAAGTGCTTAAAGTTGTTCAGTCTGTTCTTTTATGTTGGCACGTGGCGCCCGTCCCGTTACATTTGCCCCACGCTTTGCAGAGCTCCGTACTTTCATCCATTTGTTCAGGGTCGATCCCCACGAAATTTGCTACGAGTCTTGCTTTTGTCTTTCCTTTCTTTGTTCGCTCCTCCACTGCTCTAGAACTCTTTGGCTTGTCCTCTGGCTGTTCTTTTGGTGCCTTGTCAGGGCACCTCGAGGTTGGCTCACACATGCCCTTGTTCCTCACAACCGTAACACTTACCCTCCTTGGAAGTATTCGGCTTGTTGCTTTGCCGACAGTCGAGAGCCTGAAGGTCTCTTCTTCTATTGCTTTCCCTTTCTTTTGTTCCTATCTTGTCCGGCCCAAATTGTGACCAATTTGTTTGTAGGGTATGTAAGAGTACCCCCATGCATTGCAAACCTTTGTTTTGCGTGCCCCATTAGTTGTTGTATGGACTTGGACTTCTACAGCAGACAATAATCCCGTATCTCTTTAGGTAGACCACAACAAAATCGCTCTATCTGCTGCTTGAACGTAATTTCTTGAAAGAAGAGGCCGGTAAGAAAGTGTCCCAAAATCTCTGATAGTAAGTATCTAAAGTGTCCTCCTTGGTCATCCTCAGATGATTCCAAGTTGTAATCACATCACGTACGTATTCTTGAGTGAGCCACGAGTTAAGACTTTCTTAAATTGAAGCCACTTTGTTGGCGCCTCCCTCCATAGAAGCAGGGTAGACCACCAATTTTGTGCGTTCCCCTTGAGATAGGATGCTACGCTCCGGACATTGGAATGCTCTAAGTAACGTCCCTGAAAGTACGCAATGTCAAACTGTTGAATGAAAGCGAGGGCCTTGTGGGTATCCTTAAAGCCAAGAAAAGTATCAAACTTATTGCTTGGTCGCCCTCCTTGAAATCCTTGGGTTTTTTCTTCTTGTCCTCGAGAAAATCATACTAGTTGGCTCTGTAAAAATGCTTCCTCTTTGTAAACATCGGCTCATCAAACTTTAATCTGCTTAAGGAAGAAGAATCCTCGTCTGAACCGTCATAATAGTTTTGAGATCTTCTATTGGATCGACTCTTCTTTGCCTTCTTCTTGCCTCTGTTGTTGTGCCTCCAAATCTTTCTCCTCTTCTTGCTCTTTCGTCTCTTGTCACTGGACTTGGAGGTCGAAGAATTGTGAGAGCTATCAAAAGAAGATGAGGACGAACTGGGAACATCATCGAATCTCACTCGTTTTTTTGCCTTCTTGGCATTTTCAAAAGTAGATCTTTGACCCAAGTAGCTTGGGTAGTCTGCTGCTCGACTCTGCTTTCCCGGAGACTTCTTGGTCTTCATGAGTCTGTTAACTCGTTGTTCTACTGCCTCCTCGAGTTCATCCTCTAAGTACCCCCTTTGAGCGGGAGTCTTGGATGTAGTCAGCTTCTTCAATACTGACTTCAAAGGTGATCTGATGGCAGAGTGCCATCTGGAATGCATCTCGTCAAGCGAGTGCTTGGCCAAAAATTTCATGTATTGAGGATCCTTTGAGTTTTGAAGCATCTGCTGGGCACAAGCATCAATGTGTTGTTGTTGCTGCATCTCCATTCTTTTGTACTCAGTAGGTGGAGACAACCCGTACTATTGTGAATCTTCCGAAGATGGATGATGTCCATTAGAATCTTCAATATTTTCTCTCGAATCGGAGTTTCCTCCTGGCGGGATTCGTTGATGAATCCATGTGCGTTGTGAGTGAAGGGATCGGATCTTCGTAAAAGAAAAATCGATTGAGCTGTGATACCACTGTAACAGACTTGGACACTCCAAGTCGAGAATTTACCACAACACATGAGAGCAAACTGAAAGGATTGAACAAAACTGAGAGAGAGAGAGAGAGAGAGAGAGAGAGAGAGAGAGAGAGAGAGAGAGAGAGAGAGAGAAGAGAGAGAGAGAGAGAGAGAGAGAGAGAGAGAGAGAGAGAGAGAGAGAGAGAGAGAGAGACGACAATGCGTGGCGTAGTTCCACGCCCAGATAGATTGGTCCCAAAGATTGGTGTCCCTTTCGTATTTCTTTACTATAATTGCTTCCATGATCCATATCCAATAGGCATCGTCAAGCCTGGACTTTGATACCACGTGAAAGTGCAACGGAAGGTGTACAACTGAACACACAAGAGAGAGAGAGAGAGAGAGAGAGAGAGAGAGAGAGAGAGAGAGAGAGAGAGAGAGAGAGGAGGTCAACTATGACCTATGGGACCAAAGTTACATGTGATGTAGTATGTGTATGGCTGATGAGTGACTCTCGATGCTCCAAAATTGTGGTGATGAGAGTCGCAATGGAGAGCCCACACTATGGCTGGGAGAGGAAGGTCTAAGTCATGGCTGAAAATGTTAGAGAAGCAAGTTCGGATGTGACCAAAAGCTGAGCACTCTAGTAGTGTGTGGTACTCAGACTCTCGAACTTGCAGTGAGCATAATGTGCACAGTCGATTTGACTCTTCTCCATTGCCCCAATGCCCTGTCTCGCATCGAAGGGAATGGGAGCTAAGCCGAATGGTTGCGATAGTGCGTATCGCCGACAAGGGGATAGGCTCAAGCATGTAAGTGTGAGTACGGTTTCCTCTTTCAGCGAAGAACATGGTTTTGTAGTTGGGGGCAATATGGGTGGTATAATGTGAGAAGCGTGACCCACCGGATTTCTCCGAAGCCGTAATACATTGGCGTTGTAGAAAAGCTTCATTCACTTGGGAGTCAATTGAATCATCATGTAGCAAGTGTAATGCATCCCATCTCCCAAACCACTTCTTTATGTCTTGCATCCATCCCGTGCTCAAGATCTTGCTTTTATGCGTCTTGTGAACTTTTTTGCTTTCTTCCCATGCAATTGTAGGAAGTCAATGTGAGGGGTTTTGACGCATCTTTATCATGTACTTCACAGCCCTTGCCATGCCCATAACCTCAATTGGAAGAGATACCGACTCAAGAAGTAGAAGCATATATGGTGTTTGTGTCTTAACTTGGAGAAAGTTGAAAACGCTTTTGGACATTCTCAAACTCTTGCATAGAGAGAGAGAGAGAGAGAGAGAGAGAGAGAGAGAGAGAGAGAAGCCTTGAGTGGGAAAACTTTGCCACGAGAGTACAAGGCTGTGCACAATGCCAGAGTGGGGGCGACAGCCTCTCTTTGTACATGGGCCTAACAATCTTGCTTGACCCACATCAAAGACACCATGAACTTGGGGGTATAAATGATCCACCTAAAATGTTTAATAAGTGGCAACCCGGACATAACTGGAAAATCCCCTTGACATGCCTAGAATTTGGAAAAACCTCATAAGGCCAGCCATAGCCACAAAGAAGTCACTAAGGCAGGGCATACTTACTAGATCTACTCTGACATTCTCATAGCATGAAATGTATATGATATTACATGGGTCAGTATGATTCAGGAAGCTTAAAGATATGAAGAGAAGTGAACGTCAACATGTATATAATGTATCGAAAGGGATGAGGAAAAATGGTTTCATTGAGGATAATGAATGTATTTCAGGTTCTTTGAGCAGGTTTCTTATGTAGATACTATGTATGAGCTTGAGTCTTTGATGGACTCTAGTATGCAAAATGGAAGCCAAGTTGTGAAAGTGTGCTCATTGGAAATGTTTTACAGTGATTAAGGCTTTTGAAAATGAGGAGGGTTTTAATGTCAATGAAGGACCAGAAGTGCGGGTAGAGAAGAAGTACAAAAATGTGGCAAAGAAAGTAACAGCTCCTTGCTTAAGCTTGTAGCGCGGATAATGTGCCGTGCTCTCTACAGTGGGTGGTCCTCAGTGCAATGTGCGTGACAATCTCACTCAAACAGACTGAACAGAAAGGAAACAATAGACATTAACAGAGCTCACAAAGACACAACAGCAGACCAGAACATATGACTCGACTATCTCAAAGACTGATACAGACTTTGGCGTGGCAGCACACTCAGCTCCAGCCCAGGACTCACAGATACAATGGGGGTGTCGAGGCTCAGATGTGCCGAGATGGTGAAGACGTGCTCTGTGTATAGACTCACTCTAAACGACCACGTACAAGATCATACTAATGGCCCAAAACGACTACTCATATGTACAACCATAAAGAGCCACCAACGGCCCATAAATGACAGCACCTAAGTCTATCTCCACTGAGTGGTGGTGGTGACCTGGCCACGATGTCCCCTAGACCACCGTATCGCTGCCACGTGTCACTGCCCAGCGAGTCCGTCCACTGTGAACCGACCAACCAAAGACCAACTGTAAAGTCCAAAGTGTACTAACTGTCCTGTGAAAGTGACACTGTAGCCTGCTACAGGTTGCCCGCCACAAGACCGCTCACCGTCTCGGTGAGAGGAAGACTGAAACTGTGAAAGAAAACTACTAGCTACTACATATGTACAATGGTGAGCTCTTGAATCTGTCATCCAAGAGATAGAGTGGTGGCCACTGCTGCACCCGAAGTATCAGCCTTTGGAGGTGGAGCCATCAAATCAATTGTGGGACCATGCTGTATGTGAGCTCTCCTGTCAGTAACTGGGCCCCCTCGGAAGGGATGAGCCACCTGCTGTTGGGCAAATGGTAGCACCTGTCCTGTAGTGTACTAAGAACGTCGAGTAACACAGCCATGGCGATGTGCTCCAGCAATTCCGTCACAACAAGTCACATTTTGCATCTGAGGCAATGGTGACGACTGAAACCCCTGAGGAGGATACTGTTGTTGTTGATTGTAGTACTGAATTGGAGTCTGTGAGTAAAGTCCCATAAGTTGCTGAGAAGGACCTGTTGCTGCATGCTGCACTGGTGTACTTGCTCCAGTCCACCCATACCCCATACCCATTATCGTAGGGTGGGTTGCCCTATTTTCATGTAAGTGCAATTCTCTAAATCCTTGTACTTGATTTTGAAGGTCACTAATCACTTGAGACTTTAACTTCAGGGCCTGTTGGAGTGCGAAAATAGTGGCATCCCTATCGGCGATGGCGCTCTCATCAACTCGTAGAGATCCCTCCATAGCTGCATAAGTAGCTGCGTGACGCTTGTGTGTAGCTGCTAAGCGCTCTGCTCCAAGCTCAATGGTGACAATGGCTTGCCTAGACTCCTGCAATATATCTTCAGATAGCCGAAAAAGTGATGTAGAGTCCGACACTGTGGAAGGCCCTGTAATAGTATCGGGGTGAAGAGAGCTGGCAAGTGGTACAATTGGTGGGAGTGGTGTGGCAAGTGGCTCTGCTCGTGGTGGACTGGGAGCATGCCTCTCTGTCGGAGTAGACATGGTGGGAGTGCTTGTAGCAAGACTAGGCATAGGAGAAGAAGCAATCAGTGGGAATTGGGAGCTAGTCATTGTGGTAGGGGTAAAAATAGCAGCAGTAGAGAGAGGAACACACACTGTGGTAACCACAGCTGTGACATGCATTGTGTGATTTGCAGCACCTGAACTTACCATCGAATCAGTAGCGGAAGTATGCGAGGAACGTCGAACATGTTGCTTCACTCGAAGCTGCTGGCTTTCTGAAACTGGCAGTGATACTAAAGATTCTATTGTGTCCTTCACTACCTTTGCCCTCTTTTTCTTTGGCTTCCCAGGGAGATCCATTGTCTGTTCAATATCTTTCCCTTTTGCCTTAGAGCTTTTACGCCGCATATCCGCATCCAGATCCATAGGACTAACAGGTTTGTTAATGACCCAGGCCAACATAGGAGCTGCAAAGCATTGAAAGCTAGATTGCACAGATTGTACCTGAGCTCTGAATCTTTTTGCCCGCGACTATAAAGAGGTAAATAGAATTTGATTAAAGGCACACGGGATGGTGTGGATGAGGTAGTATAGGCCTTCGCAGTGCGAGAATATAGTAGGCACGTCACATCTGCCCTTGCTTACTTTAGCAGCTCTGACCAAAAAGTAGTACTTGAAAATGGCCCAAAGCTTTTTATTCCTTGCATAGTTAGCATGACCCGTACTAAGTAGCTCTTTGCATGCCTCGATGGTCGCATCTTTCGAAAGTTGTGAATAGGTTCTTGTAGCCAGTTTTACTGCAGGAAAGGTTGTCATCCCCAAAGCATGACCAATGCTTGTAGCAGTCAGTGGGTGTCCTCTGACTTTGGGAAAAAACTTGAGAACCTCGTGCACCATATCCATGGGAATATCAGAAGGCAGATCGGCCTCTGCTAATGCTGACAGACCTAGCGTATGTAGCTTATCTTCCGATAAGACTTCCCGAAGAGACGGATGAGGCTGCTGCAGATGGTAGTTCAAAGTGAATTTGGTTTGAGTTTTGGAAGGAGGAGGCCGAGGAATTTGATGGCTCAGTACCTGCGTGATGGCTTTCCTCTTCTTTTTGTTTCTCACAGCATCTTCGCGTTCATCATCTTCCTCTTCCTCTTGGCTAGAAGCCTCTAAGTCAGAGTCAGAAGCAGAGCCAGAGCTCGAGTCAGACGCTTTGTTATTCTCATCATTGTGATCAGTGGAGGACAGATCGGTGAGGCCATGGCTGGAGGTATCCACATCCTCTTCCTCTGCAGAACTTTGGGATGTTTCAGTTGGCCTCTGTGGAGACAAAGCTTTCTTCTTCCTAACTTGTTTGCTTCTACTAGCCATCATAAAGTGTGTGCAAATTTCAACCTTGAAAAGCGTCAATTGGTCCGAAAAGCTAGCTACCTGGCCTGGCCAGTGTGCAGGGTGAACTCTGGAACTCCCAGATCCAGAGATGTAGCACTGCACTTGGGAAAAGCTTGATTCCTAGGAAGCTGCACTTGGAAAAGCTTGATTACGCAGGAAGCTGCACTCTAAAAAAGCGATGATTAAGCAGGAAGACGAGTAGGCGGATGGATGTAGGAAGAGGAGGGTGGGCGAGGGGATTGGTGAGGACGAGCGGATTGGTGAGGACGAGCGGTTTGGGTAGGGTAGGGGCGAGGGGAGTAAGAGGAGGGTAGAGGCGAGGGGGTTGGGGTAGGGTAGAGGCGAGGGCCAAAGAGGAGGGTAGGGGCGAGGGGAGTAAGGGGAGGGTAGGGGCGAGGGCCCAAGAGGAGGGTAGGGGCGAGCGGGTGTGGGAGGATGGGTAGGGGCGAGGGGAGTAAGGGAGGGTAGGGCGAGGGGGTGTGAGAGAGTGGATAGGGGCGAGGGGGTTGGGGTAGGGTAGGGGCGAGGGCCAAAGATGAGGTAGGGGCGAGGGGGAGTAAGGGAGGGTAGGGCGAGGGGGTGTGAGAGGGTGGGTAGGGGCGAGGGGGTGTGGAAGGGTGGGTAGAGGCGAGGGAAAAGTGTGTAGGGGCGAGGGGTAGGGGAGAGGGTGGGTAGGGACGAGGGGAGTAAGGGGAGGGTAGGGGCATTAGTTGAAGTCAGTATGTCAGTATGTCAGGCAAAGCACCACTTACAGGGGAAAGCACCACTTAGTAAGCAGGGCAAAAAGCAATATTGGTAGGGGCGAGGGAAAAAGTCAGCAAAGCTAGCAGTAAGCAGTAAGCAAAAGCACAAAGCAATATAGTAAGCAGCTAATAGTTGCAGCAGCGGCTTCAGGTATACTTCTCCAGAGATTCCCCGTGTACAACGACAGTGCCTGCAATTCGGAGTCGAAGGTAGAGAGGGAGAGAGACATAGAGAGAGAGAGAGAGGGATAGAGAGTGTAGATGCTAAGAATTAATGGCCTATCAGGACTTCCACACTGATAGAAACAGAGTGTGCGTGAGAAGCGACTAATGACATTAGTGTGTGTGAGCAGGTGTGAGAGAGATACGGGATAGACAGAGAGAGATGCGCTAGAATATCGAGAAAATCCATATTCTATCCGATTAGAGTTGTACGTCGGCCATTTTGAAGAAATCCACAAGGAGAGGGAGAGAGGTCAATAGAGAGAGAGCTGTAATGTAAGGACCAGAGATAGAGATACCCAGGATACAGATAGACACGGAGACAGAAAGAAACAAGAAGCTGATTATCCAATCTATGTGTGAATTCCAATAATTAAAAAGAAAAAGTTAGAGAGTAGTAGAATCCAACTCGAATTATATCAATGAGGTGAGAAGGAATTTGATGCATGCATAAAACAAGAGAATTTCAACGATAACACAGATTACAACTGAGGTGAGAACTTGAGACAAGGTAAATCTGAGAAGAGGGAAAATGGAGAGATGGAGAGAGCCAAAGATTGAGACAGGACAATCATACAGTTGTATGTGGGAGTTATAACACAACCAGATTCTATAGAGTCAGGCAAGTGAGTGATAGCACTTTATTCTTGATCCATTTACCAGTGGCAAAGGAGCGCCTTCCAAAGTGACTAACTGAACAGTCCCCTGTGGCAAAATCTCCTGTACCTTAAATGGCCCTTGTTAGGCTGGGATCAACTTCTTAGCTTTCTTCAGATACTTTGCTTGATAGAGTAGCACTAGGGCTCGTTGCGTTATTTTTGGTTTTCGAAGATGGCGATTATGCCATGCTTTGCGACGAAGTTGCTCAGCTTGGAGAGCATGTGAAGCTAACCTCCTGCTTTCTTCTAACATTGAGAGACGAGAGAAGTTTGCTGAAGCAATCCCAGCTGTGACACGAACACTTCCCACTCTTGCTGAACCCGAGTTGAACTCATATGGTGCAATTGCTTCTAAGCCAAAAGCTAGCTGGAATGGGGTGTAGTTAGTGGTTGCCTTGAAGGAGGTGCAATAAGCCCAAACTGTGCCGAGGATAGCCTGAGCCCAAGATGTTGGATGCAGATGACAAGCTTTTAGAAGCACGATTAGCACTTTGTTGGTGCTTTCAGCCTGCCCATTTGCTCGAGGGTAGTAAGAGCACGATTTGCGATGAAAAATCTTGTAATTCGTGAGGAGAGTGGAGATCAAGTCGTTGACAAAATGACTACCTCGATCACTGGTGACTTCCAGAGGACAACCAAACCTGCAAAAAATATTTTCATACAAAAATTTTGCGACAGTGGCGGCTGTACAGTTGATGGTAGCCACCACTTCGGCCCATTTTGTTGCATAATCTGTTGCTACCAGAGCAGATGGAGTAACTGGACCAACAAAGTCCAAGCCCCATCTCTCAAAGGGCAACCACGCCATAGATACCTGCAGAGGGCGATCTGATTGCTTGCTAGGCTTAGGCGCACATCGCTGGCAGACATCACAAATCTTGACATGAGCAATAGCATCTCTAAATATATAGGGCCACCATAAGCCTGTCTGTAAGATTTTTTGCGCCGTGATGTGACCAGGGTAGTGGCCACCTGTAGGACCACTGCGTGCATCCTCCAGAATGTGGTCTACTTCATGAGGGGAGACGCACCTGCGCAGCACACCATCTGGCCCATATTTGTAGAGCTATCCGCCAATCAAAGAGAACGGTCTAGACTTCAGCAAGAGTCTTCTTTTTTGTAAGGGAGAAGCATTCTCAGGATATAGGCCAGTAGAGAGCAGATGTAACAACACATCTCCATACCATTCTGGGGTTGTGTTCACCTTAAAAAGACGACTCAGGAAAATCATCATCAACGCCAGTATTGGGCTCACCTGTGTGTATGCGAGAGAGATGGTCGGCCATGACGTTGTCGTGCTGTGACACGTACGTAGTGGGAACGCATGCTACAAGAGTTATCTTGTAACTTTTTAGATACATAGTTATGTTTTTTATAATGTAGATATGCATATTTAAGTATAATAATATGCTTTCTATCTCATCTTATTATTTATATCAAGGGTAACCTATTCTTACTTTACCATCAGAAAATACTATGGGAAAAGCGTCAATAGCTCTGTCTCTTTAACTTGGGGCAAAAAAGCATTGATTCTTTATTTCTACTATCTCATTATCATCTCACACCTTAGCTAGATCCTATATCTAGGGTAAACTCCAATATATATATATTCTATGTATTTTTCATATTTTTCTTATATTTCTTTTTAAATAGCTACTAGGGGGGAATCAAATCCTAGTGGGACACTAGGTGGCATGATTTCAAAGATACACTTATTTTAATGCATTATTGCAAGCATGATTACAAAGCTTTGTCAAGGAGCAATGTCATGCTTTCATATGGCATGAGGTGTCCTTTGGAATCAAATGAAAGTCTAAGCTAAGGGGACCACAAGAAAACTTTTGCTGCCAGAAATGGACCCTATTTTGATGATTTTTTTACACAAGGTTCCAATCTGAATTGGAAAACGATTTTAAAATGAAAATCGTAGCTAATGAGCTGAATTTTCTGCCCATATTTTTACTTTTTTATTTGGAGCCACGATTGAGGAGATATGATCAAAATACTGGACCCCAGTCTGTCCACATCATGCAGGGACAGCTCATTTTCAACTTTTTCAGTTTCTGTTCACACTGGCTCTTCTCTTCTTGTGTAAACCCTTGGGGGTTTCCTTCACGTATAAAAGGGGACCTCTTATTCCTTGAAAAGAACTCAAGCATTCAAGCCATTGATGAGAGGAATTCTTGAGGGAGTGAGTAGTAATGCCAAATTGTACTTAGTCATTAACATAAGCCTAAGCCTACACTTTCTCCTAGAGGAAGACTAGCCATTCTTGTAACAAGCTAACCTTGGAAGATCAACTCTAATCAAGAAGGTTTTGCACTTGGCGTATCAATCAAAGTGGAGTTCTCCCCTCTTCTTATCTCTCCATCAATAATGGTGCCGAAGGGTTTGTCAAGTAAGATGTGTTTTACATTGATGTTTTCTTGATTTCTTGTTGTTTTCTTTTTCATCTCTAATCCAACATATATATATATATATATATATATATATATATATATATATGTATCTAATCTCATCTCCTTAACCAAACCTATCTCTCTCAGTCTTAGTAATTCATCCTCTCTACAAATTCTAGGTTCTCTTTGCTACAGGTACATCTCTCCCCGCAGTATCCTTATTGCTCACGGGCAAGAATAGGGCTTGGGAGGAAAAGTTCTCATCTCTTCACTTCTCTCATATCTACATTTTTCACATACTAGAGTTATCCTAGATGAATAATCCACATGATGATAATTTCTATCGCTTTCACTCTGTACGGTCTATTAGAATTAACGTATGGATTAGCCGTAAAATACACTTTCAACAACGTATAGTGTTTCTCTTTGGCCCAGAAAGGCTCAATGAAATACTTCTATCACCGGATCCCATCATACTACCTCTCATAGACTATAACTTTTCTTTTGATGTAAGCGTAATTATCTTGCTATGAACCAAAAGGTTTTATACACACAATTAATCCCAATCACTAGACAAAATATATATATATTATGGTAAGCACAAAACTACAATTCCAAAGAACAATTCGTAGCCTATTCGGTCAGCCAAGATTGAATGCCATTAACTCATCTATTAACCCTTTTATATTACCCATGATACGATATGACCATAGCCTTGATGTTTTCATCTTTGTGTTGTTTTGATATTCTCTTTTGTGTTCTTTCTTTGTGTGTGTGAGTGCAAAAGAGAAAAAGTGGGACTTCTTTGATTGCACTACCTTCCAAACCCTAGTCTTCATGGCATCTATGGTTTAACTCCTTCATATAGTTTTTTGGAGTTCTCTCACAAACTCTCACAGCCATAAGCCCGGTGCTTTCATGGCAAGACCGCAAATTTCTCGACAACGTGCCGCTTTCCTGGACTAAGAACTACTTCGAAGTCGAACTCCTGGAATATCAGAAGCCACCTCCAGACTCTTCCTGCAACTTGGGGTTTATTAAGAAGATAGCGTAGCGCATGATGATCAATGATGATAGTGAAGTGAATCCCTAACAAGTAATGACGAAACTTTTGTAAAGAATACACCATAGCCAAACCTTCCCTTTCTGTGGTGCTGTAGTTGCGCTTTGCTTTGGTGAGCATGCGACTTGCATAGTGAACAGGGCGATCTAGGTTGTACTCTTTACTAGGCTGAGTCGGCACAGCCCCCACAGTCAGTTGACTGGCATCAGTATGCACATGAAAAGGTAGAGACCAATCTGGAGCCACTAAAATAGGTGCTTCAGTGAGGCGCTTTTTGAGGTATTCAAATGCTTTAGCCTCGGGTTTTGACTATTTAAAGGGTACTGTAGCACTAGTGAGTCGGGTTAATGATTGAGCCACTTGTGCATACATACGTATAAACCTGCGATGATAGCCTGTGTGGCCTACGAAGCTTTGAACACCTTTCGGATTGATGGGAGGTGGTAACTTCATGATTGCCATGATCTTTTCTGGGTCAGGTGCTAAACCTTTGGCAGACACCACATGACCTAGAAGTGTGCCCTCAGTGACCAAAAAGTGACATTTGTTAGGATTGAGTTTTAGCCGTGCCGCTCTGCACCCGAGGAAGACAGCAGAGAGTTGAGTGAGGTGCTCCTCTAGATTTTCCATTGGGGTTGAACATTGGGCACCTGAGAAGGTCGAAAAATCGTCCATGAAGATGCGAAGATGATCCGTAAGCAGAGGACAAAAGATGAGATATACCGCTTGATTGAAGGAAGGTGGAGCGTTTTTCAACCCAAACGACATCCTAGTGTAGATAAAAATACCCCAGGGAGTCATAAAGACCGTTTTCAACTGATCACCTGGATGGATGACCAACTGATTGTATCCACTAAACCCATCCATGTAATTGTACAAAACATGTCATGCTACATCTTTGAGCACACGCTCAGTGAAAGGTGTGGGAAAACCATCTGAAATAGTTACCTTATTCAGCGCGCGGTAATCTACACACACCCGAATTTTATTGGACTGCTTCTTAGGCGCTATCACCATGGGTGATAACCACTCAGAGTGCTCCACAGGTACAATGATCTTGGCCTCTTGCATTTTTTCGAGCTCTGACTTGATAGCCTCTGCATACTTTGGGTTGAGCTTATAAGCTCGGCCTCTGACAGGCTTAGCTTCTTCAACCAGAGGGATTGTGTGGAGACCCAATTCTGGTGGGATCCCTTCCAAATCCTTGTAGGACCAAGCAAAAACATCCTTAAAAGAGTGAATAAAAGAAACTACGTGGTCAAGTAATGCGGGATGCTCCCATAACCAAGCTGCTAAGAGGACGTGCTAAGGGTTGTCAAGGTCGCCCAGGTTGACTTTTTGACAGGGTTAGGAGGTGTAACTGTGGAGGGTACTTCAGAAGTTGAAAAATGAGTTGCCTTTGGAGCTTCGAGACATCATGTGCTGGCGTGTGATCGATTGGAAACTCCGCATACTCTTCTTGTAACCATCTTGGTGGAAGCTCATCGAAGGGTAAATCTTCAGACACAGACATAACAGGGTGCTTTAGTGTGGGCGGGGCATCCGACCTAGGAGATGTTAGAGGAAGGGGGGAATCATTGGCGAGTTCATGCAGAGGAGATTTTTTCCCCCCTTCGGTGATGTGTGATAGGTTCCCCGAGGCTGAGGGCTTCCATAGGAGGATCATCTGAATCATGAGAATTTGGGGCTGACCCACTTACTTCTTGGACTGGTCCACTGTCTGCTGTAGGACTACTGTCTAGTGTAGGACTTGTGACATCTCTGTCCGCCTGAGGAGTTGGAAGAGAGAGTGTTACCGGCACATGTGAGTTTTGAATAGAGACCACATAGCATGGCATCGAGGAGGTAGCTTCCAACCACTGTAACAGGTCTTCGTCGGACCCGTCAGGTGGGATGGGCTGCTCAGGGTCGGGGTTGGACTGTACTGACAATGAGCTGTGATGAATCACTGGATCTATACCTCCTTCGAGCCGAATTGGTTGCATGGGGGAGCCAGGAGTATGTATCCACATCATAGTTACCCGGAACGCGGAACGGGAACGGCAACGGGATCCCCGCGGAACGGGGGAACGGCTAGGGGTCCGGAACGGGAACGTCGCGGAACGGGAGGTATAAAAAACACCCAAATAGTGCAATTTTTAGCTCCTTGTGTTTAAATACAAGGAGTATTAGAGTGCTTTGACTCTAATACTCACAAAAAACTCGTTGTAAACTCCTGTTGGTTCTGGCTTGTGCTTGCAGATGTGGACGCTCGTTGTTTTGGGCAATCCTTACTATAGTGATCCTTAGCTTCAAGGCAATGTCGGCAAGGAGGGGACCCTTCTGGTAAGGGACATTTGCTCTGATAGTGTCCATACTCCCCGCACCTGTAGCACAAAATTGGCCTATTTGAGGGGCGAGGTGGTCTCGACCCTTGCTGCATTGGACCGGATGCTTACGTGTAGAAGTTTTGAGGAACTGAAGGAGTACTAGCATGATAAAAGCTGGGGGATGTAAAGTTGTTATGCATACCTTGCATAGGAGGTGTTGTCAGCAGAGGTGGCATCGGGTTCTGATGGCTATATGGTGACACCAGGTTTGATGCAAGTGTAAGCCCTTGTTGGAGAGAAGGACCTAGACTTTGTTGTATCTGCCGTAATCCCTTGATATCGTAGCAATCCTTGTCTCTATGCCCAAACTTCTCACAGAAGTGGCAATAAGCCCGAAGGGGACAGTCCTGTGGAAGATGTCCTGGAGAGCGACACGAGCTGCACCATACCATAGCCTTAGTCTCTTGTTGAGACCAAAGCTCTTCTAGCTCTCTCTTGATTTGATCCAAAGCCTCAAGATGTGGGGGTTTTTCCTAGCGAAGAGAGATATTTTTCTCCTCTTGAAGAGTGCGTTGTATTCTTAGGGCTTCAAGTTCTCTACGTAAAGAAGTCAATGGATCAGCAGGACTTTACGAAAACACAGAGGGGGTCTCTATGTGAGGGGAGTTGTTGAACAGCTTCCTAGCCCCCTCTATCCTAGTAGCAGTTGCGATGAACTCCTCCAAAGTGGCGTCGGGTCGGAGACTCTCTCAGAGTTTTTGTTGAGAAGTTTTTGGAAGTGCCTTCTCCACCCACTTCTTCACCATGAATTCACCGGGTTGTTGAGGAAGCTTGGCAACCAGAGACTTGGTCTTAGTCATAAGCTCTGCAAAAGTCTCCTTTGGCTGGAGCACCATGTTGGCTAACTCATCCAACACCTTCTCTTGGTAGTCACCGGGCCTGAAAGCTGCACAGAACTGTTGCCGTAAGGCTGCCCAGGTTGCAAAATGGTCCTGTGCAAACTGGCTGTACCATTTGTATGTGTCATGCAGTGACCACCAATCCAACCAACCCTTGGGCAAGAAAACCTTGAACTGGCTGAAGACTGGTCTAGACTCTACTAGACCAGGCGTGACTAGACCAGGCTGGGACCAGGGACGAGGAGGACTAGACCAGGGTTGAGGAGGTCTAGACCAGGGACGAGGACAGGTTGGACCAGGGCGAGAGAACAGTTGGACTAGGCGAGAGGAGAACAATGCAAGGCAAAGTCAGCGAAGCTAGATAGACCCAACTAGCTTCAAGATTTGCACCTCACAGAGTGAGATTTCAGTTGAGGTCCCACCGTGATCGCCAAAATGAGAGCACCTGTAGCGCGGATAATGTGCCGTGCTCTCTACAGTGGGTGGTCCTCAGTGCAATGTGCGTGACAATCTCACTCAAACAGACTGAACAGAAAGGAAACAATAGACATCAACAGAGCTCACAGACACAACAGCAGACCAGAACATATGACTCGGCTATCTCAAAGATTGATACAGACTCTGGCGTGGCAGCACACTCAGCTCCAGCCCAGGACTCACAGGTACAATGGGGGTGTCGAGGCTCAGATGTGCCGGGATGGTGAAGACGTGCTCTGTGTATAGACTCACTCTAAACGACTACGTACAAGATCATACTAATGGTCCAAAACGACTACTCATATATACAACCATAAAGAGCCACCAACGGCCCATAAATGACAGCACCTAAGTCTATCTCCACTGAGTGGTGGTGGTGACCTGGCCACGATGTCCCCTAGACCACTGTATCCCTGCCACGTGTCACTGCCCAGCGAGTCCGTCCACTGTGAACCGACCAACCAAAGACCAACTGTAAAGTCCAAACTGTACTGACTGTCCTCTGAAAGTGACACTGTAGCCTGCTACAAAGCTGTTGAGGTTGATGTTTGTTTTCTGCAACTTTGTGGGCAGTGGAAAGAGGAGGTACAGAAAGCCTTAGCTTGTAATCCTTTTTTTTGTTGGCAAGAGGGAGTTGGATCTAGGGTGTCCAGGTCATATCAAAAGTAGGAAGCAAGAAAATTGTAATTTCTATTTTGAATGGCACAAGAGAAATCTCTTCAACTGCTTCTAGAATTGCACAATTTTATGAAGCATGTTTTAGGTCATGTGTCAAACTGCAAGTGTTTGCTTGATGATAATGAGCATTCTCAGATTTATTTTAGTAGTATGTGAACAGGTAACTAAATTGAGGAGTTTTATCAGACGTCTATTAGAAATTGGTTTGCATGCTTCCAACCTGATCATGAGTGCATGAAGATTGCATTATGAAGTGACTTAATAGCAAGATGGAAAAGAGACTAAAGCCATTCCATGAAAATGTTCGGTTGCAAAATTGATCTTTGTGAGTTGAAGGCTGATATATTTGGAAGTTTATTATCACTCAGGTATCTGAATGACAATTGGTTAACTGGTGGAATTCCTTCTGGGCTTGCACAAATCGGGAACTTAGAAATTTTGTAAGTGGATGACTGCCTCTCTCCTCCTGCGTGAAAATTGTTGCAGTGGCTCTGAGCCAATTTTGCACTTTTGTTACTTTTCAATGCTCATTGCAGACTTTTTTTGGCTATAGGTATCTTTCGCATAACAAGCTGATAGGGCCAGTACCTGAAGCACTTGCTTTTCTTCCTCGGCTTACTTATTTGTAAGATAGCTCTCTCTCTCTCTCTCTCTCTCTCTCTCTCTCTCTCTCATTTAACATACACATATTTTTTTTTTGTATGTATTGTTTATTGGGTCATTGGCTGCAAATGATCCAAGTGCCATTGTAATATATTACTAGTTGAAAAGCTCTATTTTGCATGTATGGGCAAAATGGAGATGTTAGGGATTGACAGTCTCCAATACTCTGACAGATTCATGATAATTGGTCTAGGGTGTGTTGTGGCGTGTTTTTAGATTGGCAGGCCCAATCACCGATTCCTCTCATAGTTCATTTACATAACCTGATTGCAGTTCTGAATGGATGCATAACCCGCTTTTCCGGCATAATATGTGTGAGCTTTGTGTACTTAGGTACCTGAACAACAACATGCTGACTGGCAGAATTCCAGAGCCTTTTTACCAACATCAAACTTTGAAAGAATTGTGAGTTTTTCTAGGGTCATAGAAGAAAGATGAGTACAAGGAGTAGATTGCGATATGACCCATTTTTTCTGCAGGTACATAGAAGGGAACAATTTCAGTCCTAGCGTGAAGCCTTTTGGTGTTCACAGGACAATGGAATTATCTGATACGGAGTTCCTGTTTTGAATGATGTCTACAGCTGAGGCAAACGCTATAACTTTTCGAAGGTAGATGTCCTCTTGCAGATCATTGGAACATTCAACATGATAGACTCTTACAGAGGCCAATACAGCTCCTCCTTTTTCCTAGAAGGAAATTGTAATAGAGGATACAAAGCTCGCAAGCTGTTTATGTAAAGAACTCCCTATTCTTTTTTTTGTTGAGCACCCTCCAGCTTCCAAATAAATCAAGGAAATACAGAAGCACCATGAGTGATTTAGACTGGAGATTCCACTTGGCAAAGGTTCATGGTTTGTTGGCACTAGAGTTAGCACCATTTGCAAGCAGAAGTCTCTACAATGAGCATTGCACCACCTTTTCTATGCATGCTTGGCGCTGGAGAGTTTGACATCATTCCTCATGGTCTGGATTTCAAGACCCACCGTTAACCTCGAATCCTACGAATTCATGGGAATGGTTGGATCATTGTTGAATCTTTTATCAGATTGTATCTCTTGGTAGATCTCTCTCTCTCTCTCTCTCTCTCTCTCTCTCTGTGTGTGTGTGTCGCGCGCGTGCGCACACACATTCTGTACATCGAGTAGGGTTTATCTTAGAAATCTTTTAGCTCCCTAGTCTTCCGAAAGAATAGGGCACCCACATCAAAGCAAGACTCAACCTTGGTATCTTTTATAATAGCAAGACAAGATTCTCTTTTGGGAGTTGTGATGTCCCCTCCGCCCCGTCTCCCCTCGCTCTCTCCAGATTATAGTTCCAATGTTGTTGCTTCTTCTCCCTTGTGTGCAGTCGTCTGTTGCTCTCTCATTTCTCTCTGGCCTGTGGTTGTCATTGAGTCTCTCTCTCTCTCTCTCTCTCTCTCTCTCTCTCTCTTCGTCGTGTGCATCAGGGCTGTTGGTCGTTGGGGTCATAGGTAGCTCAGAATTGATAGGGAGAGAGCCCGTGACGGGTAGGGAAAGAACACGTCCTTTCCTTGGAATCCATTGACTACATGGCGATTGGCGGAGGTCGAGAGCCATGTGGGGTTTGGATTGCTAGGGAAAGGACCGCTAAAGGGAAAGGCGGTCCTCTCCTGGTTGTTAGGGGTCGCAAGGAAGGGGACGAATACTAAGCCACGAATTGGAAACGATGCGTGACGGTGGTTCTTCGACACTGGTTGACAATTGAAATGTGCATAGTGTGGATGGATTCCAACGGTTGGTGTGTTTGTTGTTGGAGGAGAAGCGAGATTATGGGTGTTGAGGGTCAATATTGCAATAAATTCCTATGGAAGGCAATGATTGGTGCACAACGCAATGAATCCCTCATGCTGATTTGGATGCTAGTGATTGGCGTTTGACATTTCGGACGTTTTCACGATCATCCACTGGTGGTCTTGGAAATTACATCTAGTAATGGATCGTAGATGGAGGGTTAGAGCCTACTGTCCGAAGAACCTCGACCTTGACGAAAATGACAAGTCAATTTTTGTAACTTAGGGACGTGTGGTGAAGAATATAAGGAGCGTAGTTGGTGAACGATTTACAATTAAGATTTCTATTTACAAGCCTTAGGACAAGTCTTAGTGCCAAAAGAAATAGTCACAAGCTTAAGTGAAGGACACAAAAATTGCTAGGTCAAGTGTCAAGTGCTTGAAGAAAATAGATGGTTGGCCTCTCAAAAGTCTTGGGATGCACAAGGGTTTTTGGATGGTAAAAGATGGTTGTGTCACTTGGGATTTAGGGTTGCAAGAATGCATAGATGAGAAGCTCAAGGGCACATAACCCTTGAGCTTGTCCTTCTCTAAGCTTCATGCATGCACTCCTGCAACCTTACATGCAACAACAAAAATTATAGCTAAGTCAATGTGCCTTGCAAAGTGACCTTGTGCATCATGTCATTTCCAATCGTCTTTTGACAACCATTTTTCACACTACATTCTCTCTCAAGCATGTCAGTAGGCGTGTGTATAACCATGGACAAGATGACACCAAGGGGGTGGTGAAATGTTGGCAACATGTAAGATAAATCAAATTCACTTAAGCTTGCACATGTGGTGACAATACTTGGATGGGTGACCTCCCAAATCTTACACTAGCGCGCACACATTTGATTACAATGCGAGGATCAAGGACCTTCCAAAGAAGTTCTCCCAAAGGCGCAATTTGTCTAGCCACCTAGACCCCAAAACTTTAAGGTGAAGGACACCTTTGATGTAGCCAATTTGAGTCCTTTTACATTTTTTCAAGATCTTAGTAACCCTCTTAGTACTAGCTTTTTGAACGAGGCGAACAGTGGCTACCAACTAATTCAAAAGGACACAACACGTCCAATTTGCTAATCAATCCAACAACACTCAAATGCTAGCCACTTTGCTTTGAAAATGCAAGGCATATCAACTTGGTTTGATATTGAGTTTTGGGTTCGGGGTTGCAAGAATGCACACATGAAGCTTGGAAATGAAAGAGACGCTTAAGTGCATACAAAATAAGAATAAGTATTTCTTGATCTCTTGTGTGTTCTTGAGCTTATCATTGTTCTCCAAGCTTCATGTGCATTCTTCTAGCCCTAAATCCAATAATAAGTTTCAAAGCCAAGTCGATGTGTCTTGTACTTTAAAGGCTCACTGCATGGACTTTGGGAGTTATTCGCTGACCAAAAACATTGTCCTTTTGAATTTGTCTGTAGCCATTTATTCATATCAGTTCTCGAGCGTGCTGCATGTATCCAACCACAAACAAGTTAGAACCAAGGGAGTGTTGAAAAATTGCCAACATGTAGAGAGGATTCAAATTGTCTAGACCAAAGGTCTCCCATCACTTTACGGTTTTGGACAAAGAAACCTAGACCAATTTGGGAAATCTTTCACTTTAGTAAGAAAATGTAGTGAAAATATTCGAATGGGTGACCTCTCAAAAGGTTTTCCTGATTTTCTACCAAAGGTCAAGGTATATTAAACCCAATTGACATACATATGTATATGTACTAAGGGGATTAGAAATAAGAACTTTGTAGGAAATTAGGAGAAAGAGGTAAGAAAACAACACAGAACAACAAGACCCCACAAACTTACACCTTGCACCTGAACATTTCAAATCCTATACCACAGAGGAACGTAAGGTTGTGTATACAAAGGCTCAAAGAAAACCTATCGATGGGAGCAATGGAGTCTATGACGGTCCAACGATAGTTAAGGAAATAGAGTTAGCAGATCCAGGAGAAGATTTTAAACTTGTTTTCATTGCCCAAGATCTAACCGAGATTGAGGAGTGTGTACTTAAAGAAATTTTCAAGGAATTTAGGGATATATTTGCCTGGACATATCATGATATGAAAGGTGTTCCACCTTCCGTGGTGAAACACACAATCTCCATGAATAGCATGGCTAAACCAGTTCAGCAACGACCCCCTCGATAACTTCAATCAAGTTTAATGGCGTGATCTTCGGTGCATTTGGATTATTTGGACATTGGGCAATCAAATGATCTATGCCACATCGATTATACATGAGTATCGGCATTGTAGACGTGCTCGCTTGATTGGTTTGCATTAGTGTGGCGTTCTTTTGTAGCCTAATAGGACACTCGGCTACACGATGTGGACCTCCACACTCATAGCATTGAAGAGGTGGTCTCTTAGCATTGTAATTGATATTTTGACCTCTTGCCGCAAGAGCAGTTACTTGATATACATGTTTGACTTGTCCCCAATAGTCCTCCATGTAGTATTGTGGACTTTCTTCAAGCACATCCATCCCATAGGCAATATTAGGATCTATATCTTCCTCATAGCCTTCCAAACAAGAAATAGATGACTCACAACCCACTTGATTCACAGAAGTGATTCTTGGATGTGGTGGTTGCGGTCCTAGCACTGGAGGTGGTAAGGGTGTTGTTTGAACAACATTTTGGGCCCTAAGGACCATTTGTTGTGTTGTTTGTTCAAGAGGTGGAGCCGGCATCAATGCAGGCACTCGAGGTGTGTTTGTCCATGCTAAGGTTGGTCTATTGGCCATCGCACCCTTAAATACTATGCAATCCTTAGCTTGATGACCATACCTTCCACATGCATTGCAATTCCCATTGAATTTTACTCTAAAAGTAGGGCATTCACTCGTACTATGCGGTCCATAGCATACTGAGCACCATTGTTGCTCCCTTCTTGGATACATATGATTGTTTTGCGGAGCACAATTGTCTCTAAGACTCTCTTGAATAGCCTTTGTGAGATCTGCTAAAGTTATCTCTGATATCTTTGGCTCCTTAGCAATAGGCTTTAGGGTCATGGCTGATGCCCTGATGCTTGCGAGCTAATAGATTTAGGCTCAACAGACACTCTTTCTCCTTGAATCATTAAATTATCCTCCAATTGGATCGCGTTGGTGGTGACTGCTTCCCAAGTGGTGATACCTCTAATGACTAAGGCATTGTAGATATCCTCATGTCGTAATCCCCTAATGAATCTATCAAGCAATTGGTTATTGTTGAAGAGCTTATTTGGATTACATCGAGAATTCAAATGCTTCAAGCGACTAATAAAGTCTCTCACCGACTCTCCTTCCTCTCGCTGGGCTTTCTGGAGCTGAGAGGCTACACCCCAAAGTACTCCCTCTCGTATGTATTCTTTTAAGAACAGTCTCCTAAGAGTAGGGTAAATCGTTTTTTCTTCCACCCTTAGGGTTTTATACCAATCCCCAGCCTTTCCACTTAAGGTTAGGTTTAAAGCATTGCTCTTATGTAGGTCATTGTGTTCTCCAAGAGAATCGCATATTTGTGTTCAAACACTTCGATATGCTTTCTCACATCCCCGTCTCCACTAAATTTTTGTGTGAGCTTGGTTATTTGTACTACCTGACTTCTAAGCTCTCTATCAGGTGTGTTACGCATATTTGGTCATTGTGTTCTCCAAGAGAATCGCATATTTGTGTTCAAACACTTCGATATGCTTTCTCACATCCCCGTCTCCACTAAATTTTTGTGTGAGCTTGGTTATTTGTACTACCTGACTTCTAAGCTCTCTATCAGGCGTGTTACGCATATTCTCAGCAATAGATCGACCAATAGCTTGAGAAAATGTTGCCAAGTCACCTAAGTGAGCAGGCACTGTGGGTGAAGGCGCTCCAGAGACTACATGTGGAGTAGGTATTGGCATTGGGATTGGCGCATAAGAAGCCCTTGGGTTCCACGTTGGGTACGATGTTGTGCCATGTGGTGGTCCAAAGTTCATATGTGTGGCCCTAGGCATAGCAGACGTCGGATTTGACATGCTAATGCTAGCCGGTATAGTCCCATGGAAATAAGAACTTGGGTGTTGTGGTTGTGGAGCATAGGTAGTTGAAACAATGGGAGGGGTAGGGACTACATGAGTACGAGGACCCATGGGTGTATACGATTGGTACACACTTGTAGGTACTGTTGTAGGCATTGAGCTACCATGTAGTGGTGCTTTACTAACAAATGAGGTCCATGGCGTGTTTCTCGGCATGCCCATCATTGGGGTAGGCATGGTAGCTGTGGTGTCATCAAGGGAAAGATGAGCTAGACTTGGAAAGGTAAAGCTATCACTTGTGGGCTCAGATTGCACTGAGATCCCTGGTGAAACAACGTATGGAGGATCCATCACACTTACCGAGGGAGTCTCCATTTGCGATAAGGTCGGTTGTTTAGCCTTTCCTGTATCCAAGAATCTCATGAGACCCGTTGAAGGCATGTTGATCCACTTGTTCTGTCTCTCTAACTCAATGACCCTATGGATGATCTCACAAACTCTTTGTTGTTGATCCTCCACACTAGTAGCGCCCATTGTGGATTGTAGGACTTCTAACCAACCCACGTGATAGGTGTGACCTGTGTATAGGTCTCTCAGAGTTTCCGTTTGTAGTTCGTACTCCCAGTTCTCATTTAGAAACACTCCATCTATGATTGAGGTGCTAGGAGTGTCCTTTGAACTAGATGCAATGTTGATTTCTAGCGGTTGGCCCTTAGCGGTTGCTAAGTCAGGAGCACTCGATTGCTCTCTTAGCAAAGATATTGACATAGGGGCTTTCGCTTTTAACTCTCTTCGTTGCTCCGCCTTACGTAAGCTCTCGACTTCCTTTTCCCTCGCTGCAAGTATATATCACTCAACCTCTTGCACTTCGGCAAGGCTTCTACCATCAGGTAATATGACCTCGGAGGAAAATAACTCTGAAGAGTCAGGAGGTGCAGTGAATGAAGTATTCACGTGCACATTCTCTAACGGTATAGAGTCTACGTTGTTCACGAATGGAGAATTTAGTTCCCCACCCCCCTCATTTATATCATTAGCTCCACGTTTGGAGCTAGTGGCTCTACTAAAGGTTTCCTTCAGGCGGCTAAGCACGCTCGGTCCGGACCGCGGGCCCATGACATGCATGTCTTGGCTTGAGCTATTGGGATTAGGCATTGGGAAACCCTCCATGACGTCGTAGTCAGAGGAAGAGTCACTAGCTGCTATGTTCCGGTCTTGGTTTCTACTACCTTGGGTCCCCGCGGAACCTAAAGTAGGTGGATATTGAGAACTCGCGTAAGTCGAAATTCTCTCTACCTGCTCCGTCTCTAGCACACGACCAAAGCACAGATGCATGTGCCTTTGACACCCTACAAGCGTCGGCGAATAACCTCGAAGGTTAACCGCTTACCTTTTTTAAGCGTCCGTTTTCACTCGTGTTTTTTACGTTTTTAATGTTTTTTAATGTTTGATTTTTTTAATTAAAGTGTGTGATAGCTCGAAACGAGCGTATCACTTAGAGGCTCGCCGTGTGCTTTACAGCACAATTTTCGGGCATCTGAAGTTCCGTTGGTCCTCAAAAAATCGATTTTTAGCTACGTGTGAAGCTAAAATTTGTAATTTTAAAAGGTGACTGAGGCCTAAGCCTGAGCGTGAGCTTGGGCTTGGGTATGGGCTTGGTTCTGGGAGATATTCCTGATCCCGGTCCTACCTTTAAATTTTTTTACTTTTTGATTTATTTATTTATTTTTTTAAAAAAGGATAAGGTCGTCGCGGCCTGCGCGAGAGCACACACACACGCTATCTACCTACTTCTAACTAATACACCTACTGTTACACACTAACACACTCTATTAGCTCTCACAGATCTACTTCCTATTTACTGTACACAAAAAACTAACAACCTTAATACACAGAGAATAAACACAGTACCTTTGAAAACTCCATGAACAAAGAAAACTAACAACCTTAATACACAGAGAATAAACACAGTACCTTTGAAAACTCCATTAACAAAAAAAATACACAGTATAACACAAAATCCTTCTTCTCAACACACACACCCTCCTTTCTTACCTTTCCTACAATTGAAATTGCACCACAAAAGAAGCACAGAGTGCCATTCAAGCTTAGTGTATGGCATTCCCCGACAGCAGCGCCAAAAATTTGTGTGTATGTCGCACGTGTCAATGCAAGGAACTTGCCGATACACCGCGTGCGAGCCACAAATGGCTCCAAGCACACAACAAGCCTAAACTAGTAAGCTCAAAGATGATGATGGTGTGTCACTCATCGCTCTACGCTTGCTTCGTGGAGGATTATTCGTCGCGAAGAAGAGGGAGACGCCGCTACGCCGCGCTCAACCGCCTCGCCGCCGTCGTGCCGTCGCAATGCTCGATCGCACTCTCTCTCTCTCTCTCTCTCTCTCTCTCTCTCTCTCTCTCTCTCTCTCTCTCTCTCTCTCTCGCTCGCTCGCTCGCGCGCGCGCACACACACACACACACACACACACACACACACACACAAGGAGATGAAGAAGAAGAAGATGGAGATGGAGCAAGAGCACTCTTCAATTGCACAAATGAGAGAATGAGTGAATTTTAGGTCTAGTTGACTTTTATATGAGCTCACCCCATTCACACTTGGGCGCCCATGCGTAGCCAACTAAACCCTTGAATGTTCCAGTTTGAGTGTGCCTCTCATTGGCGATCACTCTTACCCTTTTCCCTTTATCTTGAGATCTATGAGTGTCAACCGTCACGGCTCACGGACACCCTATCACCTACGACGGATGATTGTATTATTTACTTGGTAGAGTCAGGTACCGGGCTTGTCGGTCCCAATCATGAGATGCCAGGATTCTACACCATTCTCTATGGATCAGAGTTGTGTTGGGGGTTCGACAATGATGGTGCAGCTAAAGTTGGTTGATGCTATGAAGTGTGCAAAGCAAACCTATGTCTATTTACAAGTACATGCTAAAGTGGCAAAGAAGATATCAAAGTCAAGGGTAGGCGAAGGGCAGCGGATGTCTATGCTTTAGGTGGTTTTTAGACCAATATGCCTTGCCAAGGAGCCTATCAAAGGTGGCTAGTCAAAGTGTTTGAAGAGAAAAAAGAAAAGTGTCAGAGGTGGCCCTCAATGTGATCTCCAAGCCAATCCAGATGGCTCATCAATCGGAGCTACAAAGTGCAAGTTATGGCACTTTTGAATGTAAAAGTGGTTTGCAGATCCCTATCGAATCGGGTGATTGCAGATGGATGGCCAGAGTGGAATTGAATGCAGGGGTCTAAAGTGATCGATTGATCATGCATGTTAGTCTTTTCAGATTGGCAATGGAGTTTAAAAGACTGAATTATGGGCAATTAAACTTTTTTCAAGGGCTAGTTATGTGCCCATTTGATCGCCTTGGTAGGCGTGCCTTCAGGGATTTTTTTCAACCTCCCCACGAGGGTTTTTTGTAGGGGTACTATGAAATGTGAGAAGGCCACCAATAGTTATAGAGCATCAATTAGAGTTGAATGAGAAGATCTCATTTAAGTTGGTGGATAAGTGTGGCGATGAGGAGGCATATGGTTTGTTGCAAATTTTGGGTGCACCATACAAGGGCACGAGAAATTTCAAAGATGGAGCTGATGATGCAAGCTAAAGTTGGTGGTTGGGGCTTGCCATGGGATTTTACAGGAACTCCATCCGATAGTTATGCAGACATTGGGAGAAATTCAAAGTGGGGATAAAAGAATAATTTTTAAAAGCTTTGATGAAGGTTTTTTCTTATGTTTGGGGGTGGAGGCCTTGGGCAGTGCCACCTGGGGGTGCCAAAAAACCCCACATAAGGAGTGGGAATTGGAAGGTTCATAGTATATGTATAGAATTAAACACACACACTCCATAAGCATCCAAGGAGGGAGAGAGGGAGCTCTAATGGCTCCTCGCTTCACCTCCTCTCACGTGTGGTGGTGGCAGCTCTATGCGGGTGCTAGTTGTGGTACGTGGTTGTGGAGCAGTAGCACTATCGAAGCTGTTTTGTCATGTTGGTGTTGGAGCCGATTGCCGATGGTGGCATTGATAGTGATGACATGGCACTTTGAGCCCGCTAGGGTGCTTTCCCACGGGGGTGTCCTTGGGGCCCCTCCCTTTTTTTAATTAAGGATAAACGGGTGCTGCCCTCCAAAAATAGGGGACCTTATCCGTGTGAGACTATAAAAAAAAATTCCATACGCTAAAAAAGAAGTGGTTTATGTGCGACATGCAAAAAATTCGACACATGTTCGGAGAAGAAAGAAAGTGCTGAAAGAGCAACGTTTCGTCTCGTACAAGGAGCCCCCCTTTTTCCGTTCTAAACAGCAACGGTGCGAGCTCGAGGGAGGAGAGAAGAAGCATTGTACAACTTTTTGGTGAAGAAATCCATTTTTGTTTCCTCCCTATTGTCAATATACACGTCCCCCTTTCTCTTCTTCCCCTTTTCTTTACTCTATGGTGGTGAACGGCACCGTGTGTGTGGTTTTCAGACCGCATGTGGCGGTGTAGAGAGGGAGAGAAGTGTGTTGTGCAATGGTGGCATCTTTGATTGATGTATTGTGGGTATCATGCAAGTGTGGATCTATCATGGTGTACATATGCTCGTTTGTGTGCAGCATAAGGTGTGTGTTGTAAAAACCATGTCGTTTTAAAGGTCTTATTGAGTGGATTGGGGTGTTATGAATATTGTGGGTTATATAGAGGCAAGCTGTGAATGTTTTTGAGTGTGTTTGCATTCCCCCTCTCCAACGTGCACCTAACCATATGTTGCTAATATTTAAATGGGCACTCATTTGTATACACTTTGTAATGTTGTTAATTCATTTGTAATCATCCACGAAGCTTGAAGTATCCTTCCCTTGAATCATTCTAAATTTGTAAAGGTTCCTTCTAATGCTGATTTTGTTGATTTTTTGCTTGGTACCAAAACTGTCCTCTAAGATGGTCCATGCTTAGATGTCTATGGTGCAATTGTGCACATAACAATCGTGTAAAGAAGTGATAGTTATGCCAAGAGCTTGTTCATCTTTTGCTTGAATTTGTGCAATCTGAACTCTAATGAGTGTGCTTTCAAATGTAGATGGGTCAGCTACCCATGGTTTAAGAGCATACCACACTTGTTTGTGCATAAGGTAACCTCGTAGTTTGGCCTGTCAGGTGTGGAAACCCTCTCCATTGAAACATAATTGGTATATTTCCCAAGGGTCAAGGGCGAATCCCAAAGGGAAAGAGTGGCTCCATATAATGTGGAAAGCTAGAATACCTTTTTGGACTATTGTGCAACTCACCATGCCATGAGTGCTAGGCCACATGTCCTCACATGCTCACAGGGTGACGACTGTTGTTTATACAAGAGGTCATACCCATATCATTTGAGAGGTCTAAGCCAAAGGCCATAACCCAATAGGACATATGCTAGGCTATGTTCCCTCACATGCTCACTTGTCACTTCTGATTGTGGTAGAGGTGATTCCCATATTATTTGAGAGGTCTAATCCAAAGGCCATAATCCCAATAGGACATATAGTTTGTAATCTCACATGTGAGCATATATATGAGTATTCCACGGTCTAAGCATAGGAAGGTTGTTAAGAGGATCTTTCACACTAATTCAATGGCACTATGCATCTTGTGTTGTTTTATCCTAGGGGGATCAATGCCGCCACATTTACATGTTGTTTTGGGCTCAAAGTAGGCTATTTCTATGACACACTTTTGTGTCCACATGCATATCATGGTTGAGTGAGAAGCGGCCAACTTTGGCCACTTCTAGTTTGGGAGAGAGTGAGAAGTAGTGTTGGGCTTGCTCCCCTTTGTGGGTTGATCATAGTTTATGAGGCACGGTACTTACTTGTACATGAGCTAGCTATTCTTCATTACAACACTTACCAGGGGTATTTGCTATTGTACTATGATAGTGATATGTGTGAGCATACTTAGGACTATTGGGGCACAATTTTTCCTCACTAGGAGGTTTTTCCCTTTGCTTGTAAATAACCCCAAAATTCTAAGGCAAGCCTTAACTTTGTACATTGACACTAATAATACACTCTAAGTGTAGTGTGCTCTCAAGCTTCCCCTTCTCCGAGCTCCTGAGGTGGTCACTATTCTTGAGTATGCCATATCATATGCATTCAACACTCTAAAGATAACCCCCATATATATTTGTGTGTCATTAAATCTATGTCATATATATGTATACTTTTATTTAATAAATTACATCATCCATGATGTACTTGTACACATTTTAGCAAAAATAAACCACGATCTAGCCAAAACGTTCATGCAAACTACTTATGTACAACTAGAATATGCCAATGTTCTAATTGATACAATATCTAGACATGCAGGTCCTATGATCAAGCTCAAATGGTGCCTAAACTTAGACAATGACAAAAAAATAAACGATCTTGGCTTTGAAGCATGATCATAAAGAGACACGGTATCAATTGCCCAATCTCAGAAAAAGAAGAAAACAAGAAGGAAGAGATCGCAAAAAGCAGCGAAGTCAGACCCTAGTTCAAAGACCAACATAGGGACTGGGGACGACCCCGTATATATGAACGACGCTGAAGAGGATTTTGATTCAGGAGAAACCATGGAGACAAAAACGACCACTAAGATAGAAACCAACAAGGAAGATCTTCATGAGCCACAATGGCCAGGATCCAAGCAGAAGATAGGAACTTATCCAAACCCTACAAAGGACATTGAGCGAGTCAAGCAATTAAGGAGTTTGGTAGAAGATACCCAAAGGGATCTAGAACCAGCACCTAGGAAGATCCAGATTACAGACATCGCGTTCCCTACGCAACAACAACCTCACCAAGACCATAGACCCTTAGCCATCCTAGTGTCATCCAAGAAGAAAGTGACTTAAAGTCATGGGAAAGTGGGCGTACTCACTTCTTGATGGAAAGAATGTTTACAGAGGGACTACTTGATCCTATCGAAGATATGGAGATCCCATCTTCCCTACGTCAAGGGACTCAAGGCCAAAAGGTGCCGTTAAACATTGCGAAATTGATGGATTTCATGTCTTCAGAAGTTAGAACCAGCATCATGTCCAAACTATATAAAGACCCTGAGCTAGTCTCAGATCTTCGAGCCTTCCTCAATGGAGAACTAAAGTTTGGGCTACCACAATTTGCACAGATGGATGGAGCTGGGGAGATGCCAATAGAGGAAGAACACTTAGATCCACAAACCAACCTAGATGAGAATCTTGTTATAGAAATACTTGTTAACAAGTTGGGACAATACTTTGAGGGTGATGAATCCAATGCGACCATACCAATCACTACTAAGGGATTAATGTGAAGGGAATCCTTGATGGTGGCGCTGGGGCTAGCATTGTGACTAAAAATTGCTGGAAAACTATGGGAAGACCTCACCTTGCGACCACAACCATAGTAGTGAAGATGGCCAATGGGTCTATTGTTAAACCTATTGGGATGCTAGAAGATCTCAAGATCAAGGTCTTTGGACATAAAATAAGGATTACCTTCATTGTTATGGATTTCTCCAAACACACTATGGCATCGGAGATGATTTTAGGACGTCCTTTCATGAGGGAAGAAAAAATAGTGCATGACTGGTCTAAAAACCATGTCTACTTGCAGTTCCAAGATTCATTTTTACAACAGGAGAAAATATTTCATTGAAGTCAATACCTTTCTTTTGAGAAAACCCTTTTACCACAAGCCTAGACTTGTACCTTTTCTTCCCACCTTCTTCTTCCTTCAGCTTGTACACCCATTTGTTTTGAAGTGCCCGCTTACCTTTAGGCAACTCAACCAACTCCCATGTTTGGTTGCGATGTAGTGAATCCATCTCCACTTGCATGCTCTTCGTCCATTCTTCTTTGGATTCATGTTGCATAGCTTCTTCGTATGATTCCGGCTCTCCAGAATCTGAGATCAAGAGATGGTTGAAGGAAGGAACAAACCTTTTTGGAGGTCTACTTGCTCTTGTAGATCTTCGGGGAATAGGTTGAGGCTCCTCATTTGGTTGACGTTGTTGCACATTGTCACCGTTTGCAGTCCTTGAGTCTTCACCGTCCTCAAGCTCCATGTACTCATCACCTATTTCTTTTGTTTGTTTTCTTTCCAAGTAATCTTTGTACATATTTTGTTCGTTAAAAATTACATCCCTACTCCTTAAGATTTTACCATCTTCAGGATTCCATAGGCGATACCCAAAGTCTCCTTCTCCATAGCCAATGAAGAAACACTTTTTGGACTTTGCATCTAGCTTTGATCTTAGGGTTCTATCTATGTGCATGAAAGCCTCACACCCGAACACTTTGAGAAATGCATAATTCACCGGTTTACCTGTCCATGCCTCTTCTGGAACTCCCCCATCCAAAGCCGTTGAGGGTGACCGATTGATTAAGTACACAGACGTACTTACAGCTTCCGCCCAAAGCTCAAGCGGTAGGCCTGCATGTAGCCGCATGCTTCGTGCTCGTTCCATGATTGTCCTGTTCATCCTTTCCGAAATCCCATTTTGTTGAGGTGTCCTTGGGGTTGTCCTTTGCCTCCGAATGCCATTGCTAGCACAAAAGCTTTCAAAAGCTTGGCTGCAATATTTGCCTCCATTGTCGGATCTGAGGCATTTAACCTTGGTACCTGTTTCATTCTCCACAAAGGCTTTCCACCTTTGAAATATGGAAAATACATCGGATTTATTCTTCATGACATAAACCCATGTTTTTCTAGTCGCATCGTCTATGAATGTTACATAGTACAATGAGCCACCAAGTGATGGTGTACTTGCAGGACCCCAAACATCATAATGAACCAACTCAAGTTTTTTATTTTTTCTTTCATTTCTTGATTTTCGCATGGAATGAAGCCCCGGAATCTACTATCCAAGAATTAGACACATTGTCTAATGAGAGAATTAGAGCATCTTGCTCTACTTTACCTGCCACATTGGCCTCCGATGTTGGCTTGTTGTCTTGAGACTCTGTCTCCTTCTTCTTCTTGGACCAGCAATCCTTCTTGACGTGGCCCTTCTTGCCGCAGTTCCAACATTCAAGAACTGACTTTGTGCGTGACTTGCTCCGTCTTGAGCGATCACGACCCTTTTGGCTTTTGAACCTCTCCTTAGGCCTTCCTCTTGTTTCCACTGACAATGCAACACTTGATGATTCTCCTGTGCTTCTCCTTCATATTTCCTCGCTTAGGAGAACACCCACAACATCATCAAACTTAAGAGTATTTGTGCCAGAGATAGAATTATTTACAGCCATCACAAGGCTGTCCCAATATCTGAAAGTTGGATTGGGCAATGGACAATGTCCAAGGTGTGGGAACTAGGAAGATGTCATTCACCTCTTGATGAATTGTCCAAAGCTAAAGCCATTACAACTTAGTAAACAATGGATTTATAGGTTCAAAGCTATCTGGAGCTTGTCCATTCCAATTAAGCAATCAATGCTGAGTTGGCTAATGTTGCACCAGGGATTATGGATAGGGAAGAGAGCCTTGAAATCTCGATTGGGCAATTGACAATGTCCAAGGTGTGGGAATCGGGAAGATGTCATTCACCTCTTGATGAATTGTCGAAAGCTAAAGCCATTACAACTTCGTCTATTCAAAGCATGCTGAACACTACATCCACAACCCTTATCTGTTTTGGAATTGTTGATAGGATTCAAAGCATGCTCATATGTGAATTTCAAAGATCTTTGACTTGTAACAATTGGAGACCTAAGCTTCTCTTCCTGTACTCTAAGGAAAGGTTGGATATGGCTTACTCATGTAGCCTATTGTAACCCCTCTCGAAGGGATCGCCTCTTTCCCTACCTTTGAGGCCATGTGCTCTCCTCTTTCTCCTCTTTAATACAAAATAATTGTTCTTAAAAAAAAAACTTACATTTAGTTGAGCCGAAGCTCTCTTAGAAGGCACAGAGCAAAGGAAAACACTGCTAATACTCCCCTTGAAAAAAAAGCTAGGAGTACAAGCAGAAGACCTGCTTTAATCATCTTATCAAAATTCGTGTGCACAACAACGCCCCATTGCAAATGGATATGCAAGGAAAAGTTTAAAAGTGGCTTACTACTACATTGGGCTTCTACATCTACTAACATAATATGGTGAAAGGGGGAGCCCTTTACATGTCAGGTCGCAATCTGCGACCTGAAGGCTAAAGTCCAAAATGAAAAAAGCCCCTTTGCACGCGATAAAGAGGGAGAGAGGGGGAGAGAGAGAGGCAGCCTAAGGCTGCTGACTGTACTAGTAGATGTGTAAGGAAATAGGTTTGATCCTTGATTTAATGCTGAATTAAGAGAGAGAGAGAGAGAGAGAGAGAGAGAGAGAGAGAGAGAGAGAGAGAGAGAGTAAGAGAGAGAGAGAGAGAGCACCATTTGTGCTCCGGAGTCCGTCCCGACCAGTGTTCGGGAAAAATCAAAATCCCAACCTTACAAATCTCCCTTCCCTATAGTTTGCAACAGGAAAATCAAAATCTCAAGAGGGAGCTTCCCGTTTGTCCCAAAAGACATGAGTTTTTTTCCCTTTTAGCCAAAACAGATAGGGAACATTTCCTTTTTGAATCAAAGGTAGAGTTTCATTTTTAGTTGAACATTACTATAGAGTACTTTCACTTAACTTTCCAAGTGCTCAATTGGCAGTAGGAACTTATATTCAAGAAGCCTATAAAAACCTGAATCTCTTTTCATACATAAACCATTGGAACAAACCATTCAACATAACTTGAAGCTCCTAGTTGTTATAAAAATGCATTTACTTAAAAAATAAGCACCTTGTAAAATTTTTTAATACAAATCTTCATATCTTTTTTCATGCATTGCAAACCATTAAAAAATGAAGCACATAACATAACTTACAATCAATTTTAGGTACTATGAGAATGTCATTGCTTGCAAAGTAAGCACCTTACATTAATATGATATCCATGGGTATGCACATGTACAAAAAGAAGTCCTCCACCAAGAGCAATGTGCATAGGAGAGGCAAAAAGTTTGATGAAGTCAATACTTGGGCCCATTGGGCATCCACAAAAACTTACATATATGGGCTCGATGAAGCCGATATATCTCTTGGTCATCCACAAAAAGAGCCTTGCATCCACAAAAAGTGTCTTACATCCACCAATATTCATGCATCAAACATCAATGGTTGAGATCCCCTCTTGAGTGAAGAGGTGCCTACTTGTCCCACTTTTCCAAATCTCCATTGCATTAGAGAAGTCAAACTCATCTCTACCTTCAATGGAAATCACCATCAATGCATTCAAGCTCTCTATCTCTAATCGATTCCGCCATTTGTTTTTAATCTTTGTGCAGGCACTAAATCCCCGCTCACAAATTGCAATGCTACAACATTGCACGAGAGCAATTTGGCAAACCTTCAAGATGTTAGGAAAAACATCCTTCCAAATGGCATTATTTGCAAGCAATGAAGTCACTTCCATGAGGCTCATTTTAGCAAAATCAATACCCGCTTGGCGTTTGAAATTTCTAAACTCAACCTTGAAAGCCTCCCCATCAATAATAGGAGCAAAGAACATATTAGCAACCCTTTTGGCAATACCATAAAATAAAGAAATTGTATCACATTCATCATTTCCATACTCCTTGAGTAATCTCTCATGCATAGGGTGTTGAGCCGGAACCAATATTTTGATTGCATGCAAAGTGGAATTATCAACAAAGCGCTTTTCAAGGGATTCACACAACTTTTTTGCATACTTGAATTGAAAGTCTAAAGCATTTTGCAAATCCACACCTTCAACATCTCTCATGATTTTTTGCCCAAAAAACATGTCTCCTTTCAAGGAGGTCCGCAAAGCATACATATACCCATTTGTAGCACCATAATCCGGCATAATAGGGTATCCACCAATGCCCCTTTGAGCCGCATTCAAATCTAGCTCACGTTCATCCAAATACTCATCCTTGATACAAAGGATTGTACTTTTGACTATCCCATGGATGGTGGTCACATCCACATAGTCCTTTTGGAATCTCAAGCTTAAATCCGTTACCTTTTGCAAGATGTTGGCAAGAAAATGTAGAGCATAAATGCATTCAAAAGTGCTTAAAACATCATACAAATCTTTGCGTTCTTTCTCCAAAGCCACAAGCAATGCATCTAATGACTTGCATATCTTTGTTATGCATGCATGACGACTAAGCCATCGTATCTCAAAGATACGTTGCATTTTAATTGTTTCGCAATCAAATTCCTCTTGTAGGTCATTCAAAGCATCCCTTCGATTAGAACTACTTGGCTATTGCATTCACAAGTACATCTATTTTCTTTGCATATGCAATCTTCTTACTAGTATCACATGTGGCTAAATTTGTGCGGTGTGCCACACAATGTATAGCGGTTAACATTGGATTTACATTCTTCATTAGTGTGGCTACTCCCTTTTTCCTACCAACCATTGTGTTGCACCCATCGGAACCAAAGGCAATCAACCTAGAGAGGTCTAAATTAGATCTTTCTAGCTCAAGCATGATGGTAAAGATCCCCTTTTCCGTGCTATCCGTGGTGCGAATAATACCATAAAATGCATTACAAGGCATTGATCCCTCTTCTAAATAAGAAAGGTACATAACCATGTGGTGGTGAATGGAAATATCGTGGACTCATCCACCATCACACCAAACCATGGACTATGTTTGACTTTTTCTATGGTCTCTTGCATTATGGATTGTGCAATACATTGCACCATCTCCGAGCAAGCCTTATCATCATTGTAAAGGCTTGTCATAGACTTAACATCAAAATCCTTCATTAGAGCAAGCAAAGAAGGATACACTGCAAATGACAAGTTATTTCTACCAATAAAGTAAGCCGTTTTGAACAAATTGAGCAATGACTCCTCTTGAGTTGAATGCATTTTTTTCAAACCCTTTTGCATGGTCGGTTTTGCAAACACTTGTGCATTCCTTGCATCCCTATGGCATTGTGTGCGAGCATGGCTAAGAAGATTACTTGTTTTAAAATTCCTAGAACCTTTCTTGGAGTAACTAGATTTAGCATGTGGATAGTTCATACAATATGTGCAAAAAAGCCTCACCTTCTTGTCATCATATACAAGCCAAGGTTTAAACCGATCTAACCACTCATCTTGCCAAAGCTTTCTACGCACCTTTTTCTTATCCGACTCCACACTAGTATCTCTTGCATTCTCATCATCAACATCAATAACAATGGTAGTAGGTATCTTATCGGTTTCCTCCGCAACTCGTGGTCTTTTTGAAGCTATCTTTGTCAAGGTGCCGTATTGTTCTAAAGAACGTTGATGACTTTTGCGTTCCATGACACTATTTTAGAAGACAAACAAATAAGATTTTAGTAGCATTCAACAAGTTGCTAAGTTTAAGTGAATATGTTCAAACTCCAATAAAAGCTTTTAAGCAAAAGCTTACACTTCTAAGAAGAAGAACTAGTTTGGTGAAAGAAAAAGAGGCCATACTCTAGTGTATTTACCCTTAATCAACTAATAAAACTATGCCTTTTGTATAAACATAATATCCTCCTCACTCACCCTACACCATTTTACTAAGTGCCAATATATTTATTTTTTAAGTGTGCACTTGAAAAAAAGGCTAGTTAGTAGCTACAATGCATCTCTTCAATTTAGACAAAGATAACCCCTTTACCATACCCCCTCACATTCTCAAAAAGTGTAAACTGATTAATAGCTTAGTGATTGAAACTATCCCAGGACCTCCAAAAGGGATATGTCACGCTAGAGCTAACCAAGATAAAACTATGTAGTTGAGTAGCATTGAGAAGTTTTCAACATTTTTGGAACAATCCCAAAAGACCTCAAAGATGGGGTATGAACATAGGGGTAGTCAAAAGATGGGGTATGAACATAGGGGTAGCACTGTAGCTAGCACACCAAGCTACACCCTAATTGTTGACCATTACTAGTGCTTAAAAATCTTTATCTCCAAAACTTGTCAAACCTACATATGAAAAATTTTATAGGTAAATTGAGTAAACTTGAAGATTTTTACACTAGATTACGATTAACTTTCTTTAAAAATTTTAAGTTCTTATCTTCAAATCTAACATTTTGAGGTAAATCATGGCATTTGTAGGTGAGATTACACTAAACCTAGGTTTTTTTCGAGCACCGGTCAAGTCCATTAACTACTTCGTGGGTTGCAAGCGAAGCTAAATCTATAAGGCCTTGAGTTAAAGTTTAAATAATGTGTAAAAAATTGACTTAAACATTGATGTTTTATAATATGTATGGCTTTAAGTTTAAAATAAAATACCTTTAGGTTTTGAGTCTTGAGTATTGACATAGTTAAAGTTTAAACAATGTGTAAAATATTGAGTGTAAAATATTGAGTTAAACAGTGATACTTAATATTGTTTATGGCTTTAAGGTTTATAATTAAAAAAATACCTTGACAAACGATCAGTGGATTCTGGAGAGATTGACGCCGTCTGCAGTCGAAGTCTGGAGAGATCGAAGCTGCAATTTGCAATGCCCTGGAGTCGTGACTTGTATATACAAGTGAGAACACCAGTTCAAAGTTGGAACTTGGAAGTGACCCCCGAGCGAGGTCCACATGGCACATACATTATACATGTAACATAACTTAGTAAATACATAAGGTTCTAGAATCTAACTTCTAACTTCTCTATTTTATATATACATATATATATATATATATATATATATATATATATATATATATATATATATATATATATATTTATTTATTCAGTTCCTCTTCACTTGGTTATTAAACGGCACTAATCTTTTTTATGGATATTTCCATTAGGAGATTTTCCCCTTTCTTGCCCAACCTTAAGGCACGTTTCCCTTTGGGCCCAATTTCCACCTTGACGACCTGCCCTTTTGGCACCACTCCAACGGGCAAAACCATTTTCCCAACAGGGAGCTTATTAAGCTGAGACACATTTTTCCCGAACACTGGTCCCGACTCCAAAGCCACAAATGAACTCAAAATCGAGGATCTATCGGGAAAGTATTCCCTGTCGATTAGCAAAGGTAGGCAGAGCCCCAGCCCCAGAGGGAGGCGACAAGATGACAAGCACGGAGAGGAAGGTGTCGCCGCCGCGCTGTGGGGCAGGCAGCAGACCACGGCGCCAGGGCTGCAGGGCACGAAGCCTGGAAGGAAGCGAAAGTGCGGCATGGATGATGGAGCTTGGGAAAATAAAAGTTGAAGAACCACCTGGGCCCTGGCAGCACAAGCGGCTCGCGTGCAATTTGGTCAGAGAGTAATATCGTGAAAATCTTCACGCGGACTGCAGTCTGTAAGAGTACTACCCATGGCCCATGGGGGAAGTCTCTGGACCCCTTTGCCCCGCCCTTCATATTTAGCCCTCCGGCTCTCATCCCCCTTTGTCTCTTCGCCCTCCCAGATCAGTCCCAGGCTCCCACTGTCCCAAGCGCCCCTCCCCGCTGAGAGTCCTCCTCCTCCACTTGTACTTGTCAAGTCTGAGTATTTTATTTATGTTTAATAAGTATAAGTACTATGTATGTGTAATTGCATTCCTGTCAGACAATTCACACATCATAGGCTCCTGCATTCTGCATTCTTTCAATCTGTTCTCCCGCTTGACTTGCTTCATTGGCAAGTCTCCATTTGTTTAACCTTCTGTCGATTTCTCCACTTGGACAGCCACAGGGATGAAGCCTGGGCAATGCAGCCCAGCTGCTGCTCTCCAAGAATGTAGCAACTGTGCCGAGGCAGTTATCGTCTTCCCTCGGAGCAGCTTGTCTTCGCTGCCCCTCGAGAACATCGAAGAGGACACTCCCATGTGCTTGCCGCTCACTGTGCCGCCCCAACTTCCGCCAGAGACTCCGCAAGAGCCCATGGAGTTTCTGTCAAGGTCCTGGGGCATCTCTGCACTGGAAGTTGCAAAAGCCTTGAATCCAATAGATACCCGGCGAAGATTACAAGGCAGCGACAAGCCTGCAGGGGAAAAGGCCAATCTCGTAACAGCACCACTCACATTTGCATCAGCTATGACAGCCCAGATGGTCTTGGAGAGAATTATGTCACAATCGGTAAGGTGTTAGAATAACTACTGTAATTCTCGATATGGTAGGTGCGGGCTGTGTAGGACATGGTGCTGTTCCATTTGCACATGGCCTTTCATGAGCTATGCACACTCTCCCTCTAGTTTTCTGTTCATTGCTTCCTTTCTTGTAAGCAGGATATCTCGCCCTTTACTTCCAGAAGAAACTCGTACAGCAATGGCCCCATGAGCTTTGTGGGTGCTACGCTTGCTGGCGGAAGCCCTCCAGCGTCTCCAAGACAAGTTGATGATCTATCTGTAAGTGTGTTGCTTCTTGAGAACTTTTGCAAGCATCGTGCTTTGCGAGTGTTTTATTGATGTATAGAAAGGTATTGGTTTGTAGCAGACCTGGCTCTTGCTGCATCAGACAATGAATGCAGATGCTGGCTCAATGGATTGCCTCCATAATAACAAGGTATTACATTTGAATGCCCCATCCATATTCAGCTCTTGCACCCTGCCCCTCACTACCAACCTGATAATTCATTGCAAATTTTGGATATCTGACATTCTACCTTCTGCATACCTTACCAGTTTTTTTGGTATTCAGCAGTTTTGCCGGAGCTTCAGTGGAGCTAAGCCACCCGTCCGAGGAATGTCAGTCAAGAAGTGGCTCAAGGACATGAAGGAAAGAAAGAAGGAGACTCTTCGCGTGCAGAATTCTCAGGTGCATGCTGCTATGTCGGTTGCCGGTGTAGCCGCAGCTTTGGCTGCCATTGCAGCTTCAACTGCCACCACCTCATGTGAAGAAACCCAGAATAAGACAAGTGTGGCTGTTGCCTCCGCAGCTGCACTTGTGGCAGCACAATGTGTCGAGGTTGCGGAGAGCTTGGGAGCAAACAGAGAGCAGATATCATCAGTTGTAAGCTCTGCTGTTAGTGTGAAAACACCCGGAGATGTAATGACACTAACAGCAGCTGCTGCCACAGGTACATTGAGTGTTTTACTGCATAGAACAAGGGCTATGATAAAGCCCTACCTTGAACGCGCAGCATTGGTCAGATGAGACTATATGTAAGTCAAGAAATTGGATTTTCAGGCCACATTGCTGATTGATGTTTTCCTCTATTTTGGGCTGCAGCATTGCGAGCGGCTGAAACCCTGAAAGCACGTGCTTCTCGTAGTAGCATCAGTCATGCGACGGTCATCCCATACGAAAGAGGCAGCAGCAACAACTCGAATTGCAGCGGTGACCTGGCCTCTGAAGATGGCATTGAAGCTGAGCTTTGTGGCCAGGACTTTTTGGGAAGAGGATGCGAGTTCCTCAAGCGAACAAGGAAAGGTAAGGACTGCTATGGCAGGTCCTGTCGATCAAAATTGACAGTTTGGAATAGTTTGCTAAGACCGTGCATGCTTTCTGTGGCTATGGCAGGGGAGTTGCATTGGAGAATACTTTTTGTCTATGTAGACAAGAATTCTCAGGTGATTTGTGGAGCTTTTTCATTATTTAAGCATATTTGCCACCTTCGGCGACATGCTAAATTGCTAATCAGTGACTTTGATTAATAAATAGGTGGTTGTTAAGTCTCAGAGCAAATACATGGGTGGCACTATCACCAAGAGCAAAAAGCGTGAGTGTCAAGCAAGCATCTCTTCTTCGTCGTTTGTTCTTGTGTTTTGAGTTCGTCGTTTGTTCTTGTGTTTTGAGTGGTTGTATGCTAGCTGTACTAAACTGACGACATTCGTCTTCGAGCAGGCATGGTTCAAGATGTGATCGTGGAAATTCCTGCTTGGCCTGGAAGAGATCTTTTAGATGGGGCAGAGCAAAGGCGGTACTTTGGCATCAAAACGGACCATGGGGTTATGGAGTTGGAGTGCAAGAACGAAATGGATCATCGGCTATGGACAGAAGGTATCTCACGACTCTTGTTACGCACTCAAAATCGGAGGCCAGTGCACAATGGAAGACAGTCTTGAGTTTCTTAGCATTGCAATGATGCAATATCGGAATATCTCGGATGGGGTCCTTGTGTAAATTAGATCTATGGCATATAGTAGAGTGTCATCGCAACCATGATCTCAGCTTAACCTGTCATGAATCTGAGTTCGTGGCCAGTTTAAATCTTTTATGTTCATCTTATCATACAAAATTTCAGTCTGGATGAAGAGAAAACAGATATAGGCATAGTCTAGCAGTTGGTCAACCTTTGAGTTCGGCATCGGTGGAAGCTACTCTATAATACAAAGCTTTGAAGGCTTGTAAGGAAGCACTCATTTAGACCTTTCCGAGCCAAGTCTACAATACACAAGCTTCTGTTTTGAGGTTCACAAGCCAAGAACAGAGAAGCCTAGATTTGAAAGCAGTTGTGTGGGTGTAGCTGCCCGTGCATTTTCATCAGCTAATTTTGTAGATGTTTTACCTTATATTTATATATACTAGTACGGCCAGCGGCCTTGAAGGCCCCTTTTTTCTCTCTCCAAACTAGATAGCAAAGACACCTCTCTCTCTCTCTCTCTCTCTCTCTCTCTCTCTCTCTCTGTCTGCTAGATTGCCGAAGTGAGGAGCTATTGCCACGTGGGGGGGGGGGGGGGGTTGGGCGATCCCTCCCCCTATTATAATATAACTAGTATAGCTGGTGGCTTCGTTGCCTCTCTCTCTCTCTCTCTCTCTCTCTCTCTCTCTCTACCTACGTCACTGAGTTCTCGGAAGCTGCAAGCGACGCACGTCAGATGATTGAGCTTTTGACGCGTGGCGAGGGGGGGGGGGAGAGCCGGAATTCCCTCCCCCAGTATAGATAATCTATCTAGCTATTCTATAATAATATTATAGATAATTAGATAGATAGATTATCTATACTATTATATTATATTATTATACTTATTATTATAAAAGGGGGAGTGATTCTGCCTTGACACATGGCGCTTGCTCCTTGATCCGGATGGTGTAACTTGTGCCTCTGGCTGCTTAGCGATCACACAACGAAAGAGAGAGTGCGAGAAAGAGAAAGAGAGAGAGAGAGAGAGGCGGCCTCCCAGTATAGATGGAGATATCAGAGTCGTTGGGCTGGTTGCAAATGGAGTGAACTCTGCATGCGGAGGTGGGAAAAATGCTTGCCATTTGTAAAGGTTCGTCCTCTCTTATGTATAGTTCCAGAGGTACCAGCCATTGGAGCTTGAGTCCTCAAATCATTCACTCTATCTCTAGGCCTAACTTTAAACTAAGAAAGGAAAAGAGAGACGTGCTGACTGCTGAGAAAGAGAGAGAGAGAGGCGGCCTCCCAGTATAGATGGAGATATCAGAGTCGTTGGGCTGGTTGCAAATGGAGTGCACTCTGCATGCGGAGGTGGGAAAAATGCTTGCCATTTGTAAAGGTTCTTCCTCTCTTATGTATAGTTCCAGAGGTACCGGCCATTGGAGCTTGAGTCCTCAAATCATTCACTCTATCTCTAGGCCTAACTTTAAACTAAGAAAGGAGGCGGAAAAGAGAGACGTGCTGACTGCTGACTGGAAAAATGACACCTTATTGTCCGTTCTATCTATTAAGCAGAACAGAACAGTATTCTACACGTCTTAGCCTTTTGCGGACCACTCTTGTGCACGCTATCTCAGGGCAGAGGCAGACCGTCAAGGTACTGAAGGTATTTCCTAGCTTTTCTCTAATAAACATAGGCATACGAAAAGCTCATATTAGTACGTAGGTTGTGAAGTGGAATCCTAATGGCTCTAATGAAAACTCTACCTGAAAGAAAATCAAGGAAAACATAAATGTATAAAGTGCATTCAACCATCTCTATTTCTATGCACCCAAAAAATCTTTTGACTTTCCACCTCCATGGTCTTTCCATTTCTTAAACTCACCCTTCCGTCATGTACTCGAGATGTATTGAAAAAAATTTTAATTTCTCGAGATTAAGAAGACCTGTGACCTACTCGCAATAGCAAATAAACATCTCGATGAATACACTTTGAACTTTGAAGTGTTTAGAAGGCCTATAAGATCTCAATCATTCTTTGGTTGAGACTATTCTTCCATTTCTTTGAAACACTTCAAATGTACTCAAATGACATACCCAGATATGATATGATGATCTAAGTAGCTAGCGTAAACTCATTCAAGAACTCACTCTTCTTGCCACAAAAAAAGGCTCTTTATACCAATACTTGAGAAATCGGTTTACAAGTGCGTTATCTTGAGGACTTAACTTGAACTATTCTATCGTCATTAGTTCTCCTAACTGAGCTCTATTCTTTCTATAAAGAAATAATCCGTCGTCCCCTTGAATGCAATTAAAGTGTTTGTCAATTCAAAGGCCATCACTAAATACTTGGATTAACAAAAGAGTGGCCTTATGTATGTCATATGGGCTTGTGTGGACTTGATAAGGCAACTCGTACTAAAATTGTAGTCCATTGTAGATAATCAAAGAGATCTTTAATCCTTGAGACCGTGGCCTTGGTGAGTGTACAATAGTTTGCAAACATAATGATCCCCATGGGACCCAAATCCCTTGGGTGCTTTTTTCACATGTTATTACATGGTTCTATGCCATCTATGCATCCCCGTACGATAGAGGAGATACACATCAACATAGGACGAAGCTCGAAATTCTTAACAACCCTTTCGTTGGGGTTTGGACTATGAAAGTTTCAGAAGAAACTATGCCAATCCATGTTGACCATCATTCCCAATCTTGTAGACAACTGATAATAACTACTCCAATCTAGAAGCATGGATCAATCTAGGAGTCTAACACATTGCTTTAGTCCAAGAGTTTGCAAAATACTTTCATTGCCACAGTCACGTGGTTGTAAACTGGATGAACAAAGTGTTTGGGCTATACTTAGGTAAGTTCCATCAAAGTTTTCATAGATGATATTGGTTGGTATAGTTCTAGGGCGAAGCACTTGTCCAAGTTGAAGCTATGCTTTCAAAGGCCGTATGAGGCAAGAGGGCAGTTGAACCCAACAGGGCTCACTGTTGGGCCATGTGGTGTCACAGAATGGTTTAGAAGCGGATCCATAGAAAGTGAAGGCTTTGGTTCTAATGGAGCCTCCCACGAGTGTGATAGGGTTGGCATCATTCGTGCATAAGTTAAAATGTATGTCACGTTTTTTTTGGATGTTGTCTCAGTATGTTTATCCTCTGCAGAAGAGGGCTCAACAAGTAGGTGGATTTCAATGGGATGAGGAAGCTCAAGAAGCGTTTGACAAAGGGAAGAGTATTCTATGTGCATTGCATTTACTGTCTTGCGGACAGAGAAATGGAAGTGAATGGTCCGAGCCATTGCACAAGTCGGCACCATAGATTCCTGGAGTGGCTTGGGTTATCAGAAGATGCACAATAAAATGTTAGATGAGCAGTGAGAGATCATTGACAGAGCATTGGTCCCAATGAAAGCTGGGTGGCAACAGTTTGGTTGTATTATCATCTCTGATGGGTGGGGTGATATTCGCAGATGCCACATTATCAACATCCTTGTTTCCTCTTGCCTTGGTACATACTTTATACGGGTTGTGGACGCGGGCAAGGCTGGTGGGCGTATTTTCGTAGAGTTTATTTTTGGGCACATTTGGCAGACCATCAAGGAGGTCGAGAAGGATAATGTTGTACATGTACACTTTCTAGAAGCCAATGGCCATAGTTTGTAACTAGCAAGATATTGGTCATATAATGGTCATTGATTTTGCAGGTTGTCACACAGACAATGCATCTAACTGCAAGGCCGTGGGGGAGATGGTTGAGGCGGAGTTCCCTCGCGTAGTTTGAACTCCATGTGTTGCACATTGGTTTGACTTGCTCATGGAGGATATTGGCAAGTTGACTTGGGTACAGCCTATTGTTTCTGGTGCGTCGAAGATGACTACTTTCTTCCGCAAGAAACATCAAGCTCTTTCCATATTCAGGAGTCACAATACACTAGACATGGTGCTTTCCTCGAAGACTAGGTTTGCATACATGTACCTAGTACTTCAGAGGCTTTATAGGTTGAGGGATCCACTGTTGCAGACAGTTGTGGACCCTAAGTAGCGGTTGATGCTGCGCAGACTGAGCCTACCAAGTACATACAGAGGAAAGTGCTTGATGAGAGCTTTTGGGTAGAGGTGCACTCTTTGGCAGTGACTCTCTAGCCTCTCTATGTCCTCTTGCGTGTGACAGACATGGAGGGGTTGACTCTTGGCCTTGTGTATCATCTATTCATGTAGATGAGGCAACACATAGCAGCATGTACCTTCGTGACATCGGAGCAGTAAGTCAATGCATTTGAAAAATTGGTACTTGGAAAGTTGGATGTTGTATTTGTTTCAAGTCTTGGCTGTGAAGTCTTGTGAATTGCAGGCGGGATGACATCCTCGCTATTGTGGAGAGTAGATGGACGTTTATGAGTCGTCCTATTCATGGGATGGGTGCTATCCTCCATCCTCTCTACAAGACTCCAGAGATTTTTACAGAGAGCGGTTTGCTCAACTTGCGATCAGAGTACCTAGACAGGATGTCCAATGAGGACGAGCAATTGGACCTTGACAATGAGATGAGAAGCTACATGAACCATCTGGGACCGTCTTTCTTGAGGATCGTCTTTGAGGCAGGAAGCTACCAAGCTTCCCCTCACTTGGTGGCAAAACTATGGAAGAGCCAGGCTTCCAAATTGTGCAATCTTGCACTATGTATTCTCTCACAGGTATTCTAATTTCTGACATAAACCAAGCAGTGCGTACTACGCTCGGGTGTTTCGTGGTTTTCATTTATTCTTTTATCTTGTGTATGTGACATATGTTTATAGGATTGCTCAGCTAGTGCTTGTGAGCACAATTGGAGCGCCTACTCTCTCATATCACACGAAGATTCGAAGCCGCTTAAGCACTATGCAATTGGAGAAGTTGGTATGTTGTCGAGAAAACATGAAGCTCGTGCGTAGTTTTCATGCTTTGGGGTCACCCAAGCAGGTAAGTTTTAATAATAGATCAGTGCTACTTGAGTCAGAGTTTGAGAGACTCGATGTTAAAGTTAATACTTGGCTACTTATACTTTTGAGCAGGTAGATCCAGCTCAAGTGAAGATGGTTCCTGACCCTACTACACAAGAGATAGATTTTCGGATCAGAGATGAGCAGGAGGAGATTCTTCGAGAGCTTCATAAAGAGCTTGAGAGCGTGGATCGGTGGGTCACTAGATCACGAGCACGAGCCCTGGCCATCCCTCTTCGCCAGGAGGTTGCAGATCCAGAGAGAGCACGACGAGAGAGCATTCGTAGAGGCAAGCTGCATGTGCGTAGTAGTCGTGGTCGAGCGAATGAGGCATTGCGTCTCTTTCTGACTGCGGAGGAGGATGACACAGTTGAGCTGCTGGAGGCACGTGCTTCAGGAGATCCCACCATTGTTGAGCCATAGTTTGATGAGGAGAGCAATGTCTTGACAGAAGGAGACATGGCTCTTCATCTTCAAAGTCCGATAGGGATATTTGAGTATCTTGATTGCCATGTAGTATGTACTTTGCGACTGGTAGCATCATAGCATGCTTCCTTGTTTACTTTTTTATTGAGTTAGGACTCGTGCTTTGTTCCACCTTTGTTTATTATGGATCATTGGATATACTTTTTGTTTTATGGATTCTATCATTTTGGTATTTTTATGAGAATCGAGATTATGGTTTACCGTTTATGTGATTTGTTATTAAATTTCAAATGGGATGGGTATTTGTATTTGAGAGAGACTGAAGCTTTGAACTGCATCTGTTCTTGAATATTGCATACCGAGCAAGTGGTCAATGGTCAAGACTTAGGAGTCATCCCTCGTCGGTATTCGTGTGAAAGCCTCAGATGTGTTGTTATGAAAGCCTTGGAAGTTGGTTTGTAGAGCATTGAACTAACATCCCTGGACTCTGGAGTAGTACTTATGAATATACTATCAAGTAGAGACTGTATTGTAGGTTTTTGGTTTCCAAAAAAAAAAACCATACGAATTTTACGTACCTAACAATTGAATCCATTCGGTACTACGTACAGGACGTACCGAATATGTACCGTACCTTACGTACCTTTGCACCTTGGGCAAAGTTCAACCAACATTTTCCATAAAAGCTAATTGAGAAGGGTCATCTGGTGAACTTCACCTTTTAGAAGAAATTAAAAAAGAAGTGGACAGGGCCTTATAAGGTCCACCATGCTTTTTCCAACGGTACTTATTTACTCATGCGGATGGATGGTCGTTTTCTCAAGAACAGGGTAAATGGTGTGCGTCTCAAGCTCTATTTCGAAAGGGAGTTAGTGTCAGTGGTGCATCGGGTTCTAATGGAGGGGGTTGGGCAACCAACCTAAGCAGGCTTCTAATACACTAGGAATAAAACTATGTACATACAGTCGAGTTCTTTTGGGTTTTCTCATAGTGTGCTCACTCTTTGCAGTTTGTAGTGAAATAACAATCTTTTCTGGTTGAGCATGAATGCTCAACTAGGGGGTGGGCAATGATGGTGCAACCAAAGTTGGTCAACCATAGAAGATGGCATGGACATGTATGTGCAGGCTAGCAGAAGCATGGCAAAGGACATGAGCTGTTACAAAGATCTTGGGTAGATAGGTAGTAGCGGATGTGTATGGCTGATGCAGTTTATAGGCCAAGAAGGGCTAATTTGGGTGGCAGATGAAAGAGGTTCAAGTTGAAGTCTCTTTGCCTAGAAATGTAGAGCTTGAAGTGTTTAAGGAGCAGGTCCAGAAGGCTCGTCAAACGGAGCTACAAAGCCCAAGTTATTTGAGTTGGAAGGTGCAGTGTATTGCAAATCTGAGACAGACAGGGCAGGTGGTGCCAGGTAGTCCGAGGCGGTTTTAATGGATGGATGCATAGTGCTTGATTTATGGAGCTTGCTAGTCTTTTTGATGAGAAAGATATTAGCAAATGAAGGTTTTTCGAGGTCCAGTTATATGCTTGCCCAACTGCATTGGGAATCAGGCCATCGGGCATCAATTTTGGTTCGACCATGTTCTGGAAGGTAGATCACTTCATATGGGGTTGGCAGGAAGTCGTTGCTCATCAATCAGATACGCAGACGGAGAGTTATTACAGGTCCAAAGGGTGCCAATGTAGTGCCAAATAGTTTATTGCAAGTTTTGGCAGTCTCGACTGGTGTGCCTCGGAAAGTTGAAAGAGAGCAAGGATTGGAGGAATTGAAATCAAGAGGATGAACTTCCGGTAGTACTTTACGACTTGGCAACCGGCCTTGTGAGCAGTTCACTAGGAGAGCTTCAAATTGAGGGGAAAAAATATTATTTTTTAATGAGTCCTTGAGGCCTTTGGGAGGTCAAATGCATGAGGGGCTGTCACATGGCCGTCAATAGGCCCACATGTGCAGAGCAAGGCGGAACGTGAAGGCTTTATAGCCTGAACTGTGAGCCCTAATAGAGTATCAAGGAGAGAGGGCTTGTCTCTCCCCGAGGCTACGGAGCTTGCCCTGCGGACGTTGCGCAGGTGGGAGTGGTGGCCGTTGAGCGCTCGGTGAAGCTGGGTGGCGGCATTGGCCGATTTTGGCGGCGTGTTGACAGTCGGCAGTGGTCGGTTGGCCGCTAGCGGCATTGATGATATGGCACCCCTCAAGGGCCTGATCCCTCATCCCCCCCCCCCCCCCCCCCCCCCCCCCCCCCCCCTTTTTTGAGTACAAAGTCAAAGGAGCCCCCCCACTAGCGAGGTTGCTAGTAGTGCCTCGGGGAGGGGCTTGTGTGTGAGAAGGTGTCACCCCGGGTGCAGGTGAGAGATAAGAGAACCCAAAGGGCAAAGTGGGCGGCCGAGACGAGCGGCCAAGAGGGCAATTCAAAGCGGACAAAGCCAGGGGAGGAGTCGTATGAAGCATGTGAGAGAGAGAGAGAGAGTGGGAATAGAAGCTTGCCGATGTGGCAAGCCCATGCAAGGGTTTCTAAAATAAGCAGAGCAAGTGTAAGCAATGTAAAAAAATACCAAAATGAGCTCAAAGATGAATGTCCGAGCATATTAGGAACCCATTTTTCCGTTTTCTGGGCTTAGCCACTCCTATAAAAGGGGGTGCACACGATTTTGTAAGGGCTTTTTGGCCAATTGAAGGGCTTTTTTGCATTGTGAAGACCTGTAGACTCCGATTGTGGAGGTGTTTTGTGTGGAAGCTTTCCATTGAAGCTCTAGAATGGTTGTACTATCCCTCTTCTAAATAATACTAATCCATTGCCCCACTTCTTGGTGTCGTTTCTCTCCCTCCCCTTTTTTGCATTGTGAAGGCCTGTAGACTCCAATTGTGGAGGTGTTTTGTGTGGAAGCTTTCCATTGAAGCTCTAGAATGGTTGTACTATCCCTCTTCTAAATAATACTAATCCATTGCCCCACTTTCGGGTGTCGTTTCTCTCCCTCCCCTTCCTTTTCTCTTGCTCTTTGCGTGCATGTTGGTGCCTGCGGAGGTGTGTGCCCGGAGTGTAGTGTGGTGGAGAGAGGGCAGAATCGGGGTGTTGTGTGACTCGAGAAAAGTGAGTTGAGCCATTTGGGTGCATTCGTGCTAAGTAGTGGTTTTGCAGGGCAAGAGATTATTGTTTTGTGTACAAAGGGTGTTCTGTTTAGTGCAAATTAGCCGATTTGAAGGTGCTATCTGAGAGTTTAGGGGTGTTGTGGATACCCTGAGCTATAGAGAGGCATTTTATTGTGTGCTGGGTGTGTTCCCCGTTCCCCCTCTCTATCGTCCAAGAGCGGAAATCAACTTTAGAGTCCAAAGTACCAAATAGGAAGCTAAACTAATGAATTTTAAAGTTGAACCAGAGCTAAAAGGCGTAGGGCACTAGCACAGATCTTTCCAATGCATTGAAACCTAAATTTTGCATCCCAGACATCATACGTGTATAATGTCTGGTGGGCCTTTTTACACATGCACAAGAGGATTTTTCCACACCAGCCTCTTCATCATGTTCATTACAACTCACATACCAAGTTTCATACAAATTGGACCATATAAAGCCACCATTTGGTCAAAAAGCGCTAAGTGGGAGTCCTTGAGAAAATTATGGTCTTATCCTTAAAAATAATGCTCCAAACTTAGGGAAACTTCACACAAGGCATGCACATAGCATATACATCCTATTCCCATGCTCACATTTTAGTTTTTCAAGAATAAACATCATACGCATATGATGTCTAGACGTGCTAAATAGTGACCTAGTCAGCATTTTTGTTATCCAAAATTCAATATCATGTCGCAAATAGCCTCTACACCATGTTTGGTATGGAATGGCATGTTTGGGTCAATATACACTTCATTTTTCAAATTCAAGGGCCACAAATACCTTTTATGGCCTTGGGTACATGAGCACTTGTCCAAATTCAAATCTGAACACATCAGAGTGATGTAGAAATCATGAGCAAGCTATAAATCCGGTCTGAGAAAAAAAAAAGCCAACCTAGACATCATACGCGTATGATGTCTAGACCCCTTAATTTGACATGATGTAGTATTTTTGACAACCCCATCACTTTTATTACATCTTTAAGAGCTTGCCAGCAAATCTTCATCATATTTGGATATCATTCGACCTATTTTCACCCATATAAAGGAAATCTAAGCTTATAAATCCCATTCTTTCAAGATCATCCAATTGCCCTATAGAAAGCAAGCTCTTTGTAAGTTTGGACACATGTCTAACATTCTGCAACACAAAAGTAGTGCCATTATGCATTTGAAGTTTCACATCACTAATGCCAATAATGTCAAGCTCATAGGAATCACCAAGCTTGACTATGCCATGCATGGATGCATAAGAGGAAAACCACTCTCTATGCGGCATGACATGAAAACTTGCACCAAAATCAAGAATCCAATTTTGTGCATAATCCTCATCCTGTGCAACCAAAGCATCTGGAGTGAGATCTGAAGTGAAAATGAGAACATCTGAGGGATCTGTTCTCACTTCTGTATGAATATCTGTTGGCATAATGATCATAACTGGAGAAGGAGAATCCTCTACTGTAGTGGTAGGTATGGGAGACTCAACCACATTAAGCTCCTCAATCTTTATCGTACTTTTGCCTTTGCCAGAATTACCCTTTTGCATGTTTTTTTGATCTCTTAGGAAACTACGAAAATTCTTTTTGTAATGGCCCTTCTTGTGGCAATAGTAACACTCGACATTTTGGTATTGCGGTCCTCTACTTGAGTTCCTGTGTCTGTTAGGACTACGAGGATTTCGCTCTCTACTTTTGCTTTTGTATTTGTTCCTGTCACGGCCTCTTGCCTTCGTTGAACTATCAGCCATATATGCATCTCCATGACTAGCAACGTAGAGAGATTTACGTCAAATCTCTTTAGTGAGCAATGCATTTGTGACATCATTGAACACTAACTTGCCATTCAGAGGAGTTGAATTGCTAATGGTTGTGCAAAAGATGTCCCATGAACTGGGTAGAGAGCATAACAAGAATATAGACTTGAGTTCGTCGTCAAACTCCTTAAAGCCATGAATATCAACTGACTGAACAAGAAGTTGAACTCATTTAAGTAAACTAGAAACTGTGCTACCTTCTTTCATGTTGAGCTTCATAAGTTGTTTCATGAGAAAAACTTTGCTGGATGCACTTTTGCTCTCCCATGCTAAAAATAAGCTATCCCAAAGTTCCTTGGTTGTTATCTTTCCTATAATAGTGAAGAATACTGACTCGGCTAGATGTAGAAGTACTATAGCCATGGCTCTCGCATCCAAAAGCTTCCACTGAGCTTGTGTATAGTTATCATCCTCTGCACGCTCTTTCAACGATTCTGATAGGGCTTTGTTTGTCAAAACATCTTTCATACGCTCTTTACACATGGTGAAGTTACTGCCATCGAACTTGCAAATGAAATACTCCTCCTTCTCTGAAGAAGAAGCCATCGCTGACACGAGGGTTTGAGATGCGCCAAACTATGGCAAGAAACTGCAGAAGTTTGGACAGAGTAACCTTTGTATCGGGAGTAAAATTTCATTCGAAATAGGCTCAAAAGTGCCAACAATGAAAGTCACGACTCGCGGGAAGGACATCCGGCAGAGTCTACTTTGTATGAGGAGTCAAAACCCAGCTCAAAATATGCATGAATGTGCCAACTGCACTATCTGGGCATCTACTACACAAAACCACTGTTGTGTGACCGCCAAATCAACGTCAAAAGCATATGAAACCGTCCAGATACATATTCTATGGCGAGGGTACCGTAAAGGGGAACTCCAACTACCTATATCACCGAAGGTGTCTCAACATTCAAGCTCACCCCAGCTCAAAGAAAACCTCACATTATCCACCTTCCAAAGGATATGGCAAACACAAATGGACTAGCCACAATTTCAGAAAGGGCTCTTCCGGTCCGAGTCTCAAAAACGACCGGGAAAAACTGTCAGAATAGCCCAAAATGACTCCACACGTAGTACAGTGGGCAGTGTCCCGCAGTACAACGTACATGAGTAAACCGCGCTCAAACAGGCACCAAGAACTGCTACATGCAATAAAAGTTATCCCTGTAGGGATATTTGCTCTCAAAAGAGCTTAGTAGCACTAGGTGTGCTCACACCAAAAATGCATCTATCAACGCATCTATCCGCAGAGAAATTGCTATCGAAATGACTGTCAAATCACCATTGAAAGCGTTGTGTCTAGAAACCTGAAAAATCTGTGTGTAAACCGGTTGAAAAGCTCTTGAAAATTCCCTTGTAACCTGTAACCTGCGTGTCGATGTCACTATGTGCTGATTTCTGCCGTCGGTAAAAATATGCTAGTCGAACAGCTGTCTGGTGTCACTCCTCTATGGTAGAGGTACCTCACCCGTGCGTGTGGCAAGCATAGCTGTCGATCGCGAAAAAAAGCCATCCACGTTAAACCGGTGTTGTGTCGGATATCTAAAAATCCGTCGCAGTGTGTAAGGATGTTGAGCCGATGCGCTAGAAATGGTGTCGAAAATAGATGTGCCGATGCAGAGCAATAAATTGCTAATGTCGTGGAGCCGAAGCTCTCTCTCTCTCTCTCTCTCTCTCTCTCTCTCTCTCTGTGCCTGAGAGTGATGTCAATGTCGCCTTCCGTTGCCGGACGGAAGTGGCTAGCTGAGTATCCACAGACGCCTATGCTCGAAGCCGTTGTCGAGGAAATTTGCCGAGGTGGAAGTCGAGGTCAATATCAATGCCGAAAAAGCACACAGTGTGTGTGTCAAAATCGGAGCGTCCGGAGCCAATGTTGAAGAAACTATAGAGTTTTTGCTTTCCCCTCTCTCTCTCTCTCTCTCTCTCTCTCTCTCTCTCTCTCACACACACACACACACACACACACACACACCTCAGTCGCTTGCTCGCTCTCAAGCTCTCCTTTTAAGCTCAATTTGTTTCAAGCTTTTAAGATGTTGTCGACCCACTGCCGGCCCGTGAGAGGCTCGACCACTGCAGGGAGAGATTGTGTCAGCGGGGTCACAGGTCGGTGTGTCGAGGGTCAAGGCTGTTGATGGACTTGGGGGGGGGGGGGGGGGGGAACCTTGCACACCAAAGGATGTTAAAAGTTCACTATCAAAAAAAAAAAACGAATTCTGCTCTTTTGAGTGCTGTCCATTTCTGTAGGACCTGGCGAGTGTGTGTGTGTGTGTGTGGATGCCCTGCGAGAGCTTGGGTGCTGCTGCCTGTGTCTAGCCTGGCAACAATCTCACGGCCTGCTCAAACCCTCCAAAGACTCTCGATGCTCGGCATATACCCTCGCTGTCTGTTGCACGACAATACGAGTGTGTGTGTGTGTGTGTTTTTTTTTTTTGGTTCTCTCTCTCTCAGCGCTGCCTTCGGTCATTGAGTGTGTGTGTGTGTGTGTGTGTGTGTGTGTGTGTGTGTGAGTGAGAGAGATGGTTCTCTCTCTCTCAGCGCTGCCTTCGGTCATTGAGTGTGTGTGTGTGTGTGTGAGCGCACGCGCGTGCGCCCCACCACCATCACAAGCTCCAAGCTCCCGGTACTGTCCAAAATTGTCAAGCTTGCAACCCAATTGCTTGCTTGTCTTTTGTTGACCATCGCTAGTGCACCCTGATCCAGTCAACCCATCGACAGACCAAAAGCAGGAGCATGAAGAGGATATGAGATTTTTTGGACAACTACTTGATGCAAAATACAACGGACATCGCCAAGATGTGGCATATAGTAGGTTAATGATAGTTTTCAAGCCTTGATAATCAGGCAGCTTATGAGAATTCAAGTTAAATGGATATCATCGATTATGGAGGTGGATGGTCAGCTATGTAATATCCTTCGTGGCCTTCGGCTCACTTCAAAAGAGGGGAAGCGGTTATCGCATGAAGGAATATGGCTATTAGAAATTTTTCCGACTCAAAAGGATTGGCATGGGATGGCAAGCTGGTGGGGTTTTGCCAGGTGTCGGCGATCAAGTGCAGTCAAGGACGCGTGAAGCAAAGCTAAGTACGGCGTTTTTTTTAAAACTGTAAAGCTAAGGTCAACAAAAACACGAGGAGGTTATTACTGCAGGAAGGGGACGTCGATTGCATGGAGATGTGCCAGGAAAGCGCGCCATCTGGAAGGAGAAGGGGGCGTGCAAGGAAGGAAAGAAGTGCCATCTGTGTGAGAGAGGGATTGCATGGAAGCAAGAGGGGCTCCATACCAGGGAGAAGGCGACCAGCTTGCAAGGGGGGGGATTGCCAGAAGGGGCAGCCCGTCATACAGATGGTGGCCATGCAGGGGATCTGGAAGGTCGCCAAGGACCAGTAGGGGAGGAGGGCCATTGGAGAAGAAGGAGGAGGGGGTCGCCAGAGGCGGCGCCACTCAGGAGGACCAAGTTGCAAAGGGGACAGGGCCGCCACCTGGAGGTGAAGGGGGGTTGCAGTTGTGTACGGGCCAGTTCTGCCGAGGAGGGAGTCCGCCTGCTTGCAGGTCAGAGAGGAGGCGAGCCGAGAGCTGGCGGGCTGGTGGACGTGGAGAGGTTGCAAGATGAAGGTGGGCATATATGGGCTACCCATAGCAAGGTGCGGTAGAATTTGAAGGGACGAGGTCGAGCCAGGCCTAGACCTATTTGGGGTGAGAGTTGGTAACGCTGTTTGGAGGAGGCTATCATTAGAACCCTCATAAGTGTGAAGGCATCAAGAGAACACTACAAAGAAAAGGACCGTGAGCTGGAGACAGCTTGGCTTGCAGAGTTGAGAAGGGGGACCCGTGAGGAGCTTGGAGAAGCTGGTGTGCAAGAGCGACGTCTGCTGAAGGATCTCGGAGGGTTGAGGTGATGAGGATGGCCACTTGAAGAATCGGGTGAGCACAGATCGGATGAAGGTAACGCTAGAGAGAAGCTGCAGTACTCTATGGGTGCTCATGCACAAGGGGTTTGAGGGGTTACTGTAGAAGGCTGCAAGCGGCAATAGGGTGTTGGAGGTCACCGACGAGACAGGGTGGGAGGTACATGGCTATGAGGTGATAAGGAGGGATTCCTATCAAATAGAAGGAGAGGGCGATATTAAAAAAAAAGAAGGTGTTGCCTTTGTTTATTGCAAGCAGGACCACATCAAGGAAACCGAGGGATTTGAGGGCATGTTATATGGTTGTCAAAAGTAAGAATCCAAACACTGAAGGAGGAGGGCCGCCATACACATCCTCGTATTTCACCACAAACTTGCAGAATGTTATGCCAGGGAAGGTCTTTTTAGTGTGATCCATCATTATACCTGATCTAGTTTCATCAAGCTAGCTTTAATCTCCCCATGCTCATTGTTTAATAAATACCGTTTTCTCTCTCGCTCTCATATGAGTCTATGCGTGTGTTATGTATCCCAGTGGTTTTGGGTGATGAAGTGGAATGCAAAGGGTGTAAAGCTTGTTTTGGTGATGAAGTGGAATGCAAAGGGTGTAAAGCTTGGGCATCTGAAGTGAGTGGAGACTCCCTATATGGCTGTGTAAATGCCTTGAGGGCAAAAAGCTGGGATCAAGCTTGAGTCTACCAATAGTTTTGAGGTGTTTGAAGGGGTCGAGATTGCTTGTCGTGATTGCTTATATGTGAATATATGGTGCTTTGAGGGGTCAAAGGTCAAGATAATTGGTTGTATGCTTTGCGACCGGATGTATACAGTTAGGGTTGGTCGGGTTCGGGCTTGGATAATAGTCGTTTGCAGATCGGGAATCTAGGTGTGTGTTTACTAGGGGATAGGGGTGCTGTGAAGTCACTGGGCTATAGAGAGGCATTCAGTTTGTGTGCCGGTGGTTTTCCCATTTCCCTCTTTCCATCTTGTGGTGCCCCCACTGAGGATCCACCGATTGCTTCCTAACAAAGTGTTCGTGAGTCAAGATGAAGCAGGAGTTTGGTCCGGTGTTCAAAGGACATGAAGATGCTGACAATTGGATTGCCGATTTTGAGCTATTTATGCTGGCAGTATTGCAGATGCCAGGTGATGAAACAAAGCTCCGGACTCTACCTTTGGTGCTGCGAGGTAAAGCAAAGGTTTGGTTCGATGGCTTAGAAGATGCACGCAAGCATACTTGGATCGGATTTCGTGAGCAATTCTTACAAAGGTATCGAAAGGTGGTGTAGGTCTCGGAAGTAGATGCAAAAATTAAAGGTTTGCTGTAGGAAGTAAGTGGAAATCTTTTGATGCTTTTGTTGATAAATTTGAAGCTTATTGGGGGGATTTTGCGACTGCTACCCAAGCAACCAATGCGGGATATTTTAAGTTGGAAAGGTTTCTAGCCTGCTTGCATCCGTATGTTCGTGAGAGAGTGGATTATGAAGATCCAAGGACCTTTGATGAAGCCGTCAAAGTCGCTAGAGCAAAGAGTCAAAGATGAAGAAGATGGAGGGAGGATTGCTACAGTGAGCAGTCACCGTAGAAAGTGGATCTAAGCCCAAACAAATTGATGAGCATCAAGAGGTAAAAGCTCTTTCTTTTTTTGACATGAATGTGATCAAAGCACGTGAAGCCGATGCCAGGGTAGAAAAGGAAGAAGTGCAATTCAGGTCTCAAAAGATACAGCGAGGCATATTCAGAGTGCCACCTAGTTTGCTTCTTCAAGAGGACGAGGTGATAGAAGATCTTAAAGAGGAGGTGTCAGTTCCAGAGCCAGCAATGGGGAAGGTAGCAGAGGTGCAGGAATCGGCAAGATCAAAAGAGGAGTCCGACAACTCTCATAGCTCCATCTGCAGTTTGGACACAGATAGCATGTGGGAGACAGAATCCATCTCTTCTAGGTATGAAAGTTATGATGTTTTTCATGTAGATGAAGTGGAAAAAAATGTATGCGAGTTGCCTGTCAGCCAGCTAAAGGTCGAAGAGAAGTATAGTGTTACACCTTGTGTGAATTTGCTAGTCGAGCAGCCCTATCGGGTGTCTCGTGATGGTGAGTCCCTATTGGAGGAAGAGGTATGGTTTGATTGTGCATCAGACCTAGTTGAGAGCAGGTTTTGGAGGGTGACTTGCAGGAGCTAGGAACAGAAGGTGTGGTAGGTCAAGTTGATTTGTCTATGCAGGGGGTGGGGCATTTGAAGAACAGGTTGTAGCTCTAGAGGTCATGTTCTTGAGTATGAAAAGGTGGCCTTGGAGCCGTTTTCGGAGGGTTTGGATATAGGTTTGCAAAGGGATCAGGTTTGCTTGGCCATGCAGCAGGTGGAGGCAAATGGCAGGGTCTTGCTATTTTATGTGATGCTATGGGATACATGTGTTATTGGAGGTTGCTTTACATGTATTTTTGTATCAGTTGCGAGGATTTTTTGAAGTGGACTATATTATGGAGGGTTTTGTACCAGATGACATGATAGCGGCTTATGGTACCGGTGCTTCAAGTGATCGTACATATGCTTATAGTGGGCACGAAGGCTCATGGATGTAGGCTGCTATAAAGAGCTATCAAGGTGGCCCGTTTTTGGGATTGCACATGCAAAGAGAGGCTTCAATGTGCATATTTTACAGGTGGATGGCCACGGACAATGTTTTACTTTTGATCCAGGTGGAGCTTACACTATGATTGGGGAAGCTGTGAGCTTTCCATTGATCCTGGCGGATGATGCAGTAGATGCTATTCTCTCTATTTCTATTCTATTTAGGTAGCCATTATATCATTTTTCGTATCCAATCTATGAAGCTATTTTATATCATTCTCTCTATACAGTCCTATTCTACCTAAATAATGTTGTGGTTGAGCATGAATGCTCAACATGGGGGTGGGCAATGATGGTGCAGCCTGATCTAGTCAACCCATCGACAGACCAAAAGCAGGAGTATGAAGCTTTATAGGAGGATATGAGATTTTTTGGACAACTACTTGATGCAAAATACAGCGGACACCGCCAAGCGGACACCGCCAAGATGTGTGTGGAAGATGCGGCATATAGTAGGTTAATGATAGTTTTCAAGCCTTGATAATCAGGGAGCTTATGAGAATTCAAGTTAAATGGATATCATCGATTATGGAGGTGGATGGTCGGCTATGTGATTATGGAGGTGGATGGTCGTCTATGTAATATCCTTCGTGGCCTTCTGCTCACTTCAAAAGAGGGGAAGCGGTTATCCTATGGAGAAATAGGGTTATGAGAAATTTTTTCGACTCAAAACGATTGGTATGGGATGCCAAGCTGGTGCGGTTCTTTCAAGTGTCGGCGATCAAGTGCAGTCAAGGACGCGTGAAGCAAAGCTAAGTAGGGCGTTTTTTTTAAACTGTAAAGCTAAGGTCAACCAAAAAACGAGGAGGCTATTACTGCAGGAAGGGGACGTCGATTGCATGGAGATGTGCCAGGAAAGCGCGCCATCTGGATGGAGAAGGGGGCGTGCAAGGAAGGAAAGAAGTGCCATCTGTGTGAGAGAGAGATTGCATGGAAGCAAGAGGGGCTCCATACCAGGGAGAAGGCGGCCAGCTTGCAAGGGGGGGAATTCCAGAAGGGGCAGCCTGTCATACAGATGGTGGCCATGCAGGGGATCTGGAAGGTCGCCAAGGACCGGTAGGGGAGGAGGGCCATTGGAGAAGAAGGAGGAGGGGGTCGCTAAAGGTGGCGCCACTGAGGAGGACCAAGTTGCAAAGGGGACAGGGCCGCCACCTGGAGGTGAAGGGGGGTTGCAGTTGTGTGAGGGGACGGGCCTGTTCTGCAGAGGAGGGAGTCCGCCTGCTTGCAGGTCAGAGAGGAAGCGAGCCGAGAGCTGGCGGGCTGGTGGACGTGGAGAGGTTGCAAGATGAAGGTGGGCATGTATGGGCTACCCATAGCAAGGTGCGGTAGAATTTGAAGGGACGAGGTCGAGCCAGGCCTAGACCTATTTGGGGTGAGAGTTGGTAACACTGTTTGGAGGAGGCTATCGTTAGAACCCTCATAAGTGTGAAGGCATCAAGAGAACACTACAAAGAAAAGGACCATGAGCTAGAGAGAGCTTGGGTTGCAGAGTTTAGAAGGGGGACCCGTGAGCAGCTTGGAGAAGCTGGTGTGCAAGAGCGACGTCTGCAGGATCTCGGAGGGTTGAGGTGATGAGGATGGCCACTTGAAGAATCGGGTGAGCACATATCGGATGAAGGTAACGCTAGAGAGAAGCTGAAGTACTCTATGGGTGCTCATGTATAAGGGGTTTGAGGGGTTACTGTAGAAGGCTGCATTAAGCGGCAACAGGGTGTTGGAGGTCACCGACGACAGGGTGGGAGGTACATGGCTATGAGGTGATAAGGAGGGATTCCTATCAAATAGAAGGAGAGGGCGATATGAAAACAAAAGAAGGTGTTGCCTTTGTTTATTGCAAGCAGGACCACATCAAGGAAATCGAGGGATTTGAGGGCATGTTATATGGTTGTCAAAAGTAAGAATCCAAAAACTGAAGGAGGAGGGCCGCCATACACACCCTCGTATTTCACCACAAACTTGCAGAATGTTATGCCAACGAAGGTCTTTTTAGTGTGATCCATCATTATACCGATCTAGTTTCATCAAGCTAGCTTTAATCTCCCCATGCTCATTGTTTAATAAATACCGTTTTCTCTCTCCCTCTCATATGAGTCTATGCGTGTGTTATGTATCCGAGTGGTTTTGGGTGATGAAGTGGAATGCAAAGGGTGTAAAGCTTGGGTATCTGAAGTTAGTGGAGACTCCCTATATGGCTGTGTAAATGCCTTGAGGGCAAAAAGTTGGGATCAAGCTTGAGTCTTACCAATAGTTTTGAGGTGTTTGAAGGGGTTGAGATTGCTTGTCGTGATTGCTTATATGTGAATATATGGTGCTTTGAGGGGTCAAAGGTCAAGATAATTGGTTGTATGCTTTGTGACCGGATGTATATAGTTAGGGTTGGTCGGGTTCGGGCTTGGATAATAGTCGTTTGCAGATCGAGAATCTAGGTGTGTGTTTACTAGGGGATAGGGGTGTTGTGAAGTCAGTGGGCTATAGAGAGGCATTCAATTTGTGTGCTGGTGGTTTTCCCATTTCCCCCTTTCCATCGGTACAGACCAAAGTTAAATTTCGCAAGGTAGGTGTTGTGTGTGTGTGTGTGTGTGACCACACACACTGCCAAAAGGGCTCTCCAAGTTTCCTATTAGCTGTAGATTGCTCCCGGTTCTGTGGCTGCGCTTAGCAGGGATCCCCCCTTTGTACCTGATTCTGCTTGCGTTCCGGCTTTGCCAATTGATGGATGCTCGATTTGCTTCTCCCAATTGTTTGCTGCAAGTCAATTTCCCCCACTTGGTTCTTGATGCAGGCCTCCTTGCTTTTCTATTTGTTGCTTGTAAATGGCTTCAATTCCCCCCAATGCTCACACGAGCTCCAATTCCTGCTCCAGCTCTTGATTGAAATGACTACGAGCTCGATCTCCTCGTTTCTCAACGAGTTCTGTAGAGTTTCAAGCTTTACCTAGCCAAGCTTTCCAAAACACGATAGGGTCACTGCGTGCGTGGTGAGTTGGGGCTCAGGGTCAGATGCCCTGAGCTCTGATACCAATTGATGGGTGCTATGGTCGAGTGTGCAAGAGAGGCAAGCATGCAAGAGAAGGGTGAATTGGGGAAGAAGAAGGAGAAGCTGCACAACACAGTGGGTTAGTGGAGAGGAAAGTAAGAGAGTGATTCAACCCTCTCACTTTCTCTCCCTATATTGATTAGGGAAAAGAAAATGAGTAAGGGTGGTTTCCCACGGCCACCTGGCCTATATCCCAACATCATTGCCAATGGTGTATGTTTGTGGAGTGGAACCAATAGATTTACATGTAGAAAACATAATGGATATAGTGTGATTGACTATATGCTACTCTCCGAAGCCATCATGTATCACATAAAGAGTTTTATATTTGGCCAATGGACCCGAAATCAGACCATCGGACCTTATGTATTGACCTTGCATGTGGAGAAGCAACTTGTTAACCCTCACACACATTCCTATCACTTACGACGGACATTGTATTATTTATTGGGTAGAGTCAGGTACCGCGCTTGTCCGTCCAATAGAAAAAGGGTAAGAGTGATCGCCGATGAGAGGCGCACTCTAACTGGAACATTCAAGGGATTAGTTGGCTAAGCATGGGCGCCCAAGTGTGAATGGGGCGAGCTCATATAAAAGTCAACTAAACCTAAAATCGACTCATTCTCTCATTTGTGCAATTGAAGAGTGCTCTTGCTCCATCTCCATCTTCTTCTTCTTCATCTCCTTGTGTGTGTGTGTGTGTGTGTGCGTGAGAGAGAGAGAGAGAGAGAGAGAGAGAGAGAGAGAGAGAGAGAGAGAGAAAGAGACAGAGAGAGAGAGTATGATCGAGCATTGTGAGGATGGCACGGCGGCGGCGAAGCGGTTGAGCGCGGCGCAGCGGCGGCTCCTTCTTCTTCGCGGCGAGGAATCCTCCACGATAGCAAGCGTAGAGCGGTGAGTGACACACCAACGTCATCTTTGAGCGTACTAGTTTAGGCTTGTTGTGTGCTTGGAGCCATTTGTGGCTCGCACACAGTGTATCGGCAAGTTCCTTGCATTGACACGTGCGACATACGCGCACATTTTTGGCACCGTTGCCGGGGAATGCCATACACTAAGCTTGAATGGCACTCTGTGCTTCTTTTGCGGTGCAATTTCAATTGTAGGAAAGGTAAGGAAGGAGGGTGTGTGTGTTGAGAAGAAGGATTTTGTGTTACTACTGTGTATTTTTTTTTGTTAATGGAGTTTTCAAAGGTACTGTGTTTTTTCTTTGTATAAGGTGTTAGTATTAAGGTGGTTAGTTCTGTGTAATGTAATGTACAGTAAGTAGGAAGTAGATCCGTGAGAGCTAATAGAGTGTGTTAGTGTGTAACAGTAGGTGTATTAGTTGGAAGTAGGTAGGTAGAGTGTGTGTGCGCTCTCACGTAGGCCGCGGCGACCTTATCCTTTTATTAAAAAATGATAATAATAAATTTTAAAAAATAAAATAAAATTTAAAGGTAGGACCGGGATCGGGAATATGTCCCAAACCCAAGCCGAGACCCAAGCCCAAGCTCACGCTCAGGCTTAGGCCTTAGTCGTCCTTTAAAATTACATATTTTAGCTTCACACGAAGCTAAAAATTGATTTCTTGAAGACCAACGGAGCTTCAGGTGTTCGAACGTTGCGCTGTAAAGCACACCGCACTACAAAAGGCTCTTCATATTAGCGACGCTCAAAAAAAAATTTTCCGGCGTCGCTATGAGCGTCGCTATAAGCGTCGCTATGAGCGTCGCAAATTTATTTGTAAATTTGCGACGCTTATAGCGACGCTCATAGCGACGCCAGCTGGAGTAAAAGAAATAACCGAGCGCGCCCAAAAACTCAGATCTCAGATCTGAGTTTTTCGGCGCCCTCAATCAAAGAGCAGGTAACGCTCTCCCTCACTCTCTCTCTCTCTCTCTCTCTTTTCTTCTCCACACACACACACACACACACACACACACACGAGGAGAGGAAGGAGAGCCAGGTATGCTCCTTCCCTCTCCTCATTCTCATGTTCCCTTCCCCTCTTTCTCTCTCCCTCTCTCTCTCTCTCTCACACACACATAGTGTTTTTGAGAGAGAGAGAGAGAGAGAGAGAGAGAGAGAGTATAAACAAAAACAAAAACGCACACACATACATAAACAAAGAATGCACACACACATTGAGAGAGAAAAAGAGAGAGAGAGCATGCATAAACAAAAAACGCACGCATTGAGAGAGGAAAAGAGAGAGAGAGAACATGCATAAACAAAAAACGCACACATTGAAAGAGGAAAAGAGAAAGAAAACATGCATACGATCCAAAAAAACGCACACACATTGAGAGAGAAAGAAAGAGAAACTAAGGGAGCGTCGTAGGAAACTAATTAAAATTAAAAGACCTAAAGATCTAGCCGACGAGGAGTTGAACTGAAGACCTATTATTCAAGAGGGAAATGGCATAATCAATCTATCATACTTGGCATGGGTGATAGAAAGGTTATACCATTTATCTCTTTTTATTGGCACACACATCCACACATGCGCACACACACAGGAAGAAGAGAGTTATAACGTCGTAGGAAACTATCTTAAAAGACGTTAAAGATTAAGTTATATGTAGACTTACATTAAATTAGATTTAGGTTTATTTTTAATTAGATTTACGTTTATTTAAGCTAGATTTAGATTTACGTTATATTAGATTAGATGCGGGTCTCCATAGACTGCGATGCCTGCATGAAGCGGGTGAAGAAAGCCCTCAATGGAATATAGGGTATTGCTGCCTTCACTCATGGTGGGCTCCGTCGATCCAAAAGTACTGGTGAAATGTCTTCAGAAGATAGGGAAGAAGGTGGATCTTCAGGGCGACAAGAGTCACTACATCCCCGACACAATGACCATCTAAACAACCTCTAGTCATTAGACTTACGTTAAATTAGATTTAGCTTTATTTTTAGTTAAATTTACGTTTATTTAGATTTACGCTTATTTACGTTAGATCGAGTCCACGCAAGAATTACTTACGGTTTAGGGTTTAGAGTTAGACGAACAGTGAAAAGATCTACTGTGAAAAGATGTTAAGATGAAGTGAAGTGCTACAGCTAGAGAAGAGGCAAAGGGATTTTGTCCACTACATGCAGTATCATGTAGACGTGGGTGTGTAGATTTCTTGTACCCACAAATATAGGTATTGACCAATAAAGACGAGATTATAACCCGGTGGTTCTGATCTCCGTGCACCTCTAGACCGAGGTGTGCGGGGATTGGACATGACTAGAGAATGTGAGGTAAAGAGAGAAAGAGAGAGAGAGAGAGAGAGAGAGAGAGAGAGAGAGAGAGAGAGAGATAAGACGAAGAATGCCAATAGAATATTAAATTTGTTGTCCAGGTTATAAGTTTTTTATCCTCATTATGAGTAGCGACGAGGATGTGGGACCGTCCAACCGAAACACCTATCTCTCAACGAGGGTCTTATGTCCTTGTAATCAATGCAAGCATGCTGTGCGACGGACAAGACGTGTTTCTTTGCAGCACGTTCGCGAATTTGGCGAGTTCGATCCATCTATTATAGATCGAGTTGTTGCCAATTATAACTCGTCGGACTCTGACGCTGGCCAACAAGCAGCAATCTTGCAACCCAATAGACGTATTCGCAGGCGCTTTGGTCAAGCAGCATATATGAGGCCACAAGATGTACCCTCTGACATCTCGGGGGATGATCATGCAGAGCACATTCCCAACGAGGCAATGTTTGAGCCCGAGATTGATGAAATGATCGAGACGATCATGGATTCAGAAAGGCTTATCTATGATGATATGAAAAGTGAAGCCGATACGTCATTGTATAATGGAGCACGTATGTCTAGATTGAAAGCACTCCTGGTTCTTCTCAACATGCAGGCAAAGTTTGGATGGAGTGACACTAGCGTCACACGCTTTTCAGGTGATCTATTACAATTAGTTTACTTTAATAGAACTCTAAATGTATAATGATCTGATAGATTTTTACACGACTGTATCATATTTTTATGTTGTGTAGATTGCTGAAAGAGCACATTCTACCAGCTGACAATGTGATGCCAGATTCCCGAGATGAAGCAAGAAAGATTTTGCGAAACTTGGGGATGGATTACAATTCTATCCACGCTTGTCCTAATGACTGCATTCTTTTCAGAGGGGAATACACAGACATGGAGAAGTGTCCGAAATGTGATTCCGAAAGATATCGAGTAGATCTCCACGGGACAAAAATTCCACAAAAGGTTTTGCGACATTTTCCTTTGCTTCCTCGCATCAAGCATTTCTTCGAATGTAAGTCCATGGCCGCCCTAGCATCATGGCATGAGGAGAATAAATCTTCGGATGGTGTGCTACGAATTCCTGCAGATTGCGCAGCCTGGAAACATATAGATGGAACATGGTCGGATTTTGCCAGGGAAGCTCGAAATTTGCGATTAGGCCTGGCTATGGATGGCGTAAATCCATTTGGTCAAAGATCAACATCTTACAGTGTATGGCCCGTTGTCATCGTCAACTACAACATTCCCCCGTGGTTGACTACGAAGAAGGGGCACCTATGGCTAAGCTTGATTGTGCCAGGGCAATATAAAGTGGGGAATATGGATGTGTATCTTCGTCCACTATTGGAAGAGCTACAACAATTGTGAATTGGCATAGAGGTGGTGGATATGAGCCGACACACAGGACGACGGAATGCTTTGATCAGAGGTATTCTAATGTGGACCATGCATGACTATCCCGGGCTAACAGAATGCTCAGGTGATCTATTGACACTCCTCACTCAGACACTGTAAATCTTGTTTTTTCCCATAGTTGATCTATTATCATGTGTATACATGCAGGGCTTCAAACAAGCGGATACAGAGCATGTGTCACATGTGGACCTAGACTGAATGCACGTAGGGCACCCTCACTGAAGAAGCAAATCTACGAAGGTCATCAAGCGTATCTTCCGGAGAATCATGTGTTACGCGACGGCTTTTTGGGAAGAGAGCCACCAAGGATGTCTGCACAAGCATGGTTAGAGCAGAAGGAGATGTGCGATGACGGATTGCCTCCAGGGATGAAGAGACTATCTCTATGGTATGAGTTACCATACTGGCCCCGACTCGTGATCAATCACTTGCTCGATCCAATGCACATATTCAAGAATGTGGGTAATCTACTATGGGACCATTTGACCGGCAAGAAAGATACTTTGGTAGCCAGAGTTGACCTTAGAAATGTGGATCGTATGGAGCAATATTGGCCGCAAACAGCGTCTGATGGATCGATAAAACTTCCTAAAGCACCATGGATTTTCACAGGAGCCCAAGAACGCAAAGTAAAAGAGGCCATTCGATCTTTGCGGACCCCCATTGGCGTAATGCACTCGCTCCGAACGTGTTTTACTAAAAAGGAAAGCTTACCGGTTTGAAGTCACACGATTGGCATAAAATGTGTCAGGTACGTTCATAGTGGACTTTAATATCATTGCATAAAATGTGGACTTTAATATCATTGCTGCACATACTTTACAGTTTATTTTACCGGTTGCCATTGAGGGATGTTTGTCTCTCGACATCCGTAACACAATCTACAAACTTGCAAAGCTGGTGCAATGGATCTCACAAAAGGAGATCGACGTAGACTCCATACCATTCGCCAAACTAAATGCTGCGGAGCTTGTGTGCATGTTTGAGAAACATTTTCCTACTACAATACTAACCATTCAGGTGCATCTTCTTGTTCACATAGTTGATGAGGTGGAAATAGCTGGCACAGTTCATTCCAGATGGATGTTCTTCTTAGAGCGTTTCATGAAAACGCTTAAGGGATATGTGCGTCAAAAGGCACGTCCGGAGGGTAGCATGGCAGAAGGTTGGTTGGTAGCAGAGTCCCTAGTGTACATTGGAGAGTGGCTAGACGGATTTGATAAATCCCGGGACACGCTATGGCGAACCATAGATGATGAGCGCATATCTGGGATTGTTATGTGCAATCTCGGTGTTGAGAAGAAGATGACGGAAGATCTAGAGGCTAAAATCAACCGATTTTGCATGCTTCACAATCCAGTGATGCAAAAGTGGATTTCACAATATGAGGATGCAAAGCAAGAGCGACGAAGGGCACGAATCGAGTGGAGACGGGGAAGACGACCACCGATGCACTATCCAGCGGTTCTGGAGAGCCTACCAACCTTCATGAGCTTAAGATGGTTGCACAACCAATTGAAAAGCGCACAACAATGCGGTGACGAAGTGACTGAAGAAGAGTGGGAGTACTCTCGGGGTTGCGCGACCAAGGTAAGTTTGCAATGTACGACTAGCAAGTGACTTTATTTATAAACGTTGGAACGGCCACTCATAATCTTTGTTCGTTGTAGTATAAGTCATACACAGCAGCATGGTGTAAAGGTCGACATTTTAGGGTGGAACGAATCTACAAAAAGCGTTTTACTCAAGATTGTGGAATCATGGCAAAATTTGAACAGTCTAGTCGACGACGTTCCTCTGATGCAGATCCCGTGGTGGCGGAACTCACTTACTTCGGCACGCTGCAAGAGATTTTGAGGATCGATTACAGAGGATTTTTTGTCGACTTGTTCGACGTGCAATGGTTCAAGATAATCATGGAGGGTCGAAACGCTACTGTGCGTAGAGGAGAGTCTGGTTTTCTTGAGGTGGATTCTACTAAGAAATGGACTGACCTAAGAGACACTTTCGTACTACCCGAGCATTGTGAACAAGTAAGTATATAAATAGTTAACATCCCCCTTTTACAAGTTATGTGTTTGAAAGCTCTCATGTAAGTTATGTGGCTCTGGCAGGTAGTATTTCATCCTACAAAGTCTACATCAAACTGGTGGTACGTCATAGAGGTAGCCCCTCGTAGTGCAAGGACGTATGAAGGCTACCATGTACCAATCACAACGACATCAATGGAGGAGATCAGAGAAGATGCTCAATCAGAAGCCGCTGCGGTGGTGCCAGACGAGCATCAAGATGCTACTACTCTATATGGGGTGCATGCAGAGGAGCTACAAAATGAAACAGAGGATATGTGTTTAAACGGAGAGCTCTATATAGATATAGGAAGTTATGCTGAGTTATGCGAGGATGAGAGAGAGATCTCTTAAAGCCACAAATATTGTATTTGAACAATTTTGCTCCGTGCTGTAAAAGCTCTGGCTCTCTAAGTAGCTTCCATGGTGTATAACGCTCTTTTCTACTCGCGCTCACATCTTTTGATTGAAAATTCTGAGTTTTCGACTTGCCTCTTTTATCACTCGATTCATTGCGTCATTGTATTTATATGCGTCATTACGTCATTGTATTTAATGGTCTTTGCGTCATTGTCTACTCTATTCATTCAATATTAAGTTTAAATATTCGTGTGTTTAATGCAGGTATGGATGATGAGGAGTTTCTTTCTTCTTTGTCACCGCAGCAGAGACAGTGGTACGTGGAGCGTCATTGCTCTGGCGCATCATCGCGCGTTCCTACACCATCCGCATCTCCCTCTCTTTCGGAGCATTCGGCGCGCTCCGAAGCTTCGGCGTCGACGAGACGAGCGTCACACTCGTCTAGACACCGGCGCTCTAGTGGTGGCGGTGGCGGTTGTTGTGGGGATTCCGCCACCGATGCCTCCACACCGCCTCGTGTTCGACGAGGCTCTTTACCCTCCCCTTCTTTGCCCGCCCCCACACCAGCCACAGCATCGCCATCTACGCCAGGTTTTGCACGGCTGACTGTTCCTAGAAGCTACACACCTCTACCTACTCCGCCGAGAGCCACCCCACTCGACACTCCTCGCTTCGGCGCCCAGACGTCGGTGGAGACACCTGACGTCCGTACCCCCATCGACACGCCGCTAGAGACCCCTGCCGGGACACCCAGGTTCACGCGTCACCGGCCAGAGGGCTTGCCTTACTCCGTCGACATCAGCGGCGGCATCATCATGGATGATGACGGCAAGAAGGTGATCTCGCGCATGCGTGGTCTTTGCTCTCGGCTGTTTAGACACTATATACTAAACAAATGGAGTGAAGTACCAAGTGATTTAAAAAACAGAGTCATCAGCATACTTCATGATGAGTTTCCCGTTGCAACACGGGATCAGCGCTTCAATGAAGACCTGATGAAGATTCGAATGCGCGAATACTGCAAACACAAGCGTTCCGAAGTGCAAAAAGCAATCAAGAATGGGTGGAATAGGCCAGATTGGCTGGCCAAAGAAGATTGGAAGAATGCGAAGAAAGCAGCGCGCGAGAATCCCGACAAGTGGAAGCAACAAAAGGATGCAGCCAGAGCGCGAGTAGAGGCAGGGAGCTCGCACCACTTGGGGAGCGGTGGATGGGCATCATTTGAGGCCGATTTTGTAAGTCTTTTCACATTGCTCTTTATGCATGTTCGATAGTTTAGGGTTTATGAGTTTTTTAGTTCTAACATAATGAAATCTTTGTATGTTTTGACAGTGGTCGATGACAGGACGTGATCCCACACCGTACGAGGGCGAGTACGCAGGCAGGAAGGGCTTAAACGCCCTGATGGACATTCTCAGTTCTCGCGGCGGCATGGTTAGTATTAGGGTTTACTCTTTTTTATTTTTTGTATTGTTTTATAAATGTCGTTATATGTTTATATTTACTGAAAACTGTCTTATTGTCTTTTTTTGCAGAATCCGACAGATACGCCGCTTGGACGCGATGAGACGTCTGATTAGACGACGTCAGTTTAGCCGTAGCTAGATAGCATTAGTTTAGGGTTTCTCGTAGCTTATGTATCATGAGACGGATTTTATACGTCTTTTTGAACCATGTATATTATTACATTTGTCACCACAATTCCTTTTGCCAATCAATTCTTTATGCCTATGATGTTGTACAATTGTCATTATTACATTTGCCAATCAATTCAGTTTGCCTATGATGTGTACAATTGTCAATTTTGCAAACAATGCGTCTTGTGGGTGACTATTTTGGGTCTATTATCTACTTTTGCACTTTTTTTAAAAACTGAATCAAGTACAATATGGTTGATGGGTGGCAGGGCATTCAATGCCCTGCCACCAAAAAAATATTCTCTCAGGCGTCTCTATAAGCGTCGCTATTTATGGCTCTGTAGCGTCGCTATATGCGTCGCTATACTCTTCTGTGAGAGCGTCGCTATAGGCGTCGCTATGAGCGTCGCTATATAGCGACGCATATAGCGACGCTCTCGTAGCGACGGTTTTAGCGACGCCGGGGGTTATAAAAACCCAGTGTATTTCCATCGCTAACAGCGTCACAAGAGCACACAACCTCTTGTAGTGCCGCAATCCTCTGAGTGATACGCTCGTTTCAAGCTATCACACACTTTAATGAAAAGAATCGATTATTAAAAAAATATTTTTTAAAAAAAACATTAAAAACGATTTAAAAAAAACACGAGTGAAAACGAACGCTTAAAAAAGTAAGCGATTAACCTTCGAGGTTATTCGCCGACGCTTGTAGGGTGCCAAAGGCACATGCATCTGCGCTCTGGTCGTGTGCTAGAGACGGAGCAACTAGAGAGAATTTCGACTGACGCAAGTTCTCAATATCCACCTACTTTAGGTTCCGGGCCCTCGACGGGGACCCAAGGTAGTACAAACCAAGACCCGAACATAGCGGCTAGTGAGTCTTCCTTTGACTACGACGTCATGGAGGGTTTTCCAATGCCTAATCCCGATAGCTCAATCCAAGACATGCATGCTATGGGTCCGCGGTCCGGGCCGAGCATGCTTAGCCGCCTGAAGGAAACCTTTAGTAGAGCCACTCGCTCCGAACATGGAGCTAATGATGTAAATGAGGGGGGTGGGGAAGTAAATTCTCCATTCATGACCAACGTAGACCCTATATCCTTAGAGAATGTGCATGCGAATACTTCATTCATTGCACCTCCTGACTCTTCAGAGTTATTTCCTCCGAGGTTATATTACCTGATGGTAGAAGCCTAGCCGAAGTGCTAGAGGTTGAGCGGTATATCCTTGCAGCAAGGGAAAAGGAAGTCGAGAGCTTACGCAAGGCGGAGCAACGAAGAGAGTTAAAAGCGAAAGCCCCTATGTCAATATCCTTGCTAAGAGAGCAATCGAGTACTCCTGACTTAGCAACCGCTAAGGGCCAACCCTTAGAAAGCAACATTGCAAGGACACCCCTAGCACCTCAATCCTAGATGGAGCGTTCTTAAATGAGAACTGGGAGTACGAACTACAAAGGAAAAATTTGATCGACATATACACAGGTCACACCTATCAGGTGGGTTAGTTAGATGTCCTACAATCCACAATGGGTGCTACTAGTATGGAGGATCAACAACAAAGAGTTTGTGAGGTCATCCATAGGGTCGTTGAGTTAGAGAGACAAAACAAGGGGATCAACATGACTTCAACGGGTCTCATGATATTCTTAGATACAGGAAAGGCTAAAAATCGACCTTATCGCAAATGGAGACTCCCTCGGTGCAATCTGAGCCCACAAGTGATAGCTTTACCTTTCCAAGTTTAGCTCATCTTTCCCTTGATGACACCACGGCTACCATGCCTACCCCAATGATGGGCATGCCAAGAAACATGCCATGGACCTCATTTGTTAGTAAAGCACCGATACATGGTAGCTCAATGCTTGCAACAGTACCTACAAGTGTGTACCAATCGTATACACCCATGGGTCCTCGTACTCATATAGTCTCTACCCCTCCCATTATTTCAACAACCTATGCTCCACAACCACAATACCCAAGTTCTGATTTCCATGGGATGATACCGGCTAGCATTAGCATTTCACATCTGACATCTGCTATGCCTAGGGCCACACATATGAACTTTGGGCCACCACATGGCACAACATCGTACCGAACGTGGAACCCAAGGGCTTCCTATGCGCCAAGACCAATGCTAATACCTACTCCACATGTAGTCTCTGGAGCGCCTTCACCCACGTTGCCTTCTCACTTAGGTGACTTGGCAACATTTGCTCAAGCTATTGGTCGATCTATTGCTGAGAATATGCGTAACACGCCTGATAGAGAGCCTAGAAGTAAAGCAGTACAAATAGCCAAGCTGACACAAAAATTTAGTGGAGACGGGGATGTGAGAAAGCATATCGAAGTATTTGAACAAATATGCGATTCTCTAGGAGAACACAATGACCTACATAAGATCAATGCTTTAATCCTAACCTTAAGTTGAAAGGATGGAGATTGGTATAAAACCCTAAGGGTGGAAGAAAAAACGATTTACCCTACTCTTAAGAGACTGTTCTTAAAAGAATACATATGAGAGGGAGTGCTTTGGGGTGTAGCCTCTCAGCTCCAGAAAGCCCAACGAGAGGAAGGAGATTCGGTGAGAGACTTTATTAGTCTCTTGAGGCATTTGAATTCTCGTTGTAATCCAAATGAGCGCTTCAATAATAACCAATTGCTTGATAGATTCATTAGGGGGTTACGACATGAGGATATCTACAATGGCCTAGTCATTAGAGGTATCACCACTTGGGAAGCAGTCATCACCACCAATGCGATCCAATTGGAAGATAATTTAATGATTCAAGGAGAAAGAGTGTCTGTTGAGCCTAAATCTCTTAGCTCGCAAGCATCAGGGCATCAGCCAATGACCCTAAAGCCTATTGCTAAGGAGCCAAAGATATCTGAGATGACTTTAGCAGATCTCACCAAGGCTATTCAAGAGAGTCTTAGAGACAATCATGCTCTGCAAAACAATCATATGTATCCAAGAAGGGAGCAACAATGGTGCTCAGTATGCTATGGACCGCATAGTACCAATGAATGTCCTACTTTTAGAGTAAAATTCAATGGGAATTGCAATGCATGTGGGAGGTATGGTCATCAAGCTAAGGATTGCATAGTATTTAAGCGCACAATGGCCAATAGACCACAACCTTAGAATGGACAGACACACCTTAAGTGCCTTCATTGATGCCGGCCCCACCTCTTGAACAAACAGCACAACACATGGCCCCTAGGGCCCAAAATGTTGTTCAAACAACACCCTTACCACCTCCAGTGCTAGGACTGCAACCACCACATCCGAGAATCACTTTTGTGAATCAAGTGGGTTGTGAGTCATCTATTGCTTGTTTGGAAGGCTGTGAGGAAGATATAAATCCTAATATTGCCTATGGGATGGATGTGCTTGAAGAAAGTCCACAATACTACATGGAGAACTATTGGGGACAAGTTAAACCTGTATATCAAGTAGCTGCTCTTGTGACAAGAGGCCAAAATATCAATTACACTGCTAAGAGACCACCTCTTCATTGCTATGAGTGTGGAGGTCCACATCGTGTACCCGAGTGTCCTATTAGGCTACAAAAGAACGCCACACTAATGCAAACCAATCAAACGAGCACGTCTACAATGCCAATACTCATATGTAATCGATGTGGCATAGATCATTTGATTGCCCAATGTCCAAATAATCCAAATGCACCGAATATCACGCCACTAAATTTGATTGAAGTTACCGAGGAGCCATCACAAAGTACACATGTGGTACCAGTAAACGTACTCACACGATCAATGCTCCAAAAACAAAATTATATTCTTGAGGAAAGAGACACGGCATCAATTGCCTAATCTCAGAAAAAGAAAAAAACACAAATGAAGAGATCGCAAAAACCAACAAAGTCAGACCCCAGTTCAAAGACCAACATAGGGACTGGTGACGACCCCGTATATATGAACGACACTGAAGAGGATTCTGATTCAGGTGAAACCATGGAGACCAAAACGACCACTAAGATAGAAACCAACAAGGAAGATCTTCATGAGCCACAATGGCCAGGATCCAAGATGAAGATAGGAACTTATCCAAACCCTACAGAGGACATCAAGCGAGTCAAGCAATTAAGGAGTTTGGTAGAAGAGACCCAAAGGGGATCTAGAGCTAGCACCTAGGCAGATCCAGATTACAGACACCGTGTTCCCTACGCAACAACAACCTCACCAAGTCCATAGACCCTTAGCCATACCTAGTGTCATCCAAGAAGAAAGTGACTTAAAGTCATGGGAAAGTGGGCGTACTCACTTCTTGATGGAAAGAATGTTTACAGAGGGACTACTTGATCCTATCAAAGAAATGGAGATCCCATCTTCCCCACGTTAAAGGACTGAAGTCCAAAAGGTGCCGTTAAACATTGCCAAATTGATGGACTTCATGTCTTCAGAAGTTAGAACCACCATCATGTCCAAACTATATAAAGACCCTGAGCTAGTCTCAGCTCTTCGAGCCTTCCTCAATGGAGAACTGAAGTTTGGGCTACCACAATTTTCACAGATGGATGGAGCTGGGGAGATGCCAACAGAGGAGGAACACTTAGATCCACAACCCAACCTAGATGAGGACCTTGGTTGTCCTAAATGAATGAGCAACCAGCTTTGATTTCTGAATCAGGGCCGTTTGAGAACTGGCCCCGCCGGCAGATCTTCAATCATTCCCAAAGCTTGGTATGCTATTCTTGTTAGCATTGGCCCTGCACTCATGTAACTTTTGTTCTTCGCCGAGCCTTTCAAATTTGCTTCGACCGGGTTCTCCAAGATGTAAGAACCATAATTGCAACGGATGGTTCTATTTTCAGTTGTTGCTAGAGCCATGATCACTGCGATGTGCAGAATTGGCTCGGTGTAACGAGGAGGCTTTTGTACTCTGAAATGCTGAGAGATTAACCTCATTGGTAATTCCAGCTCACCGTATATCATGTCACTGTATTTGTACTTGTTTCCTTTTGCTTTGATGAATGCCTTCTCGTTATCCAGTGACTTGGTCTTTGCCAGCAAGTCGTGTTGCCCTGGAAGGAAATGTAAAGCTTCGTTGATGATTTCTTTTGTGATCTTTACCTTTACCTTCTCTCCATCCTTGTCAGTGAGCATCGCTTTCCCATCGTATTGTATCGAGCTCATGAGCTCGTGGGCCCTCATGTAGTCTGTTTCCCATGGCTGCAATCTGAAGAACTGCTCCAAGTGCACAGCCCGCACGGCTTTTGTGACCTCTGGTCTTCGATCGAGATTCCATATTTCTCGTGGCATGATAGTCGTCTTTACCATGTCACCCCATCAGCATCCCTAAACTTCGTGATGAAAATGTGAGCAAGGATCTGAGCTAGTATTTCCTCCAAGATGTGAGCTTTTTCATTTGTAGTGAGCTCATCCACTTCATATGGTGCAGCTATCCACTGCCTTTCTTTCTTTTGGCGAGGCATTCTATGTCAGTAGAATCACAAGCTGTCAGGATTTTCCTTTCGCAACCAGTAGCATTTAGACTTTTAGTAAAAAGCTGTTCAAAAGTTAAAATTGATCATAACTTGAACAAATTTCATCCATTCTTGTCCATATTTCACCAGTGGGACTAAGAAGACTAGAGCTGACTGATTGAAATGTGAGCCAAATTTGGGCCTGAGGTACACCGATCGCGATCGTAGTACAGAGGCCAAAATGAGATCTGACCACATGAGTGGTTTGCTGATAGCTAGAGGGTCGTTTTGGTCCACTCTATGTTTTATTTGAACCACTTTTGAGTTTATAAGTCCCAATTTTGGGTTACAAGGGAATTTTGGACTAGACTTTGATTTTTTAGGGGTTTCTGATGTCCAATTGGCTTGAAACTTGATGGGTGACTTGAACTAGATGTGTACAAGAGATTTGTTAGGTTTTGGTCAAATTCTGATGTTGAGGTACACCGATCGCGATCGTAGTACCTGGGCTTTTTTGGGTGAAAACTGGATGGCCTTGGTCCCCTATGCCTGCCTAGCCCACTGATGATTTATTTTCAAGTTTGGACATTCCCTTCACAAGTTGGGACAATACTTTGAGGGTGATGAATCCAATGCGACCATACCAATCACTACTAAGGGATTAACTGTGAAGGGAATTCTTGATGGTGGCGCTGTGGTTAGCATCGTGACTAAAAACTGATGGGAAACTATGGGAAGACCTCACCTTGCGACCACAACCATAGTAGTGAAGATGACTAATGGGTCTATTGTTAAACCTATTGGGATGCTAGAAGATCTCAAGATCAAGGTCTTTGGATGTAAAATAAGGATTACCTTCATTGTTATGGATTTCTCCAAACACACTATGGCATCGGAGATGATCTTAGGACGTCCTTTCATGAGGGAAGCAAAAATGGTGCACAACTGGTCTAAAAACCATGTCTACTTGCACTTCCAAGATTCTGTCATTCGAGTGGATCTTGTGACTGGTCGAGCACATCCTCTAGGAAACAGGTTTGTAATTGATCATAGATCTGACACCATAGTTCACTCGGCCCCATTGCAGTATTGTTACACATGTAAAGCAGACACTGACGTTGGGGAAGATTCTCCTTATATAGATGTACTACCTGGGATGATTGAGTCAGACAATGTGGATTGGGTCCACCTAGCAACAACCATAGACACTTGGGGAAATAGGGGGAGAACCTGGGTAACACCTGAGGGGAGACTCATCCTCATGTAACAAAGGAAACATATAAGTGGGTCCCTAAAGCTTCTTTAGCGACCATAGCTAGTGCCAAAAAACAGAAGCCTTGTAAGAAACGTTCCATTCTCCCCAAGAAATGTAAAGAAATGTTGCGTTGGATTCCTAAAAACTATTTGAAGCCCAAGGCTACTATGAAGGAAATGAGAAAATCTGGGTGCCAAAATGTAAATTGTGCTCTTACTTGTCACCGGGCCCATGTGAGCTCAATCCTGTGGCTCTAAAATAAATTGAAGATTGCAGAAAGAAAAAAAATCACGGAATGCTACACACCTGCTCCCGAGCTAGTTTGGGTACCAAAGAAAGAATGATTTGTTCCACCTAGCCTCGGGGCAGTCACTTATCAAAAGATCCCTATATCATGTGCGTTCAAGAGGTAATTAATAATACCCCAATATACATACTATACTTACACTGTGAGCCTATTTAAAAAACCCCCACCCCTTTCTAATGTATACATAAAAGTATACATTTTTATACATTTTAGTCTTTTAATAATCCTCTCCGGTTAACTCACGTGATATCATACACATTCTAAAAAGTGACCACCCTGGGCACCTAGCTCAGGGACATCGAAATCAAATGAAGCTTCTTGCTCTTTGTGTAGTTCCTATATGGAAATAGAAGCTTCAACACAACCTTCACTTACCATTGTACATATCCATACAAGCAAGAAAGAGTTTGCACCTCCCGTTGTAAAGTTCACCACCTACAACAATGTTGCAAATAAAATCATGGGAGAGTAGCTTACCACCCTTGCAAAACTAGATGAAACGCATAGGGCGGTCAAAAACTATTGGTTAAAGCCTTCACCCATAACAACTTGGAACAATTGGTTTCAAAAGGTGACGACATCATTTCAAAAGGTATGATCTACCCAAGGAAGGGGAGAGTGTTTGCTTACAGTCATCATTCACTCACTCCCCTCTTAACCTTCTTCCCTGATCTCTCAATTTTTCAATCTTAGGGAATGTATATATAAAGCCTTATACTTATAAAAAACAAAAATAATAAAGAGCAAGAGCAATTAGCAAACGAGTATGCACAATAAAAGGCGAAACATTGACTAGACCTACATATTCACAGCTGGTACACTGAAACAGAAACCTATGTCATCAAACACCTTTAATCCTTATCACTCGAGTGATGGAGGGTAGATAGAATTAGTACGATAGGAGTGTTTCTGTTTTAGAGTTTAGTGATTAGCAAAGTTCTTTCTTCCCACTGATGTGCCTCCTAGAGGTATTCTTTGTGTTTCCTCGTGTGTACAGGAACGTGTTGCTATAGTTAGGATTTGGACCTTCATGGAATCTTTCTCTCGTTCACACTTCAAATCAAGCGCAACCATCAACACAAACAGGTGTTTCTTGTCTAGTAGCATTGCCCCTTATCTTTTTTCATCCATGTTTGTCTGCTTTAATTGTGATTGATAGCATAATCCAGCACATTTGCTTAGTATCAAACATTTAACTCAATGTAATTTTTGATCATAATCACTTGTCTAGGTTTAAAAATCAAACGGTCCGACTAAGCTAGTTTGACCAAGCTAGGCGTTATAGATCTTCTCTTAATACCATGGGAAATGCCTTTCTAATAATCTATGGTTACTTAGGTTCTTAATCCGATTTAGGCAGCATTGTGTGAAATGTACTAGGGCTTTCTAGTGGGCTTGACCCTATTGACCTTTAGCTTAAGTATTATAAAGGGAGTTTACTAGTGTGATGAGCCTGGGAAGGGTAACAGTGTTATATGACCCCCCAAAGTTACAAATTTAAAATGCTGAAAACGAACAAACAAAAAATCAAAGTGCCACAATGTAAAATCTTAAGCTGGAAGAGAAATCTCAACTTGATTTGGTACTTCACTCACATGTATTGCCTATGGTACTAGAGCCCTAGAGGTTACCAGTGTGGGCGCTTTTCCTTGAAAAGCAAAAAACCCAAGGCATACAAAATAAGCACACACATCAAAATTGAATCACTATGAAAAGACTTTGGGGGGCCAAAGAAAAGGTAATCAGTCAGGCAATGATTTCATGAGAAATTCCTTTTATTGTAGCTTAACTACACGGTCTTCTAGGTATAGCCTCTAGTCAACCCTCGAACATGAAATACTTGGCTTTCGCAATTAAACAACTTAATTGAAGCTTACCCATGGTATTAATAGTCGATCTCTAGTGCCTTTCAATCGTTAAATTAGCGACCTCAGACTTATTTAATTTTTTACCTTTACAATTGTTTATGCGTTTGATTATATTGCAATTTAATGTTTATTTTGCTGACAAAAGGTTTAAAATTCTGTTATCAATCAAATTGTTTTCCTACAACTGCATATGCTTTTTAATTGTTTATGACAATGCAATTACTGCGCCAATGTTGTTTGATTTTGCAGTGTTGACTGAAGGAGGCTAAGGACATTCATCTCAAAAGCTCTTCCACCTCAACGAACAAGCTTCAACTCAATAGATTTCGATGGACGGAATCTACATCAGGGAGGGGGGCATGTTAACCCTCACGCACATTCCTATCACTTACGACGGACATTGTATTATTTATTGGGTAGAGTTAGGTACCGGGCTTGTTGATCCAATCGGAAAAGGATAAGAGTGATCGTCGATGAGAGGCGCAATCTAACTGGAACATTCAAGGGATTAGTTGGCTAAGCATGGGCACCCAAGTGTGAATGGGGCGAGCTCATATAAAAGTCAACTAAACCTAAAATTGACTCATTCTCTCATTTGTGCAATTGAAGAGTGCTCTTGCTCCATCTCCATCTTCTTCTTCATCTCCTTGTGTTGGTGTGTATGCGTGAGAGAGAGAGAGAGAGAGAGAGAGAGAGAGTGATCGAGCATTGCGATGACGCACGGCGGTGGCTCCTTCTTCTTCGCGGCGAGGAATCCTCCACGACAGCAAGCAAAGAGCGGTGAGTGACACCCCAACGCCATCTTTGAGCTTACTAGTTTAGGCTTGTTGTGTGCTTGGAGCCATTTGTGGCTCGCACACAGTGTATCGGCAAGTTCCTTGAATTGACACGTGTGATATACGCGCACACAACTAAGCATGATAATCTCAACCAAAGGGAAGAAAAGTTATCACTATGTATGGATTTCAAACAGGCACGAATGAACATTGAAATGGTTGAGCAAAACTTCAATATGACGCATCATTGGAAACTAAATGGGAATCTTTCAAGAAAGCTATTTGTTCTTGTGTTGAAGAATTCTTTGTCATAAAGCATCGCCATGGTATCACAACAAAGATAAAACACGCAAAAGGTGGTTTGATAAAGAATGTCAGGATGCTCGAAAGCCTTGATAAAGCTTGATGCAACTATGGACAAAGACGACTATCAAAGTCATTTGCATACATACAAGGCATTGATTCAAAAGAAGAGAAGGTGGGAAGTAAAGCAACAACTTTTTCAAGCCCAATAAAAGGCACCTGCATGTGGAAGATTTTGGAGAAACTTAAGGGGCAAGCTGGTTGAGAATTTTGGTAACTTGAGTCTTGTGAATATGTACACACATTGTAAGCAATTATATGAGCAACCAAATGCTGAGAAAATGTCATTTTATGGTTCACTTCCATGTATGTGCTCTTTTTTTACTGTTGAGGATGTATGCGGTGGGCTTGAAAAGTTTGCCACTTGCAAAGCAGGAGATCTTCAAGGTATCAAGCCGGAGATGATCAAATGGACGGGAGATTTTACCCATGAGTGAATGTGTGATATTTTCAACCTTGCACTTCAACATGGTATACCTTATGATTGGAGTACTAATTGGGTTAAGCCTTTGCATAAAGGAGGAGATGTAAAGAATGTAAACAACTACCGGAATATAATGATTGGGTCTCTTATGGCAAAGTTTTTTGGGTGCATAATGGAGATGAAATTGAGTGATTGGGCTGAAGAGAATGACAAGTGTGCAAAAGAACAAGCGAGTTTTCGTCGATTCCATAGCACCATTGATCATCTTGTCACTCTTCGTGTTCTCAGTTGAAAAGCAAGCGATTGTATTGTTATTTTGTGGACTTTAAGAAAGCCATTGATATGATTCCACGTAACAATTTGTGGAGAAGGATGGAAGAACTCCAAGTGCCAAGTGAGTTTATGCTTGCAATTTCTCGAATCTATGAGAAGGTCATGTGTCAATTACGCATGGGAAGAACAATTTCGGAAATTTTTGTAAGCACTATTGGGGATAAACAAGGATGTCCGTTCTCACCAACTCTCTTGGTCTATGTATTGATCAATTGGAACAAATGGTACTTGACTTTATGCAAGAAGAAGGCATTGAAGAGCTCACTATTTGCAATGCGATAATCATGCTTTTGTTGTATGCGGATGATGTAGTGATTCTAGCACACACTTTAAAAAATGCACAAAAGCGTCCTTGAGAACTTTTGCTCGCATAGTGGGCTGATTGTGAATGAATCCAAAACAAAGGTTATGGTTGTGAAAAGAGAAGCCATGCATTGTATACAACAATATACAACAATGAGATACTTGAAGTTGTTGAGAGATTTAAGTACTTTGCCCTTGGGCTCCATCCAATCACAAGTGTCATGAATGTGCTATGCGTCGTTTGGAAGCGGAAAAGAGAGCATATTATGCATTTGAGAACATATGTAATGCAAGAAACATCAAGTGTTGGGTTCTCAAGAAGTACCTTTTTGATGCATTGGTGACACCAGTTCTTCTTTATGGAGTTGAAGTGTGGGGTGGGAGCATCTCAAAGTCTACTTGGAAAGAGTTTGAGAATGTCCAAAAGCGTTTTGTTACAAACTTTCTACAAGTTAAGACACAAACACCATATATGCTCCTACTTCTTGAGTCGGGACCTCTTCCAATTGAGGTTATGGGCATGGAAAGGGTTGTGGAGTACATGATAAAGATGCGTCAAAACCCCTCACATCGACTTCTTACAATTTCATGTGAAGTAAGCAAAAAAGTTCAAAAGACGCATAAAAGAAAGATCTTGAGCACGGGATGGATGCAAGACATAAAGAAGTGGTTTGGGAGATGGGATGTATTACATTTGCTACATGATGCTTCAATTGAATCTCAAGTGAATGAAGCTTTTCTACAACGTCAATATATTATGGCTTGGGAGAAATCTGATGGATCACGCTTCTCACATTACGCCACTCATATTGCCCCCAACTACAAAACCATGTTCTTCTTTGAAAGAGGAAACCGTACTTACACTTACATGCTTGAGTCTATCCCCTTGTCGGCGATATGCACTATCGCATCCATTCGGCTTAGCTCCCATTCCCTTCGATGCGAGACAAGGCCTTGGGGAAATGGAGGAGATTGAGATCGATTGTGCACATTATGCTCATTGCAAGCTCGAGAGTCTGAGTACCACACACTACTAGAGTGTCAGCTTTTGGTCACATTATTCGAGCTTGCTTATCTCACACTTTCAACCATGACTTAGACCTACACACTTTCCTCTCCCAGCCATAGTGTGGGCTCTCCATTGCGACTCTCATCACCACAATTTTTGGAGCATCGAGAGTCACTCATCAGCCATACACATGCCAACATCACATGTAACTTTGGTCCCATAGGTCATATTTGACCTCCAGGATGATAATAAAATCTCTCTCTCTCTCTCTCTCTCTCTCTCTCTCTCTCTCTCTCTCTCTCTCTCTCTCTCTCTCTCTCTCTCTCTCTCTCTCTTCACCCCCCTCCCCTCTCGTCCCCTGTGGGAAGAACCCTGTAACGGAATTAAGCTAATAAAATTGATTGTAGCGAAATTAAAGTGATTAGTAAGACTTTCATTAAGAGAATTCCTAATAAAGATAAAGAGAGAGCTTGATTGAGAATAGAAACACAAAAATTACACCTAGTTAGCTTGGTATGAACAATACATGTAAAAGAGAGAGAAATTGCGAAATTGACAACACTTGAGGACCGCATTTATTTGGAGCGGTCCCCCCTCCAAAGGCTTTTGTATTATATGTTCTCCCATGAAGAGAGACTTGGTACAATACAATCTTTGTGCTCCTTAAGGCCTTTTTGATGCCATGAAGATGGAAAATTTCATGCACCAATGCTATGCCCAAAGCAACAATTAACTTACTTGCAATAGACAAGAACTTGTCCTCGGCCTCAATCCCAAAACCTCAAACACCTTCAAAGGTGGAGAGAGCTAGCAAGGAGTGAAGGAAGTGAAGAGGAAGAAGATGTAGCATGTGAGAAAGAAGTATTCTCCTGACATATCATCAGTCGTAGAGCATAGCTTAGCATAGTAATGAAGAGGGAGAAGATCATATAAGCATGCTAGAAGCTTGGATCTTGCTTGGATTTGAATTCCATAGCCAAGAGTTGTTGGTGTAGTCTCTCTACTTCTCAAGCTTGGAGAAGGAGTCGACTTTTGCAACACATGCATGTGTGTAAAAATGAAATCTTGTGAGCTAAAAGTGAGAGAGAGAAAGAGATCGACCTAGCTTGATTGCCCTAGCTTGAAGCTTATTGGCTCAAGCCTCGTGCTAGCAAATGAGAGGTCTAGTTCATTTCAAGCAAGGGATGTAGCATTGTGACAAGTGTCCTTATTACCCTTTGAGAGAGGGCTTACTTCATTAATTAAATGAAGCTAAATTCTTATTGGCTCTCAAGATCAACTGGCCAATAGGAATAAGCTTACACATGGTCTGCTCAATTCTCATTGGACCCCTTGGTAGATTGTCTAATAGGGATAAAGGAGATCCTAGTTCTTATTGGTTCTTTTAATGGCCCACCCAATAAGGTTTACGCTTGTTTTTATAAAGCTTAATTTTCATTGGTCCTTCACATTGGCCATCCAATAGGATTCAAGCTTCATTAGGGGCAACCTGTCTAGGGGCCTGACAAGTGTCCTACATGCCTTATGTGAAAGGGAGCTCTTGTAGTGTGTGTGTGTGTGTGTGTGTGTGTGTGAGAGAGAGAGAGAGAGGGCTCGCCCCATGCGAATGTCCACTTGGCCACTTGCATCCACTTGGTGACCATAGTCCAATTATACAAAGGTTTAAAACACCTAGCATAGGCAAAAGACTATCCCATTGGTCCTAGGTCTAAAGGCTTTTAACACTAACCTTTGGGGGCTTTGATGAAGCTTAACCTAAGGTCTTTTCAAGCTCCATTAAGTGTACATCGCTCTTTGGTAGACCTATCTCCATTTGGACACTTATTGAGATAAGCTTATCTCTCCTCTTGGTCCCCTGTTGAGAATAGATCTAGCAACACATATCCATATTCTAACTCTTGTTCCCTTTATCTTTCCATATTAAATGATCAATTTAGTATGAGAAAATCATTTGGGATAGGTAGATATTATATTTTATGACATGTCCCTGCTCTCTCTCTCTCTCTCTCTCTCTCTCTCTCTCTCTCTCTCTCTCTCTCTCTCTCTCTCTCTCTCTCTCTCTCAATTTTTCCCTTGGCAAATACACCTCAATCAAACATCCTCATCACCATCGCTTTTTGCTCTTGTTTTCTCTCGTATGATCCTCTGACTCTCTCTCTCTCTCTCTCTCTCTCTCTCTCTCTCTCTCTCTCTCTCTCTCTCTCTCTCTCTCTCATATGTTGCCCCTCCATTGGGGATGGCATACCAACCAGACTTGATTTAGTATTCATTACTTTCTTATTGATGTGACACCTCAACAGCCTCATACTCTCTCTCAAGATTAATGCTAACAAAAAGAGAGACAAAATGATTTATAAACCAAGATAATCCAAAACATCTTTGCCAAAGGTCCAATCCATATCAACTTCGTCAGCTTCAATACATGGAAGAAAATGTGTCACAAAATTATACAATCATGGGGCTTTATTGTAACATGTGTGTTCACAGCTAAGAGCATCATAGACATCTACTTTTCTTAGCACGGGTTATGTATGAACATGTTTCCATTTTGGCTCGATCCAAGCACTCTCAAGAAAATGAAGTACAAGTGCTTGCAAGCCAAATAAGATTTTTTCTTGGTCTCTCTGTCGATGAAATCAGGGTATGTGCAGCAGGGCCCATCCTTGATGTGCACCTCATACAACCCCACATGTTCGTCTACTATGTGAGACTCAACCCGGTTGAAGACTTCATGTGCTTTGTCGACAATGCATTTCCCTTCAATCACCTTATCCTTTAAACAAAGAGCCATACCAATTTTCTTTGCAGCCTTCATTGAATAGGAAGTACGAATTTGACTCTTATGCCATTTCTTAGTATTGAACCACTGCTACCTGCTTTTGTTGAAGCAGAAGAGGACTCACCTCCACCCCTAGGAAGAGTCCGCATTGTAGTTGCACTCATTTGATCTTTTCCAGTTGTCTCCACTTGAAATCCTCCTTCGAGCAATATCTCAACTTCTTCATCGGTGAGATTTGTTCCTAGATCAACCGACAAAATTGTTGGAGGAGGAGCTAGCCTTGGTTCTATGTTATGATCCACCACATAGCAATGAATAACATGTCCGGGACATAACCAAAACCGTTGTTTGAGTAGCCCATTTGGATGTTTTCTATACCCCTCAAAGGATGGTGCAAGAGTCCCTTTAGTACATGCCACTATATTTTGTCCACATCTTTTTTCACCATTGGGGGTGCCACTACATGCTACACGACTGCCAAGAGGGGCTCTTCTGATTGCTCACATAGCTTCATTGAATTTTCATTCTAAAACACAAAACTTTGTCTTCTCTTTGGAATTCTCACTCCCATCTGGTACCCTTCAATTTTCCATGAAAATGATCTTCCTTGGCCTTTCGTGTGTTGTGCAGTTGCATGTTTTTGCATTGTACTCTCATCTATGTGTTGATTCATCCTCAACATCAATCACAATCGATTTCCCTCGCTTTTTCCAAAACGTTTCTTTGTCTCCTTCAAGCGGGTGCGAGCCTTCTACATGGGTGCTTCAAATGTAGACTCGTTTATGAAGTTGCGGAGTGGAGCGTGGATCCACACACACACACACACACACACACACACACACACACACACACACACACAGATACACAGAGAGCTTACACAGTACGCAGAGAATCGTTTGAAGGGTTATCTCCCAAAACCTTATTATCCACAAAAGTACAATTGAGTATATACAAAGAGTTAGATGTAAGTGAGTTAGGCGGGTGGCTGGCCATATCCGTATAAGAGGCCACGTGGGCTTTAATCCCAACAACCTCCCACTTAAAGTCCAATGTGGCACTTTAAGTAACTGTAAATCTATACATAAATGCAAAGATTTACATGGTTGCCATCTATCCAATGCCCAATAACTCACGACAATGCACAAAGCCCTCTCCTGGAAGTCCCTTTGTGAGTAGATCAGCAGGATTGTCCTTGGTGTGGATCTTCAGTAGTTGTATCTTCTTGTCTTCAAGTACTTCCCTAATGAAGTGATATTTCACATCAATATGCTTAGTCTTCGAATGGAACACTAGATTCTTTGCCAATTATATAGCACTTTGACTATCACAATATAGCCCTGGCAAATCTGCTTTGATTCCCAAGTCTGCTACCAATCTACCAAGCCAAATAGCTTCTTTGCATGCCTCATTTGCTGCAACATACTCAGCTTCTGTAGTAGACTGCGTAACACAATCTTGTAATCGAGATCGCCATGATATGGCACATCCAGCCAATGTAAAGACATAGCCTGATGTAGATCTCCTCTTATCCAAGTCTCCTGCATAATCTGAGTCAGTGTATCCTCTGACACTCAAGTCCTAACTACCATAGCATATGCGCATACTCTTTGTATGTTTTAAGTATCTCATGATACCTGTCACTGCCTCCCAATGTTTCTTGCCGGGATTTGACATATATCTGCTAACCACTCCCACTGCAAATGCAATATCTGGACGTGTATCAATCATTGCATACATCAAACTACCCACTGCAGACGCATATGGAATCTTATCCATTTTAGTATTTTCTCCCTCAGACACAGGACAATCTTGTTTGCTAAGTTTCACATATGGTGGCAATGGAACACTCAATGCCTTTCCCTTCTCCATATTGAAACGTTGCAAAACCTTGTCAATATACTCTGTTTGAGATAACCAAATCAACTTCTTTGATCTATCTCTCTCAATGCGCATACCAAGTATATGACTTGCCTCACCCATGTCTTTCATGTCAAACGATTTTGCCATCTTTGACTTCAAAGCTGAAATTTCTTCCAAGTGTTTGCCAGCAATCAACATGTCATCCACATACAAAATAAGGAGCAGCCAACTGCCATCCTTAGCCTTCTTTGTATATAGACAGTGATCGAACTCACTACGTTTGTAGCCTTGAGAAAGCATAAACTGGTGGAACTTATGGTACCATGCCCTTGGTGATTGTTTTAAGCCATAAAGACTCTTTTACAACTGGCATACCAAATCTTCCTTGCCTTTCTCAACAAACCCTTCTGGCTGCTGCATGTAAATTTCCACATCTAAATCACCATGCAAGAATGCTGTCTTGACATCCATTTGGTGCAACACCAAATCCAATATGGCAACCAATGCAAGAAAGCATCTCAATGTAGTCATCTTGACCACTGGAGAGAAGACTTCATCAAAGTCAATGCCTTGTTCTTGCTTAAAGCCCTTGGCAACAAGCCTTGCTTTGTACTTTGACTGACTATCATGAGCGGTGATCTTATACCTGTAAACCCATTTACAAGGTAGAGCCTTTTTACCTTGTGGTTATTTAACTAGCTTCCATGTCTGGTTTTTATGCAGAGTTGTCATCTCTGAGTGCATGGCCAACTACCATTTTTTTGAGTCAACCACTTGTAATGCTTCCTTGTAACAAGATGGTTCTCCGCAATCTGTGAGCATGACATAATTTAGAGATGGGACATAACGATCAAGTGGTTTGGAGACATGCTCAGAATGTCTCACCACAACTGATTCTACCTCTCTAGCCACTATAGGTTGTTCTTGAGCCTGACCATGTTGTCTTGATGTGCTAGCACTAGGTCCATCTTCCCTGAAGACAACTCTTCTGATCTCCTTTGTCTTCTCTGGCTTAGCGTGAAACTTGGCTTCATTGAAATGCACATCATTGCTACGAATAAGTTTTCCGGACTCAGGATCCCAAAGCCGGTAACCCATCTCACCCGATTCTCCGTAGCCAAGAAATATACACTTCTTGCTCTTTGGTTCTAACTTATTCCTGAAGTCCTTAGGAATATGGCTATATGCTTCACAACCAAAGACTCTGAGATGCTTATACGAAGGTGCCTTGCCTATCCATAACATCTCGGCCACTGCACTCTTATCCAGAACCCTACTAGGAGACATGTTGATCAAATGGATTGTTGTAGCCACTGCTTCCGTCCAAAATCCATCAGGCAACTCAGCATTTGACAACATGCTTGTGACCTTCTCTTGTATGGTCCTATTCATACGTTCTGCAATCCCATTCTGTGAAGGATTCTATGGTGCAGTAAGTTCCCGCTTAATCCCTTTTGCTTCACAAAAGTCTTGAAAAGCTTTGGAAACGTACTCTCCACCATTGTCAGTTCTCAAGAACTTCAGCTTCTGACCACTCTGATTCTCCACAAGCTGCAAGAATGTCTTAAAGACCTTGAGCACCTCATCCTTGTGATTCAAGAAGTAAAGCCATACTTTGCGAGAATAGTCATCTATGAATGTACAAAAGTCCGCTGCTCCCCCTAGTGACAAACTAGGCATTGGTCCGCATAGATCACTGTGCACAAGAGCTAAACGTTCGTCCCTACGATTTCTCTTTGATCTGTGTGGTTCCTGTGTTTACTTACCATAAACACAATGCTCACAAAACTCGAAATCATGAAATGAAAAACCAGGCAAATAACCATAATGAGAAAGTATTTCCATTCCTCTTTTTGACATATGTCCCAGCCTACGATGCCACAATGACACACTTGGCTGCTCAATCACATTAATTACATGGTTTTTAACCTCTGAAACATGTAAAGTGTACAGAGTTCCTGACTTGCTGCCTTGTGCTACAGTCATCGAACCTTTGGAGATCTTCCAAGCGTTGTTCCCAAAAACTGTCACATAACCCGCATCATCCAACTTCCCTGTACTTATCAAGCTCTTTCGGATTGCTGGAACATGTCTGACATTCTTGAGCCATAAAGAAGAGCCATTCTGAAACTTCAACTGCACATCTCCCACTCCAAGTATGTCATAAACCTACTCATTGCCAAGTCTGACATAATCTTTAGTAGTCACATATGATGTAAATTACTCTTTGTGCGGAGAAACATGTAAAGATGCCCCTGAGTCGATAATCCAATCACTCATAGCATGTCCATTCTCTGCAGTCAAGAAAACAGAATCAAGATTGCTTGTGAGGAAGATGTCACCGGCTGCTATACCAGAATCACTGTCTGAACCAGATCCTGTGACATTCACCTCTTCAATCTTCACTGAACTCTTCTTTTCATCTTGCTCGGAACTCTTTGTTTTGCCTTTTTCTTATTTCCACTTCGTACAATCTCTCTTCATGTGACCCTTCTTGCCACAATGGTAGCATTCTATGTCATCCTTTGACTTCGAGTCACGAGACTTACTTCGGTTTTGTGCCTTCTTACCCTTCTTCTCTTTAAACTGTTGTCTCCCTCGAACGACCAAAGCACTATTGCCTTTGCCTTTGTCAATGTTCTTCCTTTTCACTTCCTCTGTGAGCAAGCTGCCTTCTACATTGGCACTTGTAAGACCTTCTGGCATGACAGGATTACTTAGCGTTGTACGAAAAGTATCCCAACTGTCTGGCAAAGTGATCAAGATAAACATAGCCTTCACTGAATCTGGAAAGACTATCTCCTATGCTGTTAACTGGCTGAAAATTGTGTGAAATTCATTGAGATGATTAGACATGGTTGTCCCTTCCTTCATCTTCAAATCCACCAATTTCTTGAGCCAGTAAATTTGAGAAGCAGCACTTTGTTTCTCGTACATACCACATAGCTTTTGCCATACGCCATACGCTGTAGTCTCTTCTGCTACATTGAAGTAAACATTTTCTGCCAGTGCCAGCATGATTGTGGAACAAGCTAACTCGTCAAGCTCTTCCCACTCATCTTCAGCCATACCTTCTGGTCTCTCCCCTTTGAGCTTCAGTGGCTTCACTTGTTTTTTCTGCACCAAAACCTACCAAATCTGCTTCTTCCAGAATGGAAAGTTTGTGCCATCCAGCTTCTTTATGTTGTAAAGAGTCTCACTTTGAGAAGATGCCATATCTGCCAAACTGTTTACTTCTGGGAAAAATCCGATAGAGTTTCCCCTGTACTCTGTACACAATAAACAAGCTGTAAACAACAAGCTGAACACCTCTCCTCAGGAATTGTCAGTATTTTGAAAAAATTTGACAGAGTCTCCCCTGTAAACTGAGCTCTGGGAACCAAAAGATAGCTCAAAAAACAATCATAAATAGTTGACCAGTGACAAATCTCTGTAATATGCTATCCTGTAAGCATGCACTGTCTCTTGTCTGGGCGATGACAGAACCTGTATCTGTCTCAAGATTGAACCCTGAACAATGCCTCAACGGCCTAACGCATAAGATGAAATCCAGTGTCTACACAAAGTCATACATCCTATGGGATAAAAGTCGCCGAAGAGGATGCGTGTAGAGAGGAACTCCAGCAACCTAATCCACCTCACACTGGGTAACCCAGCCCCGAGTGCTTGGCTTCAAAAAACCTCACACACGACCCTAACAGATGGCTCAGCAAACTGCCCAAAACTAGCATACATCCTACAATAGACCAATCACTGTCCTATGACCGCTGCGACGGTCTGTCTGCTAGCGTGACTCACAACTAGCAAACCCACAATCACAATACATCAATCTGCAATACATGCCAGTGGTGTCAAGCTGTCGTATGGCCACACCTCCCCTGGAACCTGGCAAGCACAAGAAGTAGCAATGCAGACTGTAATATATATATCTGATGATATATATGTGTACCTGGTCTATAGATGATGCTTTGAAGATGAATGAGTGATGTATGTCGATGCCGAGATTGATGTCGACCACCTCTTGCTTGCCAATCTACACAAGACGGGTTTCTTTGCGGCTGAAACCTATCTTCTGATATAGTGCTCAGAACGAAATTTTAAGGGCATAAACGACTTTGAAAGGGGATAAAACCCTAGGTCACCTGGTGGAAATGCTTCCGGCATGCCGAGTGCGAATTTCCAAGCTTCGGATCCAGAATCTTCCAGAAAAGTACGTGCGCGCGTAATTACGCAAATACGCACTGAACCAAGCTCTGATACCAATTGAAGTCGCGGAGCGGAGCGTGGATCGACTCACACACACACACACACACAAATACACAGAGAGCTTACACAGTACACACAAAATTGTTTGAAGGGTTATCTCCCAAAACCTTATTATCCACAAAAGTACAAGTGAATATATACAAAGAGTTAGAGGTAAGTGAGTTAGGCGGGCGACCGGCCATATCCGTATAAGAGGCCACTTGGGCTTTAATCCCAACACTTTACTACTCTTATCAACTGTGTTGGACTAGACGAAACTCTTTCCTTGAGTCTAACTAGTAAAGGATCCTTTCCAATATGTTTACCTTGAGAGTAAGAAACTGTCTTTGTGCTTTGTAGTATTGCATTCGCCATATCTGAAGTACATGCGTCATACAATGAGATTTTTATTTTGAATTATTTAGTTGCAAGCCAGCTCCCATGCTTACTCTCGGCCAAGTTGGTTTTGGAGTGTTTGCCCTATCAGCACTTCTCTCTATTGCTATTGAGGCGGTCCGGGGCGGGCAACAAGAAGAGCAACCTCTAGACACCCTTCAAGGCTCCCGTGCTGCTCAATGGGGCTGGGGCACAACACAACACAAACCAAAACAACAAACCCACAGCCAAATCCCAACTACACAAGGGGCACCACCTAGTTTAAGAGCGAACTAGGACGCAAAAGAGGAGAATCGTTAGAGCAACCCACAAACAAGCAAGGAATTTACACTAACCCTAACACCAATGGAACACTTTCACACACTAAAACACGAGAGAGAGAGAGAGAGAGAGAGAGAGAGAGAGAGAGAGAGAGAGAGAGAGAGAGGGAGAGAGATAGTGCTCGGGCTGCTTTGAAATGTATCGGCAACGATCAAGCAAACACAACTATATATTTAAGAAAGAGATAGAAAGGGGAGGGGGTGCTTGTTGCATTAATACCTTCTTACAAATCTGTCATGACAAATCAAAGTGAGATTAGTATTTGTTCAACATAGCTTGCGTAAATTTCACCACAACACATCACAAGAAAAGCCACCCCCAATCACTGTCTTAAAGCCAGGGGAGTCCTCTCCACCCTGTCGCCCTCTTACAGTATGTGGGATTTATGGCTAGATTGATGACAACACCAGAGACAAGCTATCAAGAACTTAACAAAAAACACCAAGACGCTTACGCATCATTGTTGTCCATTACTTCACGTTGGAAGGGAGACAAAGTATCCAAGTTTAGTCCAAATCCACCCTCCTTGATTCAACAAATGTTGGGCTTACACTAGTAGGAGAAATGATAGATTTCCTACTCTCAATTGAATGATCACTCTCTCTCTTACAATGGCATAGAGCTCCCTTGCTAATCTCCTATTACAACACATGCACATGCATAAGACAATGAGCTTCCACCCAAGAGCTCCTTCTAGAGAGGTTGAGCTTGGCTTCTCAAGCTATAGCATAGTGCTCTTGCTTATGGCTCCCCCTTTTGTGCTAGCCACACCCTCCTTTTATAGCAATTTTGAAGGCTAGGGTTACTCCTCTAACCATGGTTGGGTTAGATTTTCAGCCATTTATCTAATTTCTTTTGCTTGGAATTATCAAGAAGTTGGTGGGGAAAGAGAGAGGAGAGAAATGGAGGTGATAGGACTTTTCATAGTGGGTTAGTGTTAGTAGAGTTAGTATTAATTTACAAATGGAATTGGATATTTACAATGGGAGTATCCATGTAGGATACAAATAAGGAAGAAAAACTCTTAAGAGGTAAGAAAAGGTGGATTTCTTACAAAGTTGATGCTCCAAGTGTCTTGAGTAGAGCCAATTTTGACGCTTGTTGACGGTCCACTAGCTTTGACAGTACATTTTTTCTCCACTCTTGACCTTCCTTGAGAGACAAGGTAATTGAAGCTGAGTAATCAACCACCATGATGCTGTCTTTTAAGAGAAGAGGCTGAATTTTGTGGTTTTTTTGATAGATATGGGTAAATTGGAGGAGGAAAAATGAGACTAGGTGGTCAATTTTGGAATGGAATTGTGTGTGGGAGGTATGAGTTCACCATGGTTTCTCTTATTCTTCAAGGTTGAGGAGAAGGTGAGTAGGGTGCAGAGAGGAGTGGTGAGAGAGGTGGGGATGATGAGTGGAGAAGTGTGTGTGAAAGAGGAAAATGATAAAGTGGAAGAGAGAGTGTGGCTGCATAGCATGGGAAAACTGGGGTCCATTAATAAAATCATAGCTCACAGCTCGTAGCTCAAAAAAATATGAAAAAATTTGAGGCAAAAGTTCAGCCCACGAGCTACAACTTTTGTTTGTATCACCTTTTCAAATTCGGAGAGCAAGTGAACTTTAAAAATTCAGCAAAACCGATCGCTTTTTTCCACTGCACAAGGTCCTTGTGGGGTCCTTCTTTGGATGATTCTTTTGAATACCTCCAAGAGTAAGCCCTCCATAGTGCATGTATGCATGCCACCTGCCCTTGACCTTATTTGGTAGGTCTATAATTGAAGATATTGTTGAGATTATGATTTAAGTGAATAGTACAACTAAGAAAATCAAATATTGAGGGGTCTAAAAAATATGTACATGTCAAATATAAATAATATAAGTGGAAAAAAATATAAAGGGGTCAAAAGAAATCTCTCTCATTATGAGGCTACCATAAAAAGATAAATATTTTTGGTGTTCTAATTTTTTAGAAAAAAAAACAAAATAGATGTAGGAAGGGAAAAATCACAATAGTGAAAAAATATACACATAAATAAAACTAGTTTTTTTGGATTTTTATTGGGGTGGAGTTACACCAAATATAAGAGAAGCTTACATGAAAATATTTTTATATGGAATAAAGAGTATGAAAAATGGTAAGAAAAAATTGTGGTAATGGTGAGGCAATGTACAGAGCATAAATAACACACACCTAGGTAGAAATATTTAAATAAATACCAAAATAATTATGAAAAAATCTTTTATTTAGGCCCTATATACAAAGGAATATTTACATACGCATGGGCCATAATATACTTATATATTTTAATTTTTTTTCGGCTCAACTAGCCCAATGCCTAGCTAATTGAGGGTTTTTTATTTCAGTAAGGAGATATGGGAAAAGTCCCGTGACTCACGCACGCCTATGTACAGTGAAATGGTAGGGATAGCCACAGTGTTTGGGTGATTTTGGTAGGGTGAGGTAACTCACTGTGGCAATTACAAAGAGCCGAAAAACGGCTATCACTATCATGATACTCCCCCAATGTGCAATATGCACCTCCCACCAACTCAACCAAGAGTCCATTGTAGGGATGTTTCTATCCATGCAATTTCCATTGCACCACCATTCTCGAAGGAGACGGGACTCTGTTGCAACTATCTCTCTATAGGGGGCTAAACTCCACTTTTTGCACATGTCTTTGTGAGTTTTTTGAGATGAAGAGACAATGTACTTTGTTGTGTGCACCACCATGCTTTGTTTCCAATGAAAAAGGCAAGATCTCTCTCAATGTTGTAGAACATTGTCTTTGCCACCATTGAACATGGTGCAAAATGCATTCCAACTGGCTTGAGCTTCGGCGGCCATGAATCCATGAAAATTCGCTCTCTCACATCCATGCCCCTCCATAACTTCATTTATGTCCTACCAGAAAAGAATTTGTGCCTCCTTGTCTTCCTCTTTCATCTCACACATTGCAATAGTGAGGAGATCTTGCATTCTATAACATAAGACATTCATATTAGTATACCTATTTGTGGGACGGTTGTCTAACCTCACTATCCTATCTTATTGCAGTTTTAGCAAGAACCACGATTAAATTGTCAATCCATGGGACGAAGCTGACTCGACTAGTGCATAGAGGTTATAAGAGGTTGTCAATCTCTCGGAAAACAACTAGCAACTCGCATCTAACGCAAGCTACACTCAAGTGACTGAAATCACCAAAAGCCAATCGTTCATCTGCAAACAAATCATATCCGTTACAGCATCAAATGACATCCAAACATAAAAAAACTTCTAGGACATGTTTATACGATCTATCACATGCTTATGGTCTCAAATCCCACTTTAGGTCAAGTGCCAAAATCGTGATTATTAACAGCTGTGGATTTTTTACCTAGTCATTTTCGACCCAGAATGCACCTAAATGCTTAGCAATGATGCCCCAAGACCCTGCTTATGCTTAGTATTTTATTTTGAAGTGTAAATTTCTACTTATGATGAAATCGGTGACGCCAAAAGCTACAAATTGCAATGCAACAAACGTGACTGCAATGTGACATTCGGAGAGGGAGTAGGAAGCGTGAGAAGCAAAGAAGTGAACGCCATTAGCTCACGTTGTGTATTTCATTATCCAAAAACTTACAGAATAACTTACAAAAATTGGCTTTTATACCTTAGACAAGGTTTTTGGTGGTCAAAACTAATGATTTGGGAGCTCTAACTAAAGATAGGTAATGACAGGTTGATACAATCTCGAAGCTTGTAGCTCCAGCTCATCAATTACAAGGTTTATCCAAAAAATAGGAGTTACAATATTCCCGATTTATCGAAAATAATAAGTGTTTTATAATGAGAGCTCCAAAAAATAGTATTCATGGTATCTGTGTTTGCTTGCTACTAACATTCCTCCCCTCCTCGTCTATGTCGTCTCTTGACACAGCTTTATGGGCTGAAGTAGTCTTCGGGTTGACGATTGGCGAGGCGGTTTTTAAGCGCATTGAGTGCCTTTTGGTATCTGTTCTTCCTCTCTTTATATGGCACTTGTAGGAACTGCATGGTGACTTTGTTCTTCAGCTCCACCACCACTGAGTAGCCTACAAAGCGTGATGTCAGGTTGTTGATCACTAGCCCAAATATTTTCGTTCGCCAAGTGAAGAACCCTCTGAAGAACGCTTCCTCAAACGCCAGCATAATGTGAGACGGTAAAAACATACATCTGGCGTAGAAGCCATAGAGGACTTCTTCGGAAGGTTGCCCACTGAGATCATAGCACAACCCTTTGTTACCCTCGAGGAATGACATCCACAGGGTGCATGCTTGCTCTGGCTCATGGAATACTTCGATGGATGTGAGCAGCATTCGGTAGATTTTGTATAACATTGCACATGATAAATCTGGTCGACTTCTGAAGAAGGACATGGCGTCCGTTAGGGTTTTCACCATGTACTCCTCCGTCGGTGGTCCCTTGTCTGGAGCAGGCAATCTTAGGTAGTTCAGCCAAGTTGGCCGCTTCTTTAGTAGTGCCTCGTGTGCTTGCCAAGTCCTTACTTGTGATACAGGACCGAAAGTTGTATTCAACCCTCTACATTGAAGATGAAATTGAGGAACCCAAGGACTTGATGAAAGCTCAACAAGTCTTTTCAAACCTTTACTACGATGCAACAGATGAGTTAGAAGAACACTCAGCTACTTCAGAAGATTTGGGGTCAGAAAAAGAACATGTGAGAGCTAAGCTACTCATGAAAGGAGGGGAGGAAAAGTTTATTGACTTTCCTAACCAGAAATCGAGAAGACAAAAATGGTATAGACGAAAAAGAGACACCAGAAACGTGAAAGTTAGACCTATGCCATCAGTCTCTAATAGAATACAGTTCCTGATGCAAATAGACGCACATGATTGTGTCAACAACAAAATCACTTGCAGATATCCTTCAAACGAAAACCCAAAATGTCGAAAACATCGAGAAAAACGAGGAAGGATACTCAAGCAAAGCCGAAAAAACAGGAAAAGAAGTCAACCATGACTGGAGTTGAGCCGAAAAAGAAGTATCAAGAGTTGAAAAAAGCTCTAAAGGAGATATATACAACCGAAATGGAAACCACATAAGAGGATGGTAGAGATGTAATGAGTGTTCCATCCCATTACAAAAAGTATACTCTCCAAGATTGAAAAATCATAGTCGAACAACCTGATAGAGAACTACAAAAACAAGGCAAGTCCTACGAAGCGCCTGAAAACACGAAAAAGATAGATTTGACTGAACCAGGAGAAGAGCCTAGGCCTGCCTACATTGAAAATGACCTAACAGAAGAAAAAGAAGAGCTTTTGTTAAGTTTGCTAAAAGAATACCGAGATATCTTCTCTTGGTCTTACAAGGATCTCAAGGGTGTTGATCCAGAAATCTGTCAACATACCATACCCATGAGAGATGATGCAAAACCAAGTAAACAAAGGCCATACACATATAATGAAACATTTGCCAGGAAGATCAAAGAAGAGATTGAAAAACTAAAGGAAACTGAATTCATTTATGACATTGAACACACATATTGGGTGTCTCCAATTGTGGTAGTATCCAGGAAGAATGAAAAATTACGAGTGTGTGTCAATCTCAAAAAAGTGAATGCAGTTACCATTAGTGACAACTTTCCTCTTCCAATCAATGAGCATGTGTTAGAACAAGTTGCAGGAAAAGAAGCTTACAGCTTCTTAGATGGCTTTTTCAGGATACAATCAACTTTTAGTTGACCCAAAAGATCAGCATAAAACTGCTTTTGCAACGGAATGGGTTATTTTTGCCTATCGGGTTATGCCTTTTGGATTAACTAATGCTCCTGCCACCTTTCAAAGATTGATGAGCCATGCTTTTAAAGAATATCTTAGGATATTCTTGAAAGTATAGATCTATGCGTACATTCATCAATCTGGGGTGATCATTTTGAACACCTCAAAAAGGTATTCGAAAAATGTAGACTTTATAGGATTTGCTTAAATCCTGAAAAGTGCACATTCATGGGTAGACAAGGAAAATTTCTTGGACATATAGTGTCTAAAAATGGCATAGCTACTGACTTGGATAAAATTCATGTTATTGTTGAATTACCTAGACCAAAAATAGTAAAGGGGGTTCAAGCCTTCATGGGACATTGTGGATATTACAGATGGTTCATTTACATGTACGCTATAATTTCAAAATCCATGTATAGCTTGATTACACACTTTGAATAGATTGAGGTCTGTGAGGAATCCTTCATGAAGCTTAAGCAAGCTCTCACTTCAACTCCAATATTGAAAGCACCAGATTGGAATAAGATATTCCACATACATGTAGATGCTTCCAATTTGGTGTATACTAGCTCAACCAGGAGACAGGAAAATTGATTTTCCTATTTCTTATGCTAGCCAACAATTGAACATGGCAAAAAAAAATTATACCACCACCGAAAGGGAAGGATTAGGAATGATCTATGCCGTAAAAAATTATAGATATTACCTATTAGCAAACAAATTTGTGTTCTTCGTGGACCACCAAGCTTTATTGTACTTGGTCAACAAGCCAAGCAACACAGGAAGAATAGTGAGATGGTTTATACTCATCAAAAAGCAGATCATTTTTCAAGGATTGTTTCAGGAGAATTACCTAAAGGGGTAGATGATGATCTACCAGATGCATATTTGTTCTCCGTGGAAATGATACCTCGATGGTCGAAAAATATGGTATCATTGATGACCATACCTCAAGTGGATTCACAAATACCACTTCCTGTTTTACAATCGGATTAATCGAGCAATCGGCTATGTATCAATTACTAGCTGGTAGGCTATACGAGAGAAAACGAGATGGATTATTGCTCTTATGCATTAATCCTGAAGAGAAAAACCAATACCTAAGTCAAGCACATATTACCATAGTAGGACTTGACTTTACTGAAGACCAAACTATGAAAAGGATCTTGAGACTTGGAGCATTTTGGCCAGCTATGAGGAGTGATGATCGCTCTTTTGTAAAGGATTATCCTCAATGTCAAAAACACACACATGCCTCATGTAACATTGTTTCAAATGTCACATGTTTCTAAGTGGAGTAACTATCTCGTTACTTACTTAACAAGCCGAACATTTCCTGGGGATATGAGTAAACGTCGTCAAAGAGCAATTTGAAATTGAAGCAAGAGACTATGGTCTCATTGGAAACCAATTCTATCGAAGAGGTAAGGATCAACATTTGCGTCTTTGTGCAAATGAAGACGGTTATATTTCGATTATAGAACAAGCACATGCTGGATTAGCTGAAGGTCACTTTTCTAGTGAGATCACTGCAAGAGCAATCTTAATGGTAGCCATATGGTGGCCAACACTTTTTGTAGATGCCAAAGAATATGTTCAAAGGTGTGATGCTTGTCAACGAGCAAAAATTCCAACACGAGTAGATAGCATGCCCTTAAAACCCATGATGGGAGCTAGAGCTTTCGCAAAATGGGGTATAGATTTTGTTGGGCCAATACAGCCACCTGCTTATAGAATCCAAGCTCAATATACTATTGTGGCTACGGATTTGACTAAGTGGGCCGAGGCTAAATCACCTCAAAAGAATGATGCTAGAACCACTGCCGCATTCTTGTATGAGTATGTGTTCACAAGATATGGATTGCCAATAGAAATTGTCAGTGATAGGGGAACTCATTTCCTCAATGAGGTAATCGAGTATCTGCTTCATAAATTTATGGTCATCCATAACAAATCAGCTCCCTATCACCCACAAGCAAATGGACAAGCTGAGCATACGAATAAGATTCTTATCTCGCTATTGACTAAAACGGTTAGTTCAGGAAGGATAGAGGAAATGAATCTCCATGCAGCTCTATGGGCATATCGAGTTTCATTCAAAACAGCTTTAAGTGCTACACCCTTTAATCTTGTTTATGGTCTTGATGCCATACTGCCAATAGAATTTCTATTGCCGACACTAAGGGTAGCAAAGGATCTTGAGTGGACTGGACATGAATTGTCAGAAAGACTTGAAGATTTAGAGAAGCTATATGAGCAAAGGCTAACTGTTGTAGCTCACATCTATACACAAAAGTGAAACAAAAACAGTTTTTTTGATTCCCATTTAATTACAAAAATCTTCAAAAAAGGGAACTTAGTTCTAGTCTATTTCCTTAAGCAACACATTCCCAAATTTAAGAAAAAGGAAAATGGACCGTTTATCATTAAAGATGTATCTCCAAGTGCAGCAATTAAGGTGTCCACCCTAGATGGTGAACCAATGGCTAATTGGATTAGTGGATGTCGTTTAAAGAAGTACAACTTGCCGCTAACCAATGAATTGCTGGAAAGAATGCATGCAGCCAAGCAAAGAAAGATAAAACGACATCAGGTTATTGATGAAGCCCAAGAGGAAGCTCGGCTTTGGATATTCAAAAGGAAATCTTTCCTCAAGAATCAACAAATACCTATTCCCATCAACACCCTGCAAATAGATGATCGATGCAGTGTCAACGGATGATGAATGGTTAGATGGAATGGACCTTCGCATCAAAGTGCAGTTCAACAACCATAGCACAAATGTTAGGAAATAAGACGTAGCTAAATAGATAATTGAGTAGATTACTTAATGGAGAGAGACAGATTTATATACATGAGATTATAGAGTAGAGAGAGAGAGAGAGAGAGAGTACACACGATATACGTGGTTCACCCAATGTGGGCTACGTCCACGGGAAAGCAGCCACTCAATGGCTTTAGTACTTCAAAACAAGAAGTACTTTACAAAGGGATTATACCCTTAATGGAGCTCCCGCCTTGCTTCACTCTCACCACCTCACACTCACCTTGTTGCATCAACTTCACACTATGAAATGTGTGTAGAAATGGCCTCCTTTTATAGGCCAAAAGAGCTGCCCTCTCTTATGAGAGACAACCATGTGTAGCCGCCCTTGTGCGAATAAGTCTAAATCGGACCCTCCAATCCGCCCATGTGTGGCCGCCCTTGAGAAGACAAGTCCGCTTTTGAATTCGGCCACCGGCCACCGGCCATTGACTTCCGACCACCGGCCATCGGCCATTGACTACCGGCCACCGGCCAACCGACCGGTTGTTTTCTGACCACTTTTCGGCCGCCGGCCGGCCATAATATTCCGGCGGAAAAGAATATTCCGGCGGAAAAAAAAGACTCGGGGGCCTCCGCCCCTGAGGCCTTTAAAGTTGCCCCTGATTCTTGTCCGTGAAAATTTTGGTTTCCGGTGAGTGATTTTCCTTCACGCACGATGGCTTCTCCTCATAATGGGGGCCTTACAAATGTGCGCTTTTACCACAGAACATTACAAGGGTAAATCAGGCTCCATACTTAACAACAAATGCATTGGTCGATACAGGAGCTAGAGTAAATGCAGTTAGTTATTCCACGTACAAGAAAGCAATAAATAAGTCTTTGAGAGCGGGAATAGCGACTATCAAAGGATGCAACAAGATCCCAACACCAACATTGGGAGTAGTCAAGTTGAATGTGATAGTACATGGATGTTCATGCCCTCATGAGTTTGTATGCTTACCAGATAAACACATGAATGAGACAATGATTCTAGGAATCTCATGGATGCGAACGTACAAAGTAGTACCAGATTGGGATACGAATTAGGTCAAGCTATCACCTAAAGGCGGACAACTCATTGTTCTGATTGCACCAAGCAAGGAGGAATATAAAGGAAGTTACCAATAGAGCAAACCACAAAGTAATCAATCTTCTCCATCCTATCGACGAGCAAATGCTACAAGTAGCATGCAAGGAGTCAGGAAAATTTGGGTACCGAAAGCACAGCTTAAAGACAAGCCAATACAAATCTAGGTGCCCAAAACATCATCGACAATACCAAAGACGGTTCCAAAGGTCAAAACATACAGACGAGCATCTCCAAGCAAGGAACCTAACACGAAATGGGTTTGGAAGAAAAAAGAGCACTTATCTTCTCCACAAACTTCAAAACCGATCAAGCAATGGAGAGTTAAGCCTCAGAACACTTAACCACACCATTCTACACCAAGCAAACCAAGGTATCAATGGCAAGTAAAAGGTCGACAACAGTCAAAAGTGCTACCAACAGCTCAGGAAATCAGCGTGCTAAAGCATCCTGATGGTACAATCAAGCAAAGAGCACACAAGCTACAAGATTTTCTCTTTGGAAGACAGCATCAGAAAGCCTCGACATTAGAAACCCTTGAGTTAATTACTCAAGACCCAACTCTTGCACAGCATAATAGTTTGAACTGCATTGATCTTCAAAGCATGGTAGAGCCAACCAAGGCTATACATAGACACAATTGTTTAACCCATGCACACAGTCGTCCCGGAGTACGCCATCTAGGAGGGGTGGAAGGGCACTAAGTAATTAAGGGCAATGTTTGAAGAGGGAGGAAAAAGTTTGATGTTAAAGTGTGATTTTTTGCAAAATTGCCTAATAATGCCCTTATAAATCATCGGGGAGAATTTAACTGATAACATCTCCCCGATGAGTTTAAATAGTGTATATACTATCAGAAAATCATAAAAAAATAGTCTTTTTTAAATTATTTTTCATCATTTTTCTTGATATTGAGACTTAAAAATGGAGAAATCCAACAAAAAACAATAAAGCTGTGTCTTTCAATGGATTTTCTTAATTATTGGATTTTCACTTTGCTTTTTTAGTTCATTTTGTTATTTTCTTTGATTTTTCCAATAAACAAGTCAAAAATTAATAATAAATAGCAAAAGAGCTCAGATGGAAAAACTAAAGACATAGTGGTGATCAGAAAGACAAGGTGGATAGGCACAAAAAATTTCAATGAAATCGGAAGATGAAAGCGGGAAGCTTAAATTAGGCGGCCAGACCTACTTTTGCAGAATTCTTGCGGAATGAGCTACAAGAATCCGATCGGGGAAATTTTTTAGTCTAACATAGATCTCACGGCCTAGTAGGACTAACTGGGGAATTTGGGAAAAATGGTTCAGGAAGTCCGGGTATAGATACTCAAGGTAGGCTAAAATCACCTCATTTCCACTTGTTGCCTTTGGAGAGAGCTTTCGACCCTCTTCGCGCACATTTTCCGAAGCCCACAGTCGTCTGTTTTCACTGCCGTCTCACAGGAGATATGAGGGGTAAGTTCTTTACTCATCAATGATCCATTTTGTACAGCCGGAAGCTAGTCTAAACCTCTAGAAAAAACCCTAGAATCATAGCAGTGCACGAAGACCTACGACCAAAAATCGACCATAGCGGCATGTCAGCTCAACCAAATTTGATGAGATTTGAACTGTAGCATGCCCCAACATATTAGAACACTTCTATATCCACAGTTGACCATTCGGCAAGGGTCGAGGGGGTCCCAAGTAGAAAAGCTAGGTTTTTGGCAGATGCCAGAATTGGATACTAACTCCACAGACAGCTTGCCTATGAGGTCTATACACAATGTATAAGATTGGTTTCATGAAATCAATCAAGCAAAGCCCTCGAAAAGCAAAAAACAGTTTGAAGGCTACAAAGCATCAAATTCGACATACGATGTCAAATTGACTCCAAATAGGCCAAAATTGGATGAGTTCCTTCACAACTATGTTGCGGACAAGTCCATAGCCTCAAAAGTGACTAACCAACTCAACAGGCAGTGTAGTCACATAAATTGGTGATTTCAAAGTCGACAAAGTACAAAGTGATACCGGCAAGACCAAACTTTACCAAATTCAATTTAGGACTTGTTTTAGGTGTATAGAATGTGTTTAAGTCAAAATTTACAAGTTTTGCAAGAAAATGTTGACTGTTGTAAATAATCGTGATTATTTACTTTTGCACTATTTTGGCTTGAAAATTGTATCATCACCTCACCTATGACTCGTACACACCTATTATATATGCCAAATATCAAGTATGAGTCAAAATGATCAAATGTAACTTGGGAAATTGCCAAAAAATGCAAAAAAGTCCTTGCAAGCCAATTTCTCAGTTATGAGCCACATTTTTTGATCCAAATCACCTCATATCACATACAATGGTCTACACCATGCGTAGAACCAAGTTGTACCAAAAAATATTTATTTTGGTAGAAAAGTTAATAATCATGATTATTGCTTTTTGGCCAAGATGAAGGAAATTTGCAACTTTGCCATCATAGATCCAAAGTACATGATGTCCTAAGCCCACTAGCCAAGTTTGAACAAATTTGAAGCTCAAAATCTCAAAATTTCTTTATATCTACTATTCCAGAGACCTAAAACCTAAATCTGGCACCATTTTCACCCAGTGCACTCAAATGAGCCTATATTTCCCTCAGAGTATGTATTTGGTATATACTTCAAGCCTGTAATGCCAAATTTGTAAAAAAAAGTTGAAAAAAAAGTACTCGGTTGTAAATAATTACGATTATTTACTTTTGTTGCAAATTTCGTTTTGACTTCATGAGTGTGATCTTAACATGTTTTTATGCATCTGTGCATGTTCAAACATTGATTTGAAGTAAATTGGACCAAATTTGTCAGCATTTCAGACTGGAGGACATTTTAGAGAAAAATCTGTCAGATTTGTTAATTTTGACACTCTATTCACTTAATAGGAGCCATGCAAGCCGTAGAGAAAGCCAAAAAGAAGCTCTCACAAAAGAAGAAGCTGCAAGAGCTAACACCATATCAATTGGACCCCAGTTCAGTCAAAACTGCCAAAGCTACTTATCTGTCAAGAGAACAATTGGAAGAGAACAACACCACAGTGTTCACCCGCAGATTCAAGAGCGAGAAAGGACATCAGGTAGAACTGCAACTTCTACCAAAAGAAGTTTATGATGTCGCTGCAAAGCCCGAGACCAAAAGAAGCCAACCGAATGCTGAGACTCGGAGATTTATATCAACAAGAGCCATGTGGAGTGGACTTCCAAAAAGCTTATGAGCTTTTGTCCACAATCAAAGAAGATGGAACCGCTCAAATCTCTGACCAACAAGGGAACAAAGTTGAAGTGGTGATTACCAAAAAGATAGTGGCAGAAGCACTCAAATTTCCAACAGAGGGAATGACCATGAGGGCACAAGATAGAAAGACGGCAGGAACTTTCACCAAGGAAACCGCCGCTGCCACATTTGCCGATCTCATTCAAAAACAAGTGGAAGAGTGCGCAAGGTTGTACCACCAGCACTTCCACTTCCTCGCCAAGAGACCTCCAAGGTATACGACAACTAATCATGCGGTTGCCACAACCTTTACACAAGTTCTCAAATCAACAACCAGGCAACCAATTGACCATGCACAATATGTTTTGTCCACATTGAAAGGGACAAAGAAAGAAGGAAAAATAACATATATATGGGAGCACCAGAGGTTCTGACTAGAATTGCCTGCCATGCTATCGACATGGCCGACAACTTGCCACCTGCCCCAGATCAAAACATTTGGATAGTGTCAGCACACCCATCCCCTTGAGCTACAAGATCTGCCAAGAGAACATACAAGTTAGATGAAGAGTCTATTGAGAGCTCGTCGGGACGGCATAGTAGTGAAAGCTCAGATAACGAGGAAAAAAGAGCACGAAGGGAAGAAATGAAGAGAAAAGTTGTGGCAACACACTAGGAGGAACCTATACAAAAACATACCCGATTTGAAAGAGAAAAGCACTCTTACGAATGTAGCCGCCAAGCACAAGGCAAGGACCCGACAGTGGGTACCCATTGAACTCAAAGGGGCAAGAACAAAGCATCATACCAGGAAACAGGCAGAAGACCCCATATAATAACTGGAAAAGATGTATTAAGAAGCAGAAGCTTTGAAGCTGAGAGAAGCCCAAGAAGCGGAACGGAAAGCTAAAGAGGAAGCGGAGCAGCAAAAGCAAGCAGAGGAAGCCACTGCACAAGGAGAAGCACAGCATGATCAAGGTGATATGTCTCCCCGACCTTCTTCACCTGCTTCAAAACATCATGATCAACCCATGCCGAGCCCACCACCTTCACCAGCAAGTAAAGCCACAGAACCTAAGCCCACCAAGGAGACATAGACTGAACAAAGAGAAGCAGCTGGCTCTACACAACAGGCAGCCGAATCTACACAAGAGCAGCAAAAAGAGCAAGACAAAGAGCCAAAAAGGGCAACGAGTCCTGCACAAGAGGACACCACCAAGGTTGAGCACACAAGAGAACATGAGTCTGAGAAAACACCTTCTACCTCAAAACAGCAAGAAAAGGCCGAGGCATCCACGAAGCCTCAGGATGACACGACAGAAGAAGATCAACCACAGTCTCAAGAACAAGAACAACCAGCCGCCATGACGCAGCCAAAATATACATAAGAGACTGCAGAAACATCTAGACAGCTAGCCAGAAACAAGGATTGGTAATCGAACGATGAAGTGATCCTGCAAGTCAACGAGTATGCCAAACAAATGCAGGACATGATGGAAAGACTCCGAACAGCCGCACTTAGCCATAGCACAAGGGCCAAAGAATTAGAAATGGTGATTGATGCACTCCAAGGGGAGCTAGATGACAGATTAAACGTCATCACATATCTACAAAGGCAAGTGTAGGAATTGAAAACTGAAGCTGCACAACATCAGCTAGCAAGGGATAAACAACAAAAAGAGATGGAGGAATTAGGTGACCTACTCACAAAGTTATCAGATGCTTGCAAAGCAAAAGATGAACAGCTGACAGAAGTTACAAACAAACTTCTAGGCTACAACCCTGTTAGTTCAGAAAATGCAAGTACAGTTAGATGTAGCGAATGCCTCACTACAATACTTAGAACAAAGAATGAAAATTTTCTTGCGGAAAATATGAGAGAATCAAACCGCAGCCTCAATCAGAGGAATAGATGAAGTCTACAAATCATTAGAGAAAAAGAACAAGGACCTCGAGCTCGAGCTTAAACTGGAGCGGTCTCAGCACAGAGACCTGGCTTTAATGCGGGTGCAAAGAGAAGACGAGCTGCTGAAAGAAATAGCTGAGCTTAAAATAGTCAACCAATTGTTGAGGGAGGAACCACTAGAAACACAAGAAGAGGCAGGAACTTCAGAGCAGACACCACAATTAGAGATCCCCTCAGTTTCATTCGCTGAGATGGAGACACAGCCAGTAGAAGAGATAAGTGGCAAGGAGGAATTTCAAGTGCACATAACAGAAATAGACACAGTGCCCATGGTCTAGCTATCAAAAGCTGAGGAAGATGCACTGAAAGAGAAGATTACACAAGAGATAAATGAGCAGTGGAAGGCAGTAATAGATTGGGAGCTGAGAGTTCTTCACTCCGTCAATGTTATACAACTCACTCCCAATCAAATCAATGCGCAATGGCACCAGCAATCCCTGTTATACCCTTTGATAAAGGTGGAGTTGCTCCAGGTAAAAGAGAGGCTGTACAAAGACATGCAAGAAGAAGGTGCGGATCAAGACCACCCAAAGTGGAGGCTAAGCTGGTTGAACAAGAATCCAAGGTATTTGGTTATGTTCACAAGAGCACATGTGGCCCTACAAAAGAATCCTACTTTCTGTCCTGTATCAAGAGTAAGGACCTGGCAAGCACATGAGGCACTAACAAAGAAGCGACCAACTTGGTTGAACTACCCCCGATTGCCTGCTCCTGAAAAAGGACGACCGACAGAAGAGTACATAGTGAAAGCCCTAACGGGTGCCATGTCCTTCTTCAAAGGTCTACCAGATTTATCATGTGCAATGCTATATAAAATTTGACGAATGTTGCTCACCTGCATCGAAGTTTTCCATGAGTCAGAGCAAGCAAGTGCCCCTTGGATGTCATTCCTCGTGGGTAATAAAGGTTTATGCTATGATCTCGGTGGCCAACCTTCCGAAGAAGTCCTCTATGGCTTCTACGCCAGATGTATGTTTTTACCTTCTCACAATATGCTGGCGTTTGAGGAAGCATTCTACACAGGGTTCTTCACTTGGCGAACGAAGATATTTGGGCCAGTGATCAGCAACCTGACATCACGATTAGTAGGCTACTCAGCAGTGGAGCTGAAAAATAGAGTCACTATGCAGTTCTTACAAGTGCCACATAAAGAGAGGAAGATCAAATACCAAAAGGTACTAAATGCGCTTAAAGACCGCCTCGCCATCCATCAACCCGAAGATGCTTCAGTCCATAAAGCTGTGTCAAGGGACAACACAGGCGAGGAGGGGGGGAATGTTAGCAGCAAGCTAACACGGATACCATTTTTCGGAGCTCCCATGTAAAAACACTTATTATTTTTTATAAATCGAGAATATTATAACTCCTATTTTTTGGGTAAACCTTGTAATAGTTTAGTCGGGGCTACAACTTCCAAATTGTATCAACCTGTCATTACCTATCTTTACTTAGAGCTCCCAAGTTATTAGTTTTGACAACCAAAAACCTTGGCTAAGGTATAAAAGCCAATTTTTGTAAGTTTTTATTAAGTTTTGAATAATGAAATACATTGCGTGAGCTAACGGCGCTCACTTCTCTCCTTCTCGCGCTTCCTACTCCCTCCTCGGTTGTCACATTGTAGTCGCGTTTGTTGCATTCCAACGCAGGTAAGAGCTCTACGCATTGATGTAAACACATCACAGTACTTTGTAGCTTTTGGCTTCGCCGACCCACGGTCCACGGTCTAATTTCATCATAAGTAGGAATTTACACTTAAAAATCAAAAACTAAGCATAGGCAGGGTATTTGGACATCATTGCTAAGCATTTAGGTGCATTCTGGGTCGAAAATGACTAAGTCAAAAATCCACTGCTGTTAATAATCGCAATTTTGACACTTGGCCTAAAGTGGGATTTGAGACCATAAGCATGTGTGCTTAGGTCTTATAAACATGTCCTAGAAGTTTCGTTACGTTTGGATGTCATATGATGTTGTAACGGATGTGATTTGTTTGTAGATGAGCGATTGGCTTTTGGTGATTTCGGTCACTTGAGTGTAGCTTGAGTTAGATGCAAGTTGTTTGTTGTTTTCCGAGAGATTGACAACCTCTTGTAGCCTCTATGCACTAGTCGAGTTAGCTTCATCCCATGGATTGACAATTTAATCGTGGTTCTCGCTAAATCTGCAATAAGATAGGATAGTGAGGTTAGACACACGTCCCACACAATCCAATAATCCAATTCAAGTTTCATTAAGTGTGTTGTGTTTCCCTCCTCTTGCACTTTCATTTGAGTGTATTCACTGTCGGTTTTGTAAAGGTTTTCAACTACACTTTGTGAGCATTAATTTTTCTACTTGAGTGATATTTTTAAGTGTAAATGCTAACCTTTTGGTAGGAGGATGTTCCTAAACCTTAGGAGATTTTGTTAGACCACTTTTGTTCACTTTTTGATGACTATCTATCCATGAATTGCAATTTTTATACCTCTTAGAATCAGGTTTTTAGTGTCCAAATGTGTTCTATTAGCCCTCTTCTATAGTCTCCTAAAGTTTCATAGCATTTTGAGCTCGTTTCATTGAGACCATCAAGTGATTGCTTGGCATGAGGATTGATCGTATGCCATATGAGGTTGGTTGTTGATTGTTGATTTGTGGTTGTTCGTGTACATCTTCCTACGTAGGTTTGCTCCGTTGTTGAGTCTAACAAACTCAATGCATCTCTTTGCCGCATCCAAGTCGTTTCCATGAGTATTGACATATTGTGTATGTGAGTGCCAGATAACTATGATATAAACGTCTTTCTTGGGACGATTCTTTAACACTCATATCCAAGCACGCAATGTCCACCCGTATTTGAAAACTGCAAAAATATATTCGAGCATCAAAAAAGGCTTGTCAATTTACCAAATACCACCTAGAACACCACACGAAGGCCTTCTTTTATTACATGTTGCTATGCCATATATCCTTCCGTAGAGAAGCTGAACTACGATCCCATGACAATTTAGTAGGCTCATACTTCTTAGAATGTCAGAAAGGAATTTTCTACGAAGGAGTGGGGATCTAGAATGTACATTACAAAGTACATGCAACGGAATATGCTAGTCTGTGACCAAATTGACCAACTTATCAACATGATCATTCAAAAGATTACATTGCGAAGACCAAACAAGACAATGGAAAGCTCAATAGTCAATGACCTAGCCACACAGACCACCATCACCTAAAGCCCTTGGCTATATTAAAGGATTTGCTGATGTCATCAACTCACAACTCACTAGGGAATAAATGAACATATACAAGGCCTACTAACAATCAATTACAGTTACACATTGTAATAGAAACGTTAGGGAGTGGAAAATCACATTTGATCAAATAATTGACATATCAATACACTAGACAAGAATGGAATGTCATACTTCTTGCATCCAGGGATTTCAAAATGACGTGATCACGCTATAATTTCAGGTTAATAACAATAGAAATGCAAAATAACAAATATTATGTTAATTGACATTCATCTTTTTTGACCTGCAAGGAGACTTGGAGACCGGCTCGAGGCCCGCCGCGCTAAGTAGCCGGACCGCCGGGCCCGCCGGGTAAAGCAATTTTCCCGCCGGGCCCGCCGTGGCTATATTATGGCGACGCCGGTGCTTGTCTTTTTCACAAGAGAGGTACATTGAAAAGTCTTCTTCACCAAACTTTCTGGCAACTTTCCACATTCTCAAAGCAGTGTAGCAGTAATTTTTTAATCCCTTCCTTATTTTATTGATGTTTTTTTGAGTTTTTTGTGTTAAAACTTAAAGGTATAAAATTCCTTTTATCAAATCATCGTACGTGGATGCACTAGCATATGGTTGCAATTGCGGCTAGGTGTGTCATTGCAAAAGCGTACGATGATTATGTTTTATATTGCTCCCAGTCATTCATGATTTGGCACATGGTTGCAATTGCGACTAGGTGTGTTGCTGCTAGAATGACAGGAGCATCTGTTTGAAAGAAGTCACCGTGTGTGGATGCACTGGCACATGGTTGCAATTGCGGCTAGGTGTGTCATTGCAAAAGCGTAGGGTGACTATGTTTTATGTTGCTTCCCGTCATTCATGCTTCGGCACATGGTTGCAATTGCGACTAGGTGTGTTGCTGCTAGATTGACGGTAGCATCTAATGCATGAATGTGTGCTCAAATAATTTCATAATGTTTCATATGCTTGAATCTTGAAAGACGACGTCGTGCATGGATGCACTGGCACATGGTTGCAATTGCGACTAGGTGTGTCATTGCAAAAGCATAGGATGACTATGTTTTATGTTGCTCCCAATCATTCATGCTTTGGCACATGGTTGCAATTGCGACTAGGTGTGTTGCTGCTAGAATAACAGGAGCATCTGTTTGTAAGTTGTTGTACGGTGAGGCATTGGCACATGGTTGCAATTGCGATTAGGTGTGTCACTGCAAAAGCGTACGAGATCTATGGTCTATACTGCACTTTTTCTTTCACGTAGAAAAGATCCAAATGCAGTGGCACATAGTTATATTTCACAATGTGTTGTTTGCAATAATACCATTGCAGGCAAAATGGATCCTTCTGCTACTTCAATGATAGAGTTCAAAAAGAAAATTAGACAATTGTTGATTACAATCGTCAGTGCACTAGATCCCGACAATATAGCGCAGATTGTTGCAGATGAGTCTAGATTGCAATCATTATACAGTGAGATGGCCCGCAAAATGTTGTTGTTATATCCAGACAAAACAACCGAATCAATAATCTCATTACTGAGCAGTTGGGTGGGCAATTTGCCCAAGGTGGCCTCTGATTTGAAAGAGGAATGCCCTCAAGAAATAGACAAGGGTAAGCTAGAGCATTGGAACGCGAGATGGAGAGCTGAAAAGAAGAGGTCAAGGCGAGCATCCCACATAGACACACAGTTTGGCCTAAGCAAGAAAATGCGAATGGCTATCACCAGAGTTATGGGGAGCAGCCAAGTTGGAGAACCGTTTATTGAGGAGGCTGCCATTGAGGGAACATCGGGTTCTACTGCTTCTGCCAGTCACCTGGAGAGCAGTATATACAATTCTGAATGTATTATGACTTTGGGCATTCCAAATAAGTCCATTAAGAAGATCAAGAAACTTGGGTCAGGGGCTTATGGCACAGGGTGGCAAGTTCAAATCAAAGGGATCAGTTTCCTTCCACGAATACTTATTGTGCCAAGGAGTTCAAAGGACAAGCCAAGCATCAGTGGAAAAGCTTTGCATCATAAAGTGGGGTAGATCTCAACCTTAGAGGGATTGTGAGGAGTATTGCCCACTCTGTAACGTTGCCATGGTTTCTGATATTCCCCTACTTCAATGGGGGAACTTTAGGTGATCTTATGGAGACAGTGCCCCTTCCACATGGCTCTTTCACGACGCTTGTAGCGCATCAAGAGGGGAAAGGAAAGATCCATGAAGACTTTAAATGGGAGCAGCCCTCTGAAGACAAGAAAACACGTACCAAGAGCCTCTGCAATCATGCTCCCTCGTTGATCCATGCCTTGGTGAAGGCATTGCGATTCGCACATGACGAGGGAGTGATCCACAATGATCTCCATCCATGGAACATCATGTTGGACTTTACCAAGGATCTCACTCCCCGTATTGGAATAATTGATTGGGGATTGGCTCTGCGTGTTGGCTTAGAGACACAAAAGACCAACAATACCGATGAAAACTGGCAAAAGCTTCATCCTTGGCGAGCTCCTGAGTTACTAGATGGCAAGAATTTATACCCATGGACCAAGGCCACAGATGTGTACGCCATAGGATGGGTGATATGGCAATTTTGTACGTTTTGTGGAGAGTTCTCTGACTACTACAGCACAGATTGGTTCAAACATAAGGTTTCAGTGGAGGTACAAGCCATATCTAGGATTGTTGTGGAAGGTTGGGTGAGGAAGAAATCCACAGACAGAAAGACCTTGGCACTTTTGGATGAAGAATTAGAAAGATTTGAAGCCCAGCCAGAACGATGCTTACGCCCTCCCTCTGAAATGAGTGTAGCCTTTTTTTGATGGATATATGATGTACTTTATGAAGCAGGGTTTTCTGAGACTTTTGACTTATAAAAGCACTTTTAAAAATTGGGTATTATGCGCCATGGATGATGTATGAGTAATAAAAACACTTTGTTATATCTCAATAGACAACAAATTTTCTATGAGTTTTTTTTTCTCTTAAGTTTCAAGCAATAAGCCACGTGGAGTCACTGATTGTCATTCATTGATTTAAAAAATGGTGGTTACTCTTATATCAATTGATTGTCGTAAGATGGTGGTTATTCTAATATCAATTGATTGTCGTAAAATGGTGGTTAAAATTATAGCAATTGATTGTCGTGAAATGGTGGTTACTCTTATAGTAATTGATTATCATTAAGTTTGTATGTTGTAACTAAAGTATAGTGTTTAATCAGGATATGGATAATGATAATCAAAGGGCTAAGCGCGCTTTGGAGCGTCTCAGATCCATGTGTCAAGGTGGTGGAGTGAACGACACCGCTCGAATTGCAGCTCATTGCTCCCAGTGGGCCAACCCAGTGGGTACACAATGGAAAGAGGTGAACACTAGGAATGACCGAGAAATGGTCAAATCCATATGGCAAGGTGTTGCAGATGACAACATCAAGAAAGGCCGACTCAAGCTATCACAATGCATTAATGCAGACATACGAGACAATGGAGAGAACATATATCTCGATGTTATTGGTCATCCTATGCATCATATGGATTGTCCATTGTGGTTTGCCAAGATGTTATACATGCATTATGTCTTGGGTGAAGCAGTGGACTTTAGCTCAAGGACACCTCACATGACGGTTGAGGACATTCGCAGTACTGCAATCACCGTCACACGGCAAGAGATGTCATTGGCACTAGAAGGTGCATCAATGGAAGTGCACCAAGTTAAGGAGGAGCTTCAAACTCAACTCAGGCAAGCATCACAAGCTACACAAGGCTCTCATGCAGAAGAAACCCTAAATAGAGACTTGCAAAGGGAGGTGAAGGTGCTATCTCGCCACGTAAAAGAGTTAGAGGCGACTATAAAAAAACAAATGCTGCCACATTGATTGAGCACCCAACATCTATTGAGGCCCCTCCAGCTTCTAGTGAGCACGGTGGTCCTTGCCCCATATGTAGATCATTCTTTCATGAGTGGTGTGGTCACTTCAGCTTGCCATGCGGACATATGTATCATATATCATGCTTGATGCAAAGCATGATGAATAACTTTCATTGTGCTATATGTGAGTTTGAGATATCCAAAAAGCTATATGCAATGTTCAAAATGTCTGAAGACTATAATAAGCTTAAAGGTCAGCGTGAACAGGAGAATGAAGATATTCTCACAAATATTTCACTATCACTTGGATAGTTTTTGTAACATTTGAAAACATTTACTCGTTGTCTTGCGAGAATTTATTAGTGAATTGTGAATTTTCTCACTTCAGCTTCAATTATGATATGTGATAATGCAAAGATTTGTTAGGGCTTTGTATATTATGAAGCTTTAATAGAGATTTGTGGCCTTGTAAAGGTTTTTAAGGGCTTCATTTATTATTAATCAAATGTCTAAACCTTAAACTAAATATTAAAAAAATCTTATAAGATAAACAGTTTTTGAACTTAAACAGAAGTCACTCAATGGATTCGATAATCTATTAATTAAACCACCGTCGCTTGCTGCGGACGGGTCAAAGTTGGTTCAATTTCCAAATTCTCTTCAATCTCTTCTAAAGTACATGTAGTTTCTACTTCATGAGATTCCCCTTGCAGCTCACTGTCTTCGTCCACCTCATCATTGGTTACATCATAAGTCCAACGCGGCATCTCCTCTTTGTAGTTCTCAGCTTGCACTCTTGCCAATAGCCGATGGTTGCAGTACATATACACCAATTTTTCAGCTCTTGAATTTAGAAGGCGGTTTCTGATGGTGGAATGTACATATTTATATGTACTCCAGTTTCTCTCAGAACTTGAATTGGATGCACATTGGGCTAGGATTCTAACAGCTAGGCGTTTAAGGGTGGATGCACTACCACCATTCATCATCCACCACTTCCACACTGGTTGCTCCGTGGAAAGTTTCTGCACAAATTCTGTACCAAACTTACCCTCTTTGAATTTAAACTTCGTAAGATCAGTAACAGCTGATGCATGCTCATCAGGATCATCATAAAACCTGCCTATCACATCATAAAAGTCTTCCAGCACCTCCTCATCAAGTTTGTCTATTTCCATTGCCCAATACTCTGGATCCAATAAGAAAGCTACGCTGTGTAGTGGACTATGTGCTCCAACCCATCGACCATGCACATACTTTCTCAAAATTTCTCTCCTCTTTTGAGTGAATGGTGTCTTCCAAGGCTTCACAATTGGCTCCTGAGGCTCCTCTAGATTTGCAAGGCTTTCTTGAACAGTCCACCAAGCCATCCACACCTTACCTATGTTAGGCAAGGCAGAATCCAGTTGGCGTAATGCGAGCATAATTGGCATCATGACATTGTGCACATCCACCACATCATCCCAGAAGTGGCGATCAGCTAGTAGATCTCTGATCACCCCTATTTTGCTTTTTATCTTCTCCCTTTGACCAGTCTCCCATTCTGAAAAAGTGGCACAAACAAATGTCTCCATCACATCATTCTTATTTTTTATTAGTGATTCTACCGTATAGTAGTTGGTGCAAAATCTAGTTTCGCACGGCAGTTTTAACATAGTAGACATCCTCTGACGGTACATGTCAAGAACCCTCTGACGCTTCAAAACAAACTTGACTATTAAGCGAGCATTGTCTACTATCCATTTGAACCACTCTGTGCCCTCCCTCTTGTACCAATCTTGCAATACCAAGTTCAAGCTGTGTGTACTGCAACCAGCACTATATAGGTGAGAGAAGCGACTTTCAAGTATCCTACCTACAGCCCTGCAATTTTTGGCATTTTCCATGATTACTTGGACAACATTTTCTTTTCCAAGTTCCTCAACTGCGTCGCCAATGATGTCAGCTATAAAACTGCCAGACTTTATTTGACCAGAGCTATCCACAGCTTTGATAAAACATTCACCACGAGGACATACAAGCATGATGTTGATCAATGGCCGCCTTTGAACGTTGGACCAACCATCACTAACTATGGTGTATCCAGATTGTTCTGTTGCATTTAATATTACCCTTTGAATATCCTGTTGTGTGCTTGTGTAACATTTATCCAACATTTGGTTCCTCATATGGTGATATGTTGGAGGGGTAAATCCAACACCATACTCCCCAATGCGTTCCAAGCTGACTTCCATGCATCACGGGTGACAATGGCCAATGATCCCCCAGTGAAATAGACGGCTTTAGCTAGTGCAAGTTGTGCTTCTTCTAAGGCAAGCTCGTCTGTAAGCTAACCTGTCTACTTTTTGACGATCTTGGTGCTCCTCCAGATTTCTCTTCGCCACAAAAGCTACATTTCCAATCTTGATACTTATTTAAATTTGTGGCAAAATTCCACTCGGGTCTTGGACTTTTTCCACCTGCCTTTCGCTTTCCTTGCGAAGCAGGACCTGGCATCGAGGTAGGAGGTCTCCTCAAGGAAGCCAGGCTTGAGACACCAACATCACCGCTCACATTCCCGGTGGAAGACATACTTATTGGATGCCTGCAATACCAATAAACATAGCTCGGTATGCTATCTCTTCTTTCAAGTATTATTCAAACCAAACATTAGTGTTATAATCAATATCACACACAAGCGTAGTAGTGAAGCCTGAAGGGAATAAACCTCAATCTACTCAAACATGAGCAAGCAAATACAACGGTGAATCACATATGTGATCAGTCCATCCAAAAGTAGAGATATCAACCCAAAGATTCACCTTCCTACCCCTTTCATGAATCAGTCCAGTCCAAAAAAGAACTAATGACCCATGATTGGAGCTCTAATCGAAATAGCAAGCAAATACAACGGTGAATCAAACATGTGATCAGTCCATCCCAAAAGTAGAGATATCGACCCAAAGATTCACCTTCCTACCTCCTTTCATGAATCAGTCCAGTACTTACAGCTTCCGCCCAAAGCTCAAGCGGTAGGCCTGCATGTAGCCGCATGCTTCGTGCTCGTTCCATGATTGTCCTGTTCATCCTTTCCGAAATCCCATTTTGTTGAGGTGTCCTTGGGGTTGTCCTTTGCCTCCGAATGCCATTGCTAGCACAAAAGCTTTCAAAAGCTTGGCTGCAATATTCGCCTCCATTGTCGGATCTGAGGCATTTAACCTTGGTACCTGTTTCATTCTCCACAAAGGCTTTCCACCTTTGAAATATGGAAAATACATCGGATTTATTCTTCATGACATAAACCCATGTTTTTCTAGTCGCATCGTCTATGAATGTTACATAGTACAATGAGCCACCAAGTGATGGTGTACTTGCAGGACCCCAAACATCAGAATGAACCAACTCAAGTTTTTTGTTTTTTCTTTCATTTCCTACTTTTTGAAATTTTACCCTCTTTTGTTTACCATAAACACAATCTTCACAGAACTCTAAGTCCACGTCTTTCAAACCTGGTAGAAGCTTCTTTGTTTGAAGGATTTGCATTCCTTTGGCACTCATATGTCCAAGTCGGTAGTGCCACACCGCACTGTCAACTTCTGTAGTTGCTACACAAGCTGAAGGTTGCGTGCTAACAGTACACAAGTAAAGTGTACCGACTTTTTCACCCTTGGCAACCAGCAAAGATCCCTTTGAGATCTTCCACCGTTTGTTTCCGAATGCAATGTTGTGACCTTCATCGTCCAATTGTCCTGTAGAGATCAAATTTTTGCGAAGAGAAGGAACATGCCTAACATCTTTAAGCTTCCATTCATTTCCATTAGCAGTTTTGACAGAAACTGTACCTTTGCCGACAATCTCACAAGCTTCATCATCTCCCAAGTATACATACCCAAAATTACCTTTGGTGTAGTCTTGGAAATGTTGCTTGTGTGGTGTCGCATGGAATGAAGCCCCAGAATCTACTATCCAGGAATTAGACACATTGTCTAATGAGAGAATTAGAGCATCTTGCTCTACTTTACCTGCCACATTGGCCTCCGATGTTGGCTTGTTGTCTTGAAACTCTGTCTTCTTCTTCTTCTTGGACCAGCAATCCTTCTTGACGTGGCCCTTCTTGCCGCAGTTCCAACATTCAAGAACTGACTTTGTGCGTGACTTGCTCCGCCTTGAGCGATCACGACCCTTTTGGTTTTTGAACCTCTCCTTAAGCCTTCCTCTTGTTTCCACTGATAGTGCAGCACTTGATGATTCTCCTGTGCTTCTCCTTCGCATTTCCTCGCTTAGGAGAACACCCACAACATCATCAAACTTAAGAGTATTTGTGCCAGAGATAGAATTACTTACAGCCATCACAATGATGTCCCAACTATCCGGTAGAGATGATAGTATAAGGAGAGCTCGCACTTCGTCATCGCAATTGATTTTCACTGATCGAAGTTGACTTATGTTTGTGTTAAAGTCATTTAGGTGTTCTGCAACTGAACCATTCTCTGCCATCTTTAGATTGAACAAGCGCTTCATAAGAAATACCTTATTGGATGCCGATGGTTTCTCGTAGAAGTCGTCAAGTGACTTCATCAAGTCCTTCGTGGTCTTCATCTCCGAAACATTGAAGGCCACCGTTGACGCCAAGATTAACCGGATTGTTCCCAGTGCCTTTCGATCAAGGACAATCCATGCTTCATCTGCCATTGTTGCGGGCTTCTTCGCAAGAGCGCCTAGTGGCAAATAGAGGTCCTTCTGGTAGAGATAGTCTTCAATCTGCATCTTCCAATGTTGGTAGTTTTTGCCGTTGAACTTCTCAATCTTGAGCTTCCCTTCCTCCGCCATAACTCCCACTCAATTCAAGGAATCCTTTCCTTGAGATAATTTAGCTACGAGCAAACCTTGCTCTGATACCAGTTGTTAGGAAATAAGACGTAGCTAAATAGATAATTGAGTAGATTACTTAATGGAGAGAGACAGATTTATATACACGAGATTATAGAGTAGAGAGAGAGAGTACACACGATATACGTGGTTCACCCAATGTGGGCTACGTCCACGGGAAAGCAGCCACTCAATGGCTTTAGTACTTCAAAACAAGAAGTAGTTTACAAAGGGATTATACCCTTAATGGAGCTCCCGCCTTGCTTCACTCTCACCACCTCACACTCACCTTGTTGCATCAACTTCACACTATGAAATGTGTGTAGAAATGGCCTCCTTTTATAGGCCAAAAGCGCTGCCCTCTCTTATGAGAGACATCCATGTGTAGCCGCCCTTGTGCGAATAAGTCCAAATCGGACCCTCCAATCCGCCCATGTGTGGCCGCCCTTGAGAAGACAAGTCCGCTTTTGAATTCGGCCACCGGCCACCGGCCATTGACTTCCGACCACCGGCCATCGTCCATTGACTACCGGCCACCAGCCAATCGACTGGTTGTTTTCCGACCACTTTCCGGCCGCCGTCCGGCCATAATATTCCGGCGAAAAAAAAAGTCTCGGGAGCCTCTGCGCCCGAGGCCTTTAAAGTTGCCCTTGATTCTTGTCCGTGAAAATTTTGGTTTCCGGTGAGTGATTTTCCTTCACGCACGATGGCTTCTCCTCATAATGGGGGCCTTACAAATGTGCGCTTTTACCACAGAAAATTACAAGGGTAAATCAGGCTCCATACTTAACAGAGATATCGACCCAAAGATTCACCTTTCTATCTCTTTTCAAGAATCAGTTCAGTCCAAAAAAGAACTAATGACCCATGATAGAAGTTCTAATCAATATAGCAATCAATTTAGCAAATATAACGGTGAACCAAACATGAGATTAGTCCATCCCAAATGTAGAGATACGCACCCAAAGATTCACCTTTCTACCTCCTTTCAAGAATCAGTTCAGTCCAAAAAAGAACTAATGATCCATGATTAGAGTTTCATTAAGTTTTAATTTTTTTAAAGACTATTCATTTTTTCACCTTTAGTTTTTCTTCTAAATTTTAAAGGATGACCAAATTTAGAGGAAGCGGTGATGTGATGTGATGTCTACTACAAGGTTATATAGAGCCGCCAAATATGGAGGGGGTACATGACGGGGCCGGCAGGATTCTTGCTTTGCCCGCCGGGCCTGCCAAGGTTTGTTGGTTGCCCCGCCGGTTCTACGTTTTCTACCGGTTTTCGTAGGTCATGACATTAGATATGTTATTAACATGAAAAAAATAGTGATAATAACAACAATAATTAACATTTAACAAAATGCGTCATCGCGTAATTAAAATCCCTGCTTGCATCGACCCAAGTAGTGTCGTGTCACAATGCACGCACGGATGGAAAATAAAAAATTAGAGAGTAGAAGTGCATTTTGGTAAATTTGATGCAAATTGGTGATTGATGTGTTTGTCAGACGTGGCTAGGAATGTAATGATCATAGAATATACCCAATACAAGTGATTCGAGGAAGCTCTAGAGTGTTTTTATTGGATGATGGACAAATGTCTTTTTGATAGCATGAATGAGAAATACGGTTTTATTTAGGATGCAAAGTACCTCATGTGGTTGACCTTTATAAGTGGTCAAGGCTTTTTGGTAAATGTATGCGAGTTGTTGGAAATAGGGTTGCAGTGAAACACACACAGCTTGGAGAAGATGTAGAAGCTCAAGGCACACAATAGAGAGTCTATTGCTTAATGCACAATTGTGAGGTCCCCAACCCCGAGAAGATTGGGGCAACTTGATAGATGTCCTTCCTTTATTTTCAAGTTCCATTGACGACACCCTACTACTCCGTTTTCATGAAGTAGAGATACGAGAAATACGAGAGAGGAATTCCTCTATCCATCATGCTCTGGTTGTAAGGGTTGCGAATGAAGAACGCGATGGCCCTGCAAAATACGTAAAATAACATGCTACAACGTATAAAACAATAAATCGGTATACCTGAATTGTCGTGCACACACACATGATCGAGATATATGCACACATCGAGAGAAAGAGCACGAGAGAGAATAGGAGAAAATGTGCAAGTGCACCTCCTAGAGAGGAGTGCTACACTGGCACGGCGAGAGAGCAGGGAAGAGAGGAGAGAAGAAAGACACAACCACTGCGTGCAATCTCCCCCCATGCAAGAGTGAGCATTTTACTCTTGCACATATTTACTTATAGATTTCTTGAATGCTCAAAATGAGTACAAACTAGCCAGCCGGTCATAAATGGCGAAAGCTCATAAAAGAGCACTTGAATAATAAAATGCACATATATATCTGTTCGCATAGGCCTAGATCGGTCAAGCCTTTTCCACCTGCCAGTTGCAATAAATAGTAAAATATCAATTCCATTACATACCTCTCCGTTGAAAAGCAACTATCCTCAGTTGCAAAGATAAGAATTTGCAAACTATATTGGTCAAATACAATGATTAATATTCTATGTTAGGAACATCTCATAATAAAAGAAAAAAATTATTAAACTAAACAACGTTGTTTATGCATGTCGTTATCCATACACTATCTATTCTAGTATCCCATACCATTAGAATAAGCAGTATGTGTCATACCCTGATGTATCAGGATATCATTGGTCACACTCATCATTCAATAATCAATTTTCATCAATCTTAAGTCCAATTCCATAAATACTGTCTCGCGATAGAAAATCATCATATAAAAAATCCAAATCCAATTCCATATCCAAATCCAAATATCTGCCAACATATACTCGGGTAACAATATCATATGGACACTGGTGGCCAACCACTGCAGCAAGATTCTGTGATCGGTGTTGCCTAAATCGGCAAATCGGCACTTGTGATGCCTAAACTAGTGGATCTGCACTTAATATTGTTGGAAACAATAAATGTCTTATTTATTAGTGTGCTACCTAAACTGACAGATCTACATCAGGATGAGCATTTACATACTACCTAAATCGGTGAATCGGTGAATCTGTGTGTATGTGACCAATGGACCAGACAAGGCATAGGAAGACAAAACACATATCACATGTTTGACACAAAATAAGAGGATATGCACGTACCAAAGTACTTACAAATTGTTTTTCCAGTATCTCAAAGCACCTTGGGTCTCGTGGTAGTTGTACAACTTAATGGACCAAACAAGGCATAGAAAGACAAAACACATACCACATGTTTGACACAAAATAAGAGGATATGCACGTACCAAAGTACTTACAATTTTTTTTTCCAGTATCTCAAAGCACCTTGGGTCTCGTGGTAGTTGTACAACTTAATGATATGCACGTACCAAAGTACTTACAAATTGTTTTTCCACTATCTCAAAGCACCTTGGGTCTCGTGGTAGTTGTACAACTTAATGACAACTTAATGCTTACATTTGAATTTAATTTCTATTCAATAGAAATTACATTCAAATGTAAGCCAAAGACACAATGTTAGGGATGGTTAACTTTCACATCTCATAAGAGAATGCATATAAGCAAAAGATCTCTTTAAAAAAAAAATAAAAAGAATCTAATGGTTATCCATGTTGTAAACTCCTTGAGTTTGTCCTGGGGGTTCGTTGATATGAGAGCACCGTAGTTAGCTTTATTTGCCAAAAGTGTTTCTTTAAAAAAAAACAAAGCACTAAAAACAATGTCTTGTTAAATAAGAATGGTTTAATAGCACATCAAATGCTTTAACATTTCAAAATCTATGATGGACAAAATTTATGCAAAGTTAGGGTTGTTTGCCAAGAAAAGATACTGAAAGTAGACAACTTAAAGTACAGATGACCAGATAATAAGGGTGTTGTCTAAATGTATAGGGTGGTTTGGAAGACTGAGATAACTAGTGGATATTGGTTTTCTAATAAAGTGATGTCAAACTCAATGTATAAATGTTGCGATTGGTCAAAAGCAGGTCTCCTAAGTAGTTGACATCAAATTATAGCGTAGAGTTAAGTACCCTTCAGTAATCGTAGTCCTCTGCCAAGGAGTATTGGAAACATTGGTAGGGATGTGATACAGAAGCAAATAAATGGAACGGTATCAAGTAATAGGCAACATTAATTTTACTACCATATGATGCAACATTTAAGACAATTTGTAGAGCAATCAAAGTGAAATCTAATTACATCATTGCTCTCTCTCTCTCTCTCTCTCTCTCTCTCTCTCTCTCTCTCTCTCTCTCTCTCTCTCTCTCTCTCTCTCTTTCTCTCTCTCTCTCTCACCCCATGCAGCCATCAGTGGGTTGTGGTGAAGTCTGTGCTACCACAATCTTTTGTAACTATTGCTCATTGCAGCTAGTCCAGCTCATGCTGTAAACACTAGTTGCTTTGTCAAGGTTACCCTTCTTTGGTGGACGATGGTGTTGATGTCATGATTGCCGTAGTGTCTGTGCTTCATTTGTATGGCATTGACTGGCGAGCACTACCTCCCAGATGGAATTTCTTGCTTATTCTACAAGGTGGCATTGGGATTGGTGTGTTACCATATACATGTGGTAGTGATGTGAGTGAACACACTAGGACCACCGGGGCATTTTTTCCCTCTTTAGGAGGTTTTTTCCCTCGTGCATTGTATATATGCCCATCACTCTAGGGCTATCAATCTTTCCATTGCACACTAAGTAATACACTCTCTATTGTGTGCCTTGAGCTTCCTTCATCTTCTCCAAGATGTGTGTGTTTTCTTGCAACCCTAATTCCAACAATTGGTATCAGAGTAGGTTGTGTCCTCCCGGGCTTAGTCGCCAGCAGCTCCAACATACGTCTGCTCACTTTCTCTGATTTTTGTGAGCTTTGGCGAGAGTTCACAGGTCGACAAAAATTTTGTGAGAGCTTGTAGAGCATGATCTCCTCAGATTTTTTATTTGGGCTCATTTCGGCCTCCGCTTCCACTACAAGCAGTACTGCACAGGCTATTTCGTCATTTTGTGCAAAATTTTTGTCAGTGTCATTCTCTGCATCATAGGTCTCTTACAGTCTCCTACGGCTTGTGCTATATAGCACCTGTTGTTCTCACTTTGTTTCTCCTCTTTTCGGGCAGTTTTCACATCAGGTGCAGGCATTCGCAATGGTCGACAACAACACAGATGTGTTCAAGATGTTTGTTATTGAGGACAGATTGGATAGGGACAATAACCCCATGTGGGCTTACATGATGCAACATGTTCTTGTGTCAAGAGGTGTCTGGAATATTGTGCAAGGCATTGATGTACGTTCTAGTTCTGAGGATGTAGACAATGTTGAGGATGTTGCAGGTCTTGCTGCAAAGATTTCTGCTATTAGAGTTGTTTTGCCTATGGCAAAACAAGCTTGTTGGGATGTAAAGGATGCGTAGGCTCGTGCATTGATTGCGTTGTCTTTGAAGTGCACCATTACTCCTCACATTTGTTCAATAAAATCTGCAAAATAGGCTTGGGATATTCTGGCTGGTCTTTATGCAAGTCGCAATGAGGCTAAAATTGCATTACTGCGTAAAGAGCTGGAGTGGAAGATTATGCGTGAGGAAGATGAAATGGACACTTTCCTTGTCGGTGTCAAGGATGTTAATGAGCAGCTAATTTCTGCAGGAGAAGTCATTTCTGACAACTCACTTGTGCAGACTATTCTTGATGCTTTGCCAAATGCTTACGAGACTTTTGCTAGTACTTGGAGACTTATGACCCAAGGAAATCCTGAAGTTGTCAAGTTTGAAGCATTATGCAGATTGATGTTGCAGGAGTCACTTTCCAAAAAAAACAGGACTAGGCAGCGTGCACTTGAACAGGCTTTTATTACAGCTCAAATTTAAGGCTAATTGAATGCTACTTCCAAGATGAAAGATTTGGGGTTGTTGCATCATTACTTGGGCATACATTTTAAGCAGTGTGATGGTGGTATTGCCTTGTGTCAAGAAAGTTACATAGTGAATAAAGGCCATAATTCATAGTTCCAAAGTCCAATTTTCAATCCGATCGTCCCGTTGAAACGCTTTGTGACTTAACAAACTTTGAACCTTAAATACTTTTGTAAAGAAAATGAAATAGTTTTATTGAAAAATGTTGGGTACATTACAAAAATGGGAAGATAAGTTAGCCCTAGAGTGATGGGCATATATACAGTGCACGAGGGGGAAAAGCCCGTAGTGATGGAAAAAATGCCATGGCGGTCCTAAATGTGTTCATGCACATCACTACCACGTGTATACGGTAACAACAGTCCAATCCAAGTCCAAAAAAGCATGTAAATATGGCAGTAATGATCCCCCCTTGGGATAAAACAAGCCAAGACATAAAGTGCCACTCAAGTAGCAAAAAATCCTCTTGATAGTCTACCAATGCTTAGACCCTAGGCTATGCATAAATCTACTGACTTGTGAGACTTTCAAAATGAATATCAGGCCTCATATTGCATACATAAATAAGGCATCCAACAATAGTCTGATAAAGAGTGACACCAGCAGGATCACCATCATCATGAAAACTCAATTTTACACGTGTTTCCATGGGAGTAGCAATAGGTTTGCAGTCCTCAAATCCAAAGTTATAGAGTAATGTTTTTATGTAGCTTGTTTGGCACGAGGCAATACCACCATCACACTACTTTAATTGCATAGCCAAGTAATGATGCAATAGCCCCAAATCTTTCATCTTGAAATTAGCATTCAAATCATACTTCAATTCAGCAATACATGTTTCATTCGGTCTAGTGATCAACAAATCATCAATATAATGAACAATGATGAGAAGTACATCACCCTCACACTTTGTATACAAAGTGATTTCTGTTGGACTATTACGAAAGCCTCATTTAACCAAATGAGTGTAAGCTTTCTCATACCAAGCACGAGGAGATTGCTTCAACCCATACAAAGCTTTCTTACATTTGCACACTTTATCTTCTTGTCCTTCGATGACAAAATTGCGAGGCTACGTCACATAAACTTCCTCAAATATATCACCATACAAGAAAGCAATAACAATGTCTGATTGATGTACATCCCATCCAAAATGAGTTTCCAATGCACATAGAAAATGAATAGTAGTCGTATGACAGGTGGGAGTAAAAGTCTCTGCCTCTTTGCTGTGCATAACCTTTTGCAACAAGTCAACCTTGTAGCAATCAATCTCACCATCCGGCTTACATTTCAACTTGTAAACCCACTTTGTACCAATGACCTTTTTGCCAAGAGGCAAATCACATAAATTCCATGTGTCATTTTCTATGAGTGCATCATATTTTGATTGCATGGCAACCATCCAATTTTTTGAATTATATGCTTCATCAAAAGATAGAGGTTCTTTCACATCACATAAACTAGAAACAACCAAAGCGTAACAATCTAACACACAAGATGCATGGCGATAACTTGAACAAGTATAACTAGACATAGGTGCATCCAATTTACTATCACGCAAAGTATGCACCAACCATTTTGGCATACCTATAGCTTGCTTATTCTCTGTCCTTTCCACATCATGTACATCTGCATCAATAATAGGGTGATCCGTAGCATTTTCAGAAAACCAGAGTAGAGGTTTTGAGAGAGCTCTTGGAGGGAGCTTTGGAGAGAGTTTTTTTCAAAAATTTTACTCTACTAAGCAATTTAAAAAAAGCTCGCTCTAAAGCTCCCTCCATTCCTCCATTTTGGAGCGAGATTTTCGGAGGGAGCTTTTTTTCTTCATCTCTCTCTCTCTCTCCCCCCCTTCTCTCTCTCTCTCTCTATTACATATATATGTAATAGAGAGAGGGGGGGGGGGGCAGGCTAGAAAAATACATTTTTATCAACCGATGAAAATAAGGGAAAACTTTAATTTCTCTCGATTTTTAGGTCAAAATTTGAAGCTTTTGCCGGTAATTACATTTAAACTTGTGAAAACTTCCTGGTTTTCTTCAAAATCTAACCAGGATTTTAGGATTTCAACCGATTAAAATACACTAGACCTCAATTTTTTCTAAAAGTGGAGAGAGAGAGAGAGAGAGAGAGAGAGAGAGAGAGAGAGAGAGAGAGAGAGAGAGAGCGAGCGACTAAGAAACAAAGCTCCCTCCAAAGCTTGCTTCAAAATCTCTCTCCATTCCCATCCCCAAAAAACCCCATAGGTTGTACATTTGTCCCATTGCAATTTACATTCAAGTTTCCACCATTAAAAAGAGGCAACAAACTATCATAAATATCCTGTGAGCTTACATTATTGTCTCTAGTAAATGACAACAAAGACTAAACACAATCTTCACAAATACAACATCTCGTGACACCAAGATACATTTGTTTGCGGATGGTATAACTTGTAACCTTTGCTTTTAGTACTATAACCAACAAAAAGGCATTTAACATGCTTATCATCCAATTTTTTGTGTTGTGTTTGTGGCACCAAAGCATAAGCCAAACAGCCAAAAAATGTTCATGTGATCAATAGATGGCTTCTTATCATGCCATGCTTCATAAGGAGTCATAGACTAAGAAGGTTCGGCAGGACACCTGCTAAGTACATAAGTAGCACACATGATAGCCTCAAGCCAAAATGAATGTGGCAAAGCTCGACTCTTGACCATACATCGTGCCATCTCTATAAGTGACTTATTTTTCCTTTCACAGCAAGACCATTTTTTTGAGGTGTATACGACACTGTACATTGGTGTTTTATCCCACGACTAGCCAAAAATGCAAGAAATTCATGAGACATGTACTCCCCCCCTCAATCTGAACAGAGGGTGTCCATAGTTCATTTAGAGACATTTTCAGGCATAGCTAGAAACTGTTTGAAGCACATAAACACTTTGGACTTAGCTTTAAACGGATAACACCCATGCATTCCTAGAATAATCATCAGTGAAAGTCACAAAGTATAGGTAATTGCCTAAGGACGGAATTTGCATAGGATCACAAACATCACTATGCACAAGTTGCAATCTGCATGTAGCCCTATAATTGAACCATCCTTTGGAAACATCGAACGTTGCATCTTACCCAAAATACAGCCTTCTTAAACATGTTTCACAGGTGCTTCAAGAGGCAGCAAAGAAGCAACCATATTAGATTTCTACAAACACAGCAAACTGGAAAATTCAGATGCCCAAAACTACATGCCAAAGTTTTGCATCTGAAACAGCCTTTGAATCTAGCATTTTCAGAATTTTTCCCACACGTGTCCCTAGTTGTTTAATTTTCTTACCTTTATTCACAAAAGATAACCCACAGTGCATGAGATCGACTCCACTTGGGGGGATGCATTATAGATGAAGCGAGTGCATATGACTACATCAACAATTCCACTACAAATAAAGAAAAAGAGAGTCTTATAAGACAAAAATTTTGTTCATTTTTAACATTTTGTACATTTGCTTACTCTTGGGAAGCATTGTAAGCATTGACAAGGTTTAGGTTATCCTTTAATTGTATGCCTTGCATTCATCTAGCATCTTCAAAAGGATAATTCTTAAACTTAATAAGATATCGTCGGATAGTCTTACCACCTCTTAGTACCTTGTCTTAATGTCGGAGAATGGACTCGGGCTGCAGCACCTCCTCTTGGTCCTCGATCTCCGGTGGGTCTTCAATAGTTGGTTCTTGAGGTGGCTCTCCTTTGTAAGGCTTTAATAGACTCACATGAAAAACATTGTGTATGAGCCAATGATTGGGCAACTTAAGTTGATAGGCCATGTCATTGATTGGCCTAAGAATCTGGAAGGGACCATAGTACCTTTTTGCTAGTTTAGCCTAGTACTTTTGGTGACCCGTAGGATTCTTGCCCGTTGTGTGCCTTAATCGAGCCTTGGGAAACTTTAACAAGACCCAATCGTTTTCTTTAAAGGCTTGGGCTCTTCTGTGCTTGTCAGTAGCAGCCTTTTGCCTTTGCTGTGAGATAGAGATAGCATCCTTAATCTTTTGGAAAGATTCTTGTAGGTCTCGGCTATATTCATCTGCAGCGAAGATCTTCCCATGTACCTTAAGTAGCAAGGGAATATTTTATCTTCCCTCAATTACCTCGAAAGGTGCTTTTCCTGTGGAAGTATGTACAGTGTTATTGTAAGCATACTCCACTAAGGGTAAGTACTTCTCCCATTGGGATCTTTGATCTACTTCCGTTACATACGCTTTTAGTAGATCCAGAATGGTTAGGTTAGCTATTTCACTTTGGCCATCAGTTTGTGGATGATAGGCCGAAGAGAAGTTTAGCCTTGTTCCTAAATTCTCAAAGAGACCCTTCCAGAAATTACTGGTCATTCTAGGATCTCTATCGGACACTATGGACATTGGCAAGCCATGGTATTTGAAAATTTGTGAAATGAAAAGGGTTTCCATTTGATGGGCTTTGATAGTCTTTTTGACAGGTATAAAATGAGCTTGTTTACTGAACCTGTCTACTATCGTCCATATTCCCGTATTCCCATGGATAGACTTAGGCAATCCAAAGATAAAATCCATGGATATGCTCTCCCATGGTGAATTAGGGATTGGCAAGGGTTGAAGCAATCCAGGTTGCTTCCCTCTATCAAATTTTGTCTTTTGACATACCACGCATTTGGAAACATACTCTTGTATGTTCACTTTCATGGTAGGCCAATAGAAATATGTTTCAATTCCCTTTAAGGTAGACTGAATCCCTCTATGCCCCGCATAAGGTGGAGCATGAGATTCATACATTACTTTCTCACGTAGTGAGTTAGTAACGCATAGTCTATTGCCATAGAGAAGATAACCATCTTGTAAAGTAAATGGTTCTTCTTTCTTCCCTAATGCAAGGGCTGAAATCACATCTCTAAAATCGGGATCAATAGCATACTCATCTATCATTGAAGATAGATCATTGTGAGTTGCTATGGAAACCGCATTCACTCTCGGCCGTCTTGAGAGTGCATCGGCTACTTGATTATGCTTGCCAGCAATGTGAGCAATATGAAAATGAAATTGCGAAAGGAAATTTGCCCACCTCATTTGTTTGTCGGATAGCTTGGTCTGTGTCATGAAGTACTTAAGACTTTGGTGATCCGTTCGCAGAATGAAAGGAGTCCCCAATAAATAGTGCTTCCATGAGTCTAAGGCATGTAGAACTGCAAGGAGTTCTTTTTCGTATATGCCTAGAGCTTGCTCAACAGGGTCGAGGCTTCGACTCTCATAGCCTATGGCGTGCCCTTCTTGGAGCAAAACAGCTCCAAGGCAATCACCACAAGCATCACATTGGACCTCAAATGGTTTTGAGAGATCCGGTAGTGTAAGCACAGGTTGAGAGATAAGCTTTTCGAAAGCATTGTTCTCCTTAGCAGACCATGTATACCTAACGCTTTTCTTTGTTAGGTCATGTAATGGTCCCGCAATTTGTGAGAACTTTTCTATGAAGCGTCTATAGTATGCACACATACCTATGAAGCTTCTTAGTTCATGCAGATTCCTTGGTTTAGGCCATCCTTTTATTACCTCTAACTTGGATGGATCCATTTGGATGCCATCTTGAGAGATAATGTGACCTAAATATTGAATCTCTTGCAAGAAAAATTCACTTTTCTTTCGATTAACATAAAGTTTATTCTCTCTTAAAACTTGAAATATTACCTGGAGGTGTTGCTTGTGTTCCTCCAATGAATTAGAGTAGATGATAATATCATCAAAGAACACTCCAGTGAAGGTTCGATGAGGCCTGAACAGCTTCTCCATCAAGCGGTTGAATGTGGCTGGTGCATTGGTCAAGCCAAAAGGCATGGCAATGTATTCATAAAGACCAAATGTAGTACGAAATGCGGTCTTTACAATGTCTTGATCAACTATCCTTATTTGATGATAGCCACTTTTTAGGTCAACCCTACTGAAGTAGGTCGATCCTTGTAGCTTATCAAATAGGTCTTCTACTCGTGGAACGGGAAACCTATTCTTGATAGTGATTCTATTTAGTGCTCTATAGTCGACACACATACGATATGTGCCGTCTTTTTTTTGCACTAATAGCACAGGTGAGCAAAATGGAGATGAGCTTGGCCTAACCATACCCTTCTCAACTAACTCATGCACTTGCCGCATAATCTCCTCTTGTTGAGCTTGAGAAACTCTATAAGGAGGTTTATTAGGCGGTGAACTTCCTGGAAGAAGTTCAATTGCATGGTCATCATTACCTCGTTGAGGAGGTAGCTCACAAGGGATGTCGTCAATAAAAACATCTTGAAACCCCTTGAGAAAATTGGATAACTCTAATTCCTTTTGGTTGCTTTTATTTTCTTTTGCTAAAGCATTAGGTTCATTTTAAGAGTCTTTAACAAAAATCATGGACACGGAAATAGAGCTCTTTATTGACTTGTTGAAAGCTGGTGTATGTACAATGGGGATGGTGTTACCCATTTCCTTAGCATCTATATACATGTCTTTTTCCCTGAACTTAAAGGAGATTCTCCTTTCAGGAAATTTAACATCGGCAGCCACGCGGTCAAACCATGGTGCCCCTAGGATTACATCCTCATGCTTGAGAGGAGAGATAAAGAAGTCCTCTTTGTCCACATAGCCTTGGACATGAAGCCTCAATTTCCCAATTAAGGGAGTGACTGAAGCTTCTTGCCCCTTGAAGGCACTGTCTGCGGGTAGGACATCTCCCATCTCGTAGGATTGTATTCCTAGCTTGGTGGCCAACTCTATAGATATAAAATTGTGAGTAGAACCAGGGTCAAAGAGAATAAAAGCATCATATTCTCTTACCTTTCCCCAAGCATGGCATAGAGGAGATCCTTTGTGGTGAGTTTGGTGAGTCTCCTCCTCTTGGATTTCAACCAAGGAAGCTCTAGGAGGATCTTGGCGGTTGTTCTTTTGGGGACAAGCGCGGTACATATGCCCTTGTTCGCCGCACTTGAAACACCGGTTATCCTTACGATAACGCTCAAGCTCTTCAGGAGAGAGTTTATTCTTACCTTTGTAAACTCCCTTCTCTTTAGCTTTGTTGGAGTTGCCCTTAGGAGACTTTTGGACATTGTCCTTCCCCTTAGGCTCATTGGAACCCTTATTTTCCGGGGGCTTATTATTTCTTTTTGCCCCCGTTTGGAAATTGATTCGAGAGGCGACCATAGTGTGGTGTATTACCGCCGATATGGTACGTGGTCTTTGGGAGTTGACATACTCCGCCATTTCTTCGGTTAAGCCCGCACAAAATTGTTGCTTTTGCTCTCGAAAATCCAACTTTTTGAAGACAGTGGCTTTGAGTTGTAGGTCCCAAAACTTGTCTACATATTTGTGGATAGATTCATTGGGAGAGAGCTTTAAGCTTCGCCATTCGGTGAGTACTTTGTCTTTGGCATCGGTGGCCAAAAACTGCTTCATAATGGAAGCTCTTAAAGCTTTCCATGTTCGTGGAGCTTCACCGTTGGCTCGTAGGCTAGACCACCATTGTCTGGCGGACTTTTGAAAGTGCATAGCTACATGGCGTAGCTTAGAGGACTCCGTGAAGCCCTCATCTCCAAACGCCGCATCGAATTGTTGGATAAAGGCCAAGACTTTGTCCGTAGCACCAAAGGTACCATCATAGGTAAGGAAAGAGATGCTCTTCCCTCCCTCTTTGAATTTCTTCAACTTGGACGACCTCTTCCATGCGGCATAGGATTTCCTATGACCTCTTCTTTTTGATGGTTCAAAGGTTGCACCATCACTTTCTTCAGAAGGTGAAAACTTTGAAGAAGGTGGAGAAGAGGGTGACCTCTTTCTCGCCTTTTTCTTGTCTTGATCTTTCTCGTCTTCACCATAGCTTTCATAAGAGGAAGAGGATGAAGAAGATGGAGAAGAGGGTGTCCTCTTTCTCGCCTTTTTCTTCTCTTGCTTTTTATCATCCCTCTTTGAATTATGGCGTGGAGAAGAGTGTGATGGTCTTCTCCGCTTTGGTGGTGATGGAGAGCGTTTAGCCCGCCGTCTTCGTGGATCCATCTCCGCCGAGGTGGCGGGAGACTCGCTTCTTTCTCGTTCCTTCGGTGGAGGCTCTTGAGTTCTCCTTTGGGAAGGAGATGCATCATCAAGAAGTAAATTCTTGAGCCCTTCATATGGATTCTCTTCTTCTTCCCGAATCGGAGAGAGACCTCTTTTGGTAGTCTCACAAGGAGGCTTCCTAGGTGTTCTCTCGTCATGGTGATGAGCTTGGAGAATCCCGTGAGCACGGAGCTGCCGTTGCACTTCACTTTGGAGAGATGGATTGCCCATGGCTTGTTGAAGCCTAGAAACAAGATAGTTAACAAGCATTGAAGCATCATTAGTAGCTTGCTCATGAGCAAAATCAAAGTTATCAACATTAATTTCACTCTCTTTACTATTGTCAGCCATTCTAACAACTTTTAGATGTAAACTTTTTAGGTGTACTTTGGCACTTCAAGCCCTAGTTGCTACTCCTCTTTACCCCTTTAGAAAAAGCACTCAATCTACTGTACCCGCGGCTCGAATACCATTAATTGCAAGGAATAGAAGAGAGGGTCTTTCGACACCAAAACAGCACCGGCTCCTGTCAAGCTTCTAATAGCTCAATAGTGGTTAAAGCCCCGTAGGAATCCACTATTAAGACCATAGCTCTCGACGGTGATGCCCCGTTAACTGCACGAAGGCAGGCGCACTGCAAGGCTGAAAAATCCCTATTCTACTTACTCACATGCAATTAATAATACCAACCATTTGTAGCTAGCTTGAGGACCTCCCTTCTTGAGCAAGAAAAGAGAAACCTTGAGCTTTGATACCAATGTAACATTTAATGGCCTAATAACTTATGTGTAGCAGAAATTAGCATGAACATAGTGGGCATTTCATTAGAGTAGATTCCTAATGAGAATTACAAGAGTGCTTGGGTGGAGAGAGCAACAAAAAGCATAACACCTAGTTAGATAGCATCGACAATACTTTCAAAAGAGAGAGCAATTAAGCTATTGACAACAGTTGAGGACCGGATTTTCATGGAGCTGGTCCCCCCTCCAAAAGGCTTTGTATTATGGTTTCTCCCATCAAGAGAGACATTGTACAATACAATTCTTTGTGTTCCTTCAAGACTAGCTAGTGCAATGAAGATGGAAACTTCATGCACTAAGCAAAACACTTAACAAACACAACTTGAATTATCCCCGTTCTCAGACCCAAGACCTCACACACCTTCGAAGATGGTGAGAGCTAGCAGGGTATGAGAATAGATTGAGAGGAAGAAGGAGTATCTTACGAGAAAGATGTACATCTCCTCACATAATCACTCATATGTGGCATAGCTTGAGAGTGTTGATGTAGGCTTCTATCTCACAAGCTTGGAGTAGGTGATGAGTTCTCCATTAAAGCTTGGGAAGAGATAGTCTTCTCTTTCTTCACACATGAGCTTGTGTGAGTGTGTGTGTGTGATAATACCAAGCAAAAATCAGGCCCCCCTCTCTCTTGGGCGAGCCCTTCCTGCTAAATTGGTCTGGCTTTTGCCTCATTGGACCTCCCAAGCCAATGGGTGTTAAGCAACATATGTGATAGCCTTCTTACATGTGTCCCCCTTTCCCCTTTTGTGAGAGCTTTAGGTAATTAAATAATTAAACTAAACTCTCATTGGACCCCTTTGCCTCCTGGCTAATAGGAATCAGGCAAGCCATCGGGCTCCTGAATGCTCATTAGACCCCTTGGGAGACTGCCCAATAGTCTTCTAGGAGACTTAATTCTCATTGGTTTCTTTTATTAAATGTTTTTAAATTAATTAAACTACATTTACTCTAGCTTAATTCTCATTGGTCCACTTCAAGGGTCTTCCAATAGAAATTGGGCACACCTTGTGGGCATCTGGCCTAGGGAGCTGACATGTGTCCCTCATTCCCTTTGTGGGAGCCTGTGTGTGTGTGTGTGGCTTTCTCTTTCATCCCCTACCTTTAGGGCTCGCCCCCTCCCATGTAGGGATGTGCAAAGACTTTTAGGGCACACACAAAGCATCCAATTTTCCCTAGGGTTGACCTTTGGACACAACCTTTGAATTTTGGAACCTTAGCATTTTGGAAGTCTTAATGGGCTGAACCTTAGGGTCTTTTTAGCCCATTGTTGCACATGGCTCTTTTGCAGATGGCCCCCCCTTTGGATCCCTATTTTCCTTCCTTTGGATCCCTACTGTGGTCGGTCTGCTAGCTTAACCAATATTCTAGCTTTTTCTCCCCTGGCCTTCCCCACATTAAATGATCAGTTTAATATGAGAAAATCATTTAGGAGAATTAGATATTGATTATTATGACATTACCTCTCTCTTGAAATCATAGTCGTCCTCGACTATGGTGTAGAGAAGATAAAGCATGTTCATGAGTCCTTTTCTTAGCAGGTAGAGGATCCCTATGTTACCCTACGACATCATTCCACAATGGAGAGCCTGAGGCTGCCGCAAGCATGTCTGCACATTAGTCCTATCAATCTTCCATAGTAGAGTGACAAGCTCTACTTGGTAAATGGGAGACGTCGTCTCCGCAAACTTGATCTAAGCATGCATACTACTTCATTTTTGTGCACAAATAAAGAAATAGAGAGTCTTATAAGAATAAAATTTTGTTCATTTTTAACATTTTGTACATTTGCTTACTCTTGGGAAGCATTGTAAGCATTGACAAGGTTTAGGTTATCCTTTAATTGTATTCCTTGCATTCATCTAGCATCTTCAAAAGGATAATTCTTAAACTTAATAAGATATCGTCGGATAGTCTTACCACCTCTTAGTACCTTGTCTTAATGTCGGAGAATGGACTCGGGCTGCAGCACCTCCTCTTGGTCCTCGATCTCCGGTGGGTCTTCAATAGTTGGTTCTTGAGGTGGCTCTCCTTTGTAAGGCTTTAATAGGCTCACATGAAAAGCATTGTGTATGAGCCAATGATTGGGCAACTTAAGTTGATAGGCCATGTCATTGATTGGCCTAAGAATCTGGAAGGGACCATAGTACCTTTTTGCTAGTTTAGCCTAGTACTTTTGGTGACCCGTAGGATTCTTGCCCGTTGTGTGCCTTAATCGAGCCTTGGGAAACTTTAACAAGACCCAATCGTTTTCTTTAAAGGCTTGGGCTCTTCTGTGCTTGTCAGTAGTAGCCTTTTGCCTTTGCTGTGAAATAGAGATAGCATCCTTAATCTTTTGGAAAGATTCTTGTAGGTCTCGGCTATACTCATCTGCAGCGAAGATCTTCCCATGTACCTTAAGTAGCAAGGGAATTTTTTATCTTCCCTCAATTACCTCAAAAGGTGCTTTTCCTGTGGATGTATGTACAGTGTTATTGTAAGCATACTCCACTAAGGGTAAGTACTTCTCCCATTGGGATCTTTGATCTACCTCCGTTACATAGGCTTTTAGTAGATCGAGAATGGTTAGGTTAGCTATTTCACTTTGGCCATCAGTTTGTGGATGATAGGCCGAAGAGAAGTTTAGCCTTGTTCCTAAATTCTCAAAGAGACCCTTCCAGAAATTATTGGTCATTCTAGGATCTCTATCGGACACTATGGACATTGGCAAGCCATGGTATTTGAAAATTTGTGAAATGAAGAGGGTTGCCATTTGATGGGCTTTGATAGTCTTTTTGACAGGTATAAAATGAGCTTGTTTACTGAACCTGTCTACTATCGTCCATATTCCCGTATTCCCATGGATAGACTTAGGCAATCCAAAGATAAAATCCATGGATATGCTCTCCCATGGTGAATTAGGGATTGGCAAGGGTTGAAGCAATCCAGGTTGCTTCCCTCTATCAAATTTTGTCTTTTGACATACCACGCATTTGGAAACATACTCTTGTATGTTCACTTTCATGGTAGGCCAATAGAAATATGTTTCAATTCCCTTTAAGGTAGACTGAATCCCTCTATGCCCCGCATAAGGTGGAGCATGAGATTCATACATTACTTTCTCACGTAGTGAGTTAGTAACGCATAGTCTATTGCCATAGAGAAGATAACCATCTTGTAAAGTAAATGGTTCTTCTTTCTTCCCTAATGCAAGGGCTGAAATCACATCTCTAAAATCGGGATCAATAGCATACTCATCTATCATTGAAGATAGATCATTGTGAGTTGCTATGGAAACCGCATTCACTCTCGGCCGTCTTGAGAGTGCATCGGCTACTTGATTATGCTTGCCAGCAATGTGAGCAATATGAAAATGAAATTGCGAAAGGAAATTTGCCCACCTCATTTGTTTGTCGGAGAGCTTGGTCTGTGTCATGAAGTACTTAAGACTTTGGTGATCCGTTCGCAGAATGAAAGGAGTCCCCAATAAATAGTGCTTCCATGAGTCTAAGGCATGTAGAACTGCAAGGAGTTCTTTTTCGTATATGCCTAGAGCTTGCTCAACAGGGTCGAGCCTTCGACTCTCATAGCTTATGGCATGCCCTTCTTGGAGCAAAACAGCTCCAAGGCAATCACCACAAGCATCGCATTGGACCTCAAATGGTTTTGAGAGATCCGGTAGTGTAAGCACAGGTTGAGAGATAAGCTTTTCGAAAGCATTGTTCTCCTCAGCAGACCATGTATACCTAACGCTTTTCTTTGTTAGGTCATGTAATGGTCCCGCAATTTGTGAGAACTTTTCTATGAAGCGTCTATAGTATGCACACATACCTATAAAGCTTCTTAGTTCATGAAGATTCCTTGGTTTAGGCCATCCTTTTATTACCTCTAACTTGGATGGATCCATTTGGATGCCATCTTGAGAGATAATGTGACCTAAATACTGAATCTCTTGCAAGAAAAATTCACTTTTCTTTCGATTAACATAAAGTTTATTCTCTCTTAAAACTTGAAATATTACCTGGAGGTGTTGCTTGTGTTCCTCCAATGAATTAGAGTAGATGATAATATCATCAAAGAACACTCCAGTGAAGGTTCGATGAGGCCTGAACAGCTTCTCCATCAAGCGGTTGAATGTGGCTGGTGCATTGGTCAAGCCAAAAGGCATGGCAATGTATTCGTAAAGACCAAATGTAGTACGAAATGCGGTCTTTACAATGTCTTGATCAACTATCCTTATTTGATGATAGCCACTTTTTAGGTCAACCCTACTGAAGTAGGTCGATCCTTGTAGCTTATCAAATAGGTCTTCTACCCGTGGAACGGGAAACCTATTCTTGATAGTGATCCTATTTAGTGCTCTATAGTCGACACACATACGATATGTGCCGTCTTTCTTTTGCACTAATAGCACAGGTGAGCAAAATGGAGATGAGCTTGGCCTAACCATACCCTTCTCAACTAACTCATGCACTTGCCGCATAATCTCCTCTTGTTGAGCTTGAGAAACTCTATAAGGAGGTTTATTAGGCGGTGAACTTCCTGGAAGAAGTTCAATTGCATGGTCATCATTACCTCGTTGAGGAGGTAGCTCACAAGGGATGTCGTCAATAAAAACATCTTGAAACCCCTTGAGAAAATTGGATAACTCTAATTCCTTTTGGTTGCTTTTATTTTCTTTTGCTAAAGCATTAGGTTCATTTTAAGAGTCTTTAACAAAAATCATGGACACGGAAATAGAGCTCTTTATTGACTTGTTGAAAGCTGGTGTATGTACAATGGGGATGGTGTTACCCATTTCCTTAGCATCTATATACATGTCTTTTTCCCTGAACTTAAAGGAGATTCTCCTTTCAGGAAATTTAACATCGGCAGCCAGGCGGTCAAACCATGGTGCCCCTAGGATTACATCCTCATGCTTGAGAGGAGAGATAAAGAAGTCCTCTTTGTCCACAAGCCTTGGACATGAAGCCTCAACTTCCCAATTAAGGGAGTGACTGAAGCTTCTTGCCCCTTGAAGGCACTGTCTGCGGGTAGGACATCTCCCATCTCGTAGGATTGTATTCCTAGCTTGGTGGCCAACTCTATAGATATAAAATTGTGAGTAGAACCAGGGTCAAAGAGAATAAAAGCATCATATTCTCTTACCTTTCCCCAAGCATGGCATAGAGGAGATCCTTTGTGGTGAGTTTGGTGAGTCTCCTCCTCTTGGATTTCAACCAAGGAAGCTCTAGGAGGATCTTGGCGGTTGTTCTTTTGGGGACAAGCGCGGTACGTATGCCCTTGTTCGCCGCACTTGAAACACCGGTTATCCTTACGATAACGCTCAAGCTCTTCAGGAGAGAGTTTATTCTTACCTTTGTAAACTCCCTTCTCTTTAGCTTTGTTGGAGTTGCCCTTAGGAGACTTTTGGACATTGTCCTTTCCCTTAGGCTCATTGGAACCCTTATTTTCCGGGGGCTTATTATTTCTTTTTGCCCCCGTTTGGAAATTGATTCGAGAGGCGACCATAGTGTGGTGTATTACCGCCGATATGGTACGTGGTCTTTGGGAGTTGACATACTCCGCCATTTCTTCGGTTAAGCCCGCACAAAATTGTTGCTTTTGCTCTCGAAAATCCAACTTTTTGAAGACAGTGGCTTTGAGTTGTAGGTCCCAAAACTTGTCTACATATTTGTGGATAGATTCATTGGGAGAGAGCTTTAAGCTTCGCCATTCGGTGAGTACTTTGTCTTTGGCATCGGTGGCCAAAAACTGCTTCATAACGGAAGCTCTTAAAGCTTTCCATGTTTGTGGAGCTTCACCGTTGGCTCGTAGGCTAGACCACCATTGTCTGGCGGACTTTTGAAAGTGCATAGCTACATGGCGTAGCTTAGAGGACTCCGTGAAGCCCTCATCTCCAAACGCCGCATCGAATTGTTGGATAAAGGCCAAGACTTTGTCCGTAGCACCAAAGGTACCATCATAGGTAAGGAAAGAGATGCTCTTCCCTCCCTCTTTGAATTTCTTCAACTTGGACGACCTCTTCCATGCGGCATAGGATTTCCTATGACCTCTTCTTTTTGATGGTTCAAAGGTTGCACCATCACTTTTTCAGAAGGTGAAAAATTTGAAGAAGGTGGAGAAGAGGGTGACCTCTTTCTCGCCTTTTTCTTGTCTTGATCTTTGTCGTCTTCACCATAGCTTTCATAAGAGGAAGAGGATGAAGAAGATGGAGAAGAGGGTGTCCTCTTTCTCGCCTTTTTCTTCTCTTGCTTTTTATCATCCCTCTTTGAATTATGGCGTGGAGAAGAGTGTGATGTGTTGGGATTAAAGCCCAAGTGGCCTCTTATGCGGATATGGCCGGCCGCCCGCCTAACTCACTTACCTCTAACTCTTTGTATATACTAACATATTCTTTGTGAATACTAAGGAATTGGGAGATAACCCTTCTAACAGATCTCTGCGTACTGTGTACTGTGTAAGCTCACTGTGTGTGTGTGTGTGTGTGTGAGAGAGTCGACCCACGCTCCGCTCCGCGACTTCAATTGGTATCAGAGCCTTGGTTCAGTGCGGATTTGCGCAATCGCGCGCGCGCGCACTTTTCCGGCAGATTCTGGATCCGGAGTTCGAAAATTCACACTCGGCGTTCCGGGAGCGTTTCCACCAGGCGACCTGGGGTTTTACCCCCCTTTCGAAGCCGTTTATGCCCTCAGAATTTCGTTCTGAGCACTATAGCAGAAGATAGATTTCAGCCACGAAGAAATCCGTCTTGTGTAGATTGGCAAGCAGGAGGTGGTCGACATCAATATCGACATCGACATACATCACTTATTCGTCTTCAGAGCATCATCTATAGACCAGGTACACATATATATCATCAGATATATATATTGCAGTCTGCATTGCTACTTCTTGTGCTTGCCAGGTTCCAGGGGAGGTGTGGCCATACGACGGCTTGACACCACTGGCATGTATTGCAGATTGATGTACTGTGATTGTGGGTCTGCTAGTTGTGAGTCACGCTAGCAGACAGACCGCCGCAGCGGTCATAGGACAGTGATTGGTCTATTATAGGATGTATGCTAGTTCTGGGCAGTTTGCTGAGCCATCTGAGAGGGTCGTGTGTGAGGTTTTTTGAAGCCAAGCACTGGGGGCTGGGTTACCCAGTGTGAGGTGGATTAGGTTGCTGGAGTTCCCCTCTACACGCATCCTCTTCGGCGACTTTTATCCCTTAGGATGTATGACTTTGTGTAGACACTGGATTGCATCTTATGCGTCAGGCCGTTGAGGCATTGTTCAGGGTTCAGTCTTGAGACAGATACAGGTTCTGTCATCGCCCAGAGAGGAGACAGTGTATGCTTACAGGATTTGTCACTGGTCAGCTATTTATGATTGTTTTTTGAGCTATCTTTTGGTTCCCAGAGCTCAGTTTACAGGGGAGACTCTGTCAAAAATTTTCAAAATACTGACAGTTCCTGAGGAGAGGTGTTCAGCTTGTTGATTATAGCTTGTTTACTGTGTACAGAGGCCAGTTTACAGGGGAAACTCTGCCGGATTTTTCTCAGGAGTAAACAGTTTGGCAGATATGGCATCTTCTCAAAGTGAGACTCTTTACAACATAAAGAAGCTGGATGGCACAAACTTTCCATTCTGGAAGAAGCAGATTTGGCAGGTTTTGGTGCAGAAAAAACAAGTGAAGCCACTGAAGCTCAAAGGGGAGAGACCAGAAGGTATGGCTCAAGATGAGTGGGAAGAGCTTGACGAGTTAGCTTGTTCCACAATCATGCTGACACTGGCAGAAAATGTTTACTTCAACGTAGCAGAAGAGACTACAGCGTATGGCGTATGGCAAAAGCTATGTGATATGTACGAGAAACAAAGTGCTGCTTCTCAGATTTACTGGCTCAAGAAATTGGTGGATTTGAAGATGAAGGAAGGGACAGCCATGTCAAATCATATGAATGAATTTCACTCAATTTTCAGCCAGTTAACAGCACAGGAGATAGTCTTTCCAGATTCAGTGAAGGCTATGTTTCTCTTAATCACTTTGCCAGACAGTTGGGATACTTTTCGTACAGCGTTAAGTAATTCTGTCGCGCCAGAAGGTCTTACACGTGCCAATGTAGAAGGCAGCTTGCTCACAGAGGAAGTGAACAGGAAGAACATTGACAAAGGCAAAGGCAATAGTGCTTTGGTCGTTCGAGGGAGACAACAGTTTAAAGAGAAGAAGGGTAAGAAGGCACAAAACCGAAGTAAGTCTCGTGATTCGAAGTCAAAGGATGACATAGAATGCTACCATTGTGGCAAGAAGGGTCACATGAAGCGAGACTGTACGAAGTGGAAACAAGAAAAAGGCAAAACAAAGAGTTTTGAGCAAGATGAAAAGAAGAGTTCAGTGAAGATTGAAGAGGTGAATGTCACAGGATCTGGTTCAGACAGTGATTCTGGTATAGCAGCTGGTGACATCTTCCTTACAAGCAATCTTGATTCTGTTTTCTTGACTGCAGAGGATGGACATGCTATGAGTGATTGGATTATCGACTCAGGGGCATCTTTACATGTTTCTCCGCACAAAGAGTGGTTTACATCATATGTGGCTACTAAAGACTATGTCAGACTTGGCAATGAGCAGGTTTGTGACATACTTGGAGTGGGAGATGTGCAGTTGAAGTTTCAGAATGGCTCTTCTTTATGGCTCAAGAATGTCAGACATGTTCCAGCAATCCGAAAGAGCTTGATTAGTACAGGGAAGTTGGATGATGCGGGTTATGTGACAGTTTTTGGGAACAGCGCTTGGAAGATCTCCAAAGATTCGATGACTGTAGCACATGGCAGCAAGTCAGGAACTCTGTACACTTTACATGTTTTAGAGGTTAAAAACCATGTAATTAATGTGATTGAGCAGCCAAGTGTGTCACTGTGGCATCGTAGGTTGGGACATATGTCAAAAAGAGGAATGGAAATACTTTCTCATTATGGTTATTTGCCTGGCTTTTCATTTCAAGATTTCGAGTTTTGTGAGCATTGTGTTTATGGTAAGCAAACACAGGAACCGCACAGATCAAAGAGGAATCGTAGGGACGAACGGTTAGCTCTTGTACACAGTGATCTATGCGGACCAATGCCTAGTTTGTCACTAGGGGGAGCAGCGTACTTTTGTACATTCATAGATGACTATTCTCGCAAAGTATGGGTTTACTTCTTGAAGCACAAGGATGAGGTGCTCAAGGTCTTTAAGACATTCTTGCAGCTGGTGGAGAATCAAAGTGGTCAGAAGCTGAAGTGCTTGAGAACTGACAATGGTGGAGAGTACGTTTCCAAAGCTTTTCAAGACTTTTGTGAAGCAAAAGGGATTAAGCGGGAACTTACTGCACCATATAATCCTTCACAGAATGGGGTTGCAGAACGTATGAATAGGACCATACAAGAGAAGGTCAGAAGCATGTTGTCAAATGCTGAGTTGCCTGATGGATTTTGGGCGGAAGCAGTGGCTACAGCAGTCCATTTGATCAACAGGTCTCCTAGTAGGGTTCTGGATAAGAGTGCAGTGGCCGAGATGCTATGGACAGGCAAGGCACCTTCGTATAAGCATCTCAGAGTCTTTGGTTGTGAAGCTTATAGCCATATTCCTAAGGAGTTCAGAAATAAGTTAGAACCAAAGAGCAAGAAGTGTATATTTCTTGGCTACGGAGAATCGGGCGAGATGGGTTACCGGCTTTGGGATCCTAAGTCCAGAAAGCTTATTCGTAGCAATGATGTGCATTTCAACGAAGCCAAGTTTCACGCTAAGCCAGAGAAGACAGAGGAGATCAGAAGAGTTGTCTTCAGGGAAGATGGACCTAGTGCTAGCACATCAAGACAGCATGGTCAGGCTCAGGAACAGCCTATAGTGGCTAGAGAGGCAGAATCAGTTGTGGTGAGACGTTCTGAGCGTGTCTCCAAACCACCAGATCGTTATGTGCCATCTCTAAATTATGTCATGCTCACAGATTGCGGAGAACCATCTTGTTACAAGGAAGCATTACAAGTGGTTGACTCGAAAAAATGGCAGTTGGCCATGCAGTCAGAGATGACAGCTCTGCATAAAAACCAGACATGGAAGTTGGTTAAATTACCACAGGGCAAAAAGGCTCTACCTTGTAAATGGGTTTACAGGTATAAGATCACCGCTCATGATAGTCAGCCAAAGTACAAAGCAAGGCTTGTTGCCAAGGGCTTTAAGCAAGAACAAGGCATTGACTTTGATGAAGTCTTCTCTCCAGTGGTTAAGATGACTACATTGAGATGCTTTCTTGCATTGGTTGCTATATTGGATTTGGTGTTGCACCAAATGGATGTCAAGACAGCGTTCTTGCATGGTGATTTAGATGTGGAAATTTACATGCAGCAGCCAGAAGGGTTTGTTGAGAAAGGCATGGAACATTTGGTATGCCAGTTGTTAAAGAGTCTTTATGGCTTAAAACAATCACCGAGGGCATGGTACCATAAGTTCCACCAGTTTATGCTTTCTCAAGGCTACAAACGTAGTGAGTTCGATCACTGTCTATATACAAAGAAGGCTAAGGATGGCAGTTGGCTGATCCTTATTTTGTATGTGGATGACATGTTGATTGCTGGCAAACACTTGGAAGAAATTTCAGCTTTGAAGTCAAAGATGGCAAAATCGTTTGACATGAAAGACATGGGTGAGGCAAGTCATATACTTGGTATGCGCATTGAGAGAGACAGATCAAAGAAGTTGATTTGGTTATCTCAAACAGAGTATATTGACAAGGTTTTGCACCGTTTCAATATGGAGAAGGGAAAGGCATTGAGTGTTCCATTGCCACCATATGTGAAACTTAGCAAACAAGATTGTCCTGTGTCTGAGGAAGAAAAGGCTGAAATGGATAAGATTCCATATGCGTCTGCAGTGGGTAGTTTGATGTATGCAATGATTGCTACACGTCCGGATATTGCATTTGCAGTGGGAGTGGTTAGCAGATATATGTCAAATCCCGGCAAGAAACATTGGGAGGCAGTGAAAGGTATCATGAGATACTTAAAACATACAAAGAGTATGCGCATATGCTATGGTAGTCAGGATTTGAGTGTCAGAGGATACACTGACTCAGATTATGCAGGAGACTTGGATAAGAGGAGATCTACATCAGGCTATGTCTTTACATTGGCTGGAGGTGCCATATCATGGCGATCTCGATTACAAGATTGTGTTACGCAGTCTACTACAGAAGCTGAGTATGTTGCAGCAAATGAGGCATGCAAAGAAGCTATTTGGCTTGGTAGATTGGTTGCAGACTTGGGAATCAATGCAGATATGCCAGAGTTATATTGTGATAGTCAAAGTGCTATACAATTGGCAAAGAATCCAGTGTTCCATTCGAAGACTAAGCATATTGATGTGAAATATCACTTCATTAGGGAAGTACTTGAAGACAAGCAGATACAACTGCTGAAGATCCACACCAAGGACAATCCTGCTGATCTACTCACAAAGGGACTTCCAGGAGAGGGCTTTGTGCATTGTCGTGAGTTGTTGGGCATTGGATAGATGGCAGCCATGTAAATCTTTGTACATTTATGTTCATAGATTTACAGTTACTTAAAGTGCCACATTGGACTTTAAGTGGGAGGTTGTTGGGATTAAAGCCCAAGTGGCCTCTTATGCGGATATGGCCGGCCGCCCGCCTAACTCACTTACCTCTAACTCTTTGTATATACTAACATATTCTTTGTGAATACTAAGGAATTGGGAGATAACCCTTCTAACAGATCTCTGCGTACTGTGTACTGTGTAAGCTCACTGTGTGTGTGTGTGTGTGTGAGAGAGTCGACCCACGCTCCGCTCCGCGACTTCATGATGGTCTTCTCCGCTTTGGTGGTGATGGAGAGCGTTTAGCCCGCTGTCTTCGTGGATCCATCTCCGTCGAGGTGGCGAGAGACTCGCTTCTTTCTCGTTCCTTCGGTGGAGGCTCTTGAGTTCTCCTTTGGGAAGGAGATGCATCATCAAGAAGTAAATTCTTGAGCCCTTCATATGGATTCTCTTCTTCTTCCCGAATCGGAGAGAGACCTCTTTTGGTAGTCTCACAAGGAGGCTTCCTAAGTGTTCTCTCGTCATGGTGATGAGCTTGGAGAATCCCGTGAGCACGGAGCTGCCGTTGCACTTCACTTTGGAGAGATGGATTGCCCATGGCTTGTTGAAGCCTAGAAACAAGATAGTTAACAAGCATTGAAGCATCATTAGTAGCTTGCTCATGAGCAAAATCAAAGTTATCAACATTAATTTCACTCTCTTTACTATTGTCAGCCATTCTAACAACTTTTAGATGTAAACTTTTTAGGTGTACTTTGGCACTTCAAGCCCTAGTTGCTACTCCTCTTTACCCCTTTAGAAAAAGCACTCAAGCTACTGTACCCGCGGCTCGAATACCATTAATTGCAAGGAATAGAAGAGAGGGTCTTTCGACACCAAAACAGCACCGGCTCCTGTCAAGCTTCTAATAGCTCAATAGTGGTTAAGCCGTAGGCAAGCCCCGTAGGAATCCACTATTAAGACCATAGCTCTCGACGGTGATGCCCCGTTAACTGCACGAAGGCAGGCGCACTGCAAGGCTGAAAAATCCCTATTCTACTTACTCACATGCAATTAATAATACCAACCATTTGTAGCTAGCTTGAGGACCTGCCTTCTTGAGCAAGAAAAGAGAAACCTTGAGCTCTGATACCAATGTAACATTTAATGGCCTAATAACTTATGTGTAGCAGAAATTAGCATGAACATAGTGGGCATTTCATTAGAGTAGATTCCTAATGAGAATTACAAGAGTGCTTGGGTAGAGAGAGCAACAAAAAGCATAACACCTAGTTAGATAGCATCGACAATACTTTCAAAAGAGAGAGCAATTAAGCTATTGACAACAGTTGAGGACTGGATTTTCATGGAGCCGGTCCCCCCTCCAAAAGGCTTTGTATTATGGTTTCTCCCATCAAGAGAGACATTGTACAATACAATTCTTTGTGTTCCTTCAAGACTAGCTAGTGCAATGAAGATGGAAACTTCATGCACTAAGCAAAACACTTAACAAACACAACTTGAATTATCCCCGTTCTCAGACCCAAGACCTCACACACCTTCGAAGATGGTGAGAGCTAGCAGGGTATGAGAGTAGATTGAGAGGAAGAAGGAGTATCTTACGAGAAAGATGTACATCTCCTCACATAATCACTCATATGTAGCATAGCTTAGCTTAGTAATTAGCTTGGTAGAGGAGATGAGCATGCATTGAAGCTTGGCTCTTGGTTGGATTTGCATCCACATGCCAAGAGAGTGTTGATGTAGGCTTGTATCTCACAAGCTTGGAGTAGGTGATGAGTTCTCCATTAAAGCTTGGGAAGAGATAATCTTCTCTTTCTTCACACATGAGCTTGTGTGAGTGTGTGTGTGTGATAATACCAAGCAAAAATCAGCCCCCCCTCTCTCTTGGGCGAGCCCTTCCTGCTAAATTGGTCTGGCTTTTGCCTCATTGGACCTCCCCAAGTCAAGCCAATGGGTGTTAAGCAGCATAAGTGATAGCCTTCTGGCATGTGTCCCCCTTTCCCCTTTTGTGAGAGCTTTAGGCAATTAAATAATTAAACTCTCATTGGACCCCTTTGCCTCCTGGCCAATAGGAATCAGGCAAGCCATTGGGCTCCTGAATGCTCATTAGACCCCTTGGGAGACTGCCCAATAGTCTTCTAGGAGACTTAATTCTCATTGGTTTCTTTTATTAAATGTTTTTAAATTAATTAATCTAGATTTACTCTAGCTTAATTCTCATTGGTCCACTTCAAGGGTCTTCCAATAGAAATTGGGCACACCTTGTGGGCATCTGGCTTAGGGAGCCGACATGTGTCCCTCATTCCCTTTGTGTAAAGGGAGCCTGTGTGTGTGTGTGTGGCTTTCTCTCTCATCCCCTACCTTTAGGGCTCGCCCCCTCCCATGTAGGGATGTGCAAAGACTTTTAGGGCACACACAAAACATCCAATTTTCCCTAGGGTTGACCTTTGGACACAACCTTTGAATTTTGGAACCTTAGCATTTTGGAAGTCTTAATGGGCTGAACCTTAGGGTCTTTTTAGCCCATTGTTGCACATGGCTCTTTTGCAGATGCCCCCCCCTTTGGATCCCTATTTTCCCTCCTTTGGATCCCTACTGTGGCCGGTCTGCTAGCTTAACTAATATTCTAGCTTTTTCTCCCCTGGCCTTCCCCACATTAAATGATCAGTTTAATATGAGAAAATCATTTAGGAGAATTAGATATTGATTATTATGACACTATTAGCCATTCCACAAAAAAGATTTATTTTTGTAAAACTCTCCACTTGTAGAAAATTGCATTAGCAATGTATACTAGATGCAATGGCACAAGCTCCACTGGATACAACGTTTCGCAAGCTCACCCACCGTAATAAAGAAAAATACATTCTTGAAACAAACAGGAAAGATCTAAATTTATTATACTTCTGTTGCGTATGCCACATTTAAATTAACATTATATCGATAGATTATCTTTTCTTCCATTCATTTGTCCTCGTTCAATGAGGTATCCTTTTTATAAATTGTGTTTAGTTGTATGTGCACTAAAATTATGCGTTATCACTAATATGTTTACTACTTCAAGTCCAAAACAAGTGAAAAGTACGCTCTCTTTCACATGCCTCACTCGAAATTGATATCCTCTCATAAATTGTTGGTATAGTTATCTACACTTAAAATGTAAATGTTCATTGGTCTTTATAGTCTCTTCACGTTCACATCCACTTTATCGTATCTCCATTTGTTTAATAGTGCCCATCTCTCTATACTATTGTCCATCATAGATTACGATAAATAGATTATGATAAATTCTCTATCCCGGGGGATTCACCATGGAATACTTACCGCATCATGTAAGTGCAGGGGAGGTTTTTTTTTAACAAGTTACATAAGTGTATAAGGGGCATGCCCCCAATAATTTATTTCCCAAGCTTAAAAGTAAGGGAGGGGGGTATTATATTTATGGGGGGGAAGGGGGATGGGGGACCTGACCCAGGTTGATTACTTGTAATGATTGGTCATTGGTGTGCACTAGAACTCAAATGAATTTTGGGAAAGTTTTTTTATCACGTCACACATCAAATTTTGCATCTAGCAGGTCATAGATAAGGGTTGATTTGGAACAAGTCAAGGGTTGATTTACACCAGCTTTGGATGGGTCAGAATTGGACGAGTAGCTAGAGTGCAGGCTGATCGAGCACATAGTTTGAAAGTCAAACTAAGACACATTGAGAATACATCTAGTTAGCAACAGAAGTGGTTCCTTAGTACGTTGCCAGTCACTATGCTACACACTCTTTGACTAGTTTTACTCAGTTAGATCATGTGAACTTTATACGTAAAATAGGGGTATGATAGTTTTCTTCATTGATTGTCGTATAAGCATAGAAAGGGGGGTGATATATCCCTAGTATGAGTCATATATAGGGGTTTTATCAAAGTTGTCTGCTCACAGGTGGCGTCCTGATTTGTATATAGAGTGAATCCCCCGGGTTCTTGATAGACTTCTTTGCCAGGCCAACCAAACAAGACTAGGGCTGAAGGAAGGTTGGGGCTGGGGGGAATCTATAAAGAAATTGAATTTCTTGATAGTACAACTAGCAGTAGAGAGTACCGGCTAGAGTTTATTGAAAAAAAATGTGAATCAAGCGAGATACGACCAGTGAGGGCAACTTAAGGTGTCGTGCAAAGCAGGGGTAAGAGAAGCAGCGGGTGTGTAGACTCCACTGAGTGAGAGTGCGCAGAATCCACAAGCCAAGGGACGCATGCAGACGGGCCCACTTGGAGTTGCTGTGAAGGTGGCAGGTGCATTGGTTGTAGCAGATTTTTAAAAAGTTTACAAATCGACATTGCTTGCAGATTGGTGTGTGGGTGCATGTGGTTATGAGAGTGAATGACAGGTTGTGTAACTTCAAGGTTTGAGATTGAAACTTCTCTAAGTCTTTTACAGGGCAAGTGGAATGCTAAGGTCTCCCTAAGCATGAGGGATGACATTTGAAAGATTTGATGTAGAAACAAATATAATAACATGCGAGCCAGTATGCAGGCACGATTTTTTTAAAAAATTGTTTAAAATTCGAATCTTGGAAGATGCCTTCATTCTGGAAGGGAGGAAAAAGGCGGGCAACAATCGGAGAATGCTCCTGGCTAGCAGGGTGGCAGGCAAGTGGATTTGAAGCAGGCTGCTTGTGTTGGACAAGGGGGGATGTGACAGGAGAGGGCATGGACTTGTTTTTTTGATAGCAAAGGGGCAGAAGGGCGCACAAGTAATTGGCATCGATAGATTGGTTTAGCACAAAGGCTTCCTCTACTGGGGACGTACCAGGTTCAATTCTTGTTGATGCGAGTTTCTTTTGGCCTTTGGACTTGGCAATGCTATGAGCTTGGGATGGAATTTGCAGAGATCCCATCTAGTAAATTGAGAAAGAAACGAGCCCTTCGTATGTGTGCACATTTTAAGAAAATTCAAAAAGTGAAGAATTTGAAAGAGATGCTTTTTTTGTTTCTTTATGGGTTGCATTTTTTCTCTCCTTCCAGAACTCTCTCTCTCTCTCTCTCTCTCTCTCTCTCTCTCTCTCTCTCTCTCTCTCTCTCTCTCTCCCACAGTCACAGTTGCAAGCAGGAGCATGAGAGACTGAAGGGTGGTGTGGTTTGTGTGTGTGTGTGTGTTCTCCTCGCATATGGGGATGAGCAAGAGGGCCTCAACCTGCACAACTCAGCTCTAATGTCAATGCCAGGCTCTCCATGTCGCATGAAACCCAACATGCATGCACCTCTCTGGTTTTGCCATACAACAGGCAATCGAAGGGAGGCCACGAGAATGTGCAAGGCACTGGCAGCTGCTGGCAATGGCGAGTAGGAGTGTGATAGGTCACGCAGAGAGCGGGGAGGACCGAGACTGACGTGGACTTCCTTTTTTTGGGGGGGGGGGGGAGTAATGATACTATTTTTGGGGAGGGGTAGGGTGGCGATTATCCAAAGGCATCCTGTCACTTAACGGGATTTCATATTAGTAAGCCACCAAGTATGTGCCAACAATTAAAAAAAAAAACCGTTAATAGCAGGAATCTGAGGCAATGCCTTCTCAAAGGTTGCGTGACAAAGACGGGCTGGGCTCATACCACAGTTGGGATGCATCAGAGGGACATTAGGGAAGCTGCTGCATCTCCATAGGCGGAGCGAGCTGTAACATGGAGTTGTAGAGGTCATAAAGAGAGGATTTTTTTAATAAAGTAAGCGAAGCTTGGCGTTGTAGTGCGGGCATCCATTCGGACAGCTTAGGCTAGCAACTGTAGGGTCTTTCGCACGATCTGGTGAGGGTTCGAGTCCAAATATCTCCCTTTTGATGGATAACTCAAAAGGGACATCATGCACTGAATGGCATCTGGGCAGATTCCAGCCAATAAATTGAAGAACCTACCAGTATACAATATATAGATAGTGTGTGTGTGTGTGTGTGTGTGTGTGTGTGTGTGTCTCGCGTATGGGGATGAGCAAGAGGGCCTCAACCTGCACAACTCAGCTCTAATGTCAATGCCAAGCTCACCATGTTGCACGAAACCAAGCATGCCTGCACCTCTCTGGTTCGGCCATACAACAGGCAATCGAAGGGAGGTCATGAGACTGTGCAAGGCAACGACAACTGCCGGGAATGGTGAGTAGGAGTGTGATAGGTCACACAAAGAGCGGGAGGGCCGAGGCTGACGTGGACTTCCTTTTGGGGGGGGGGGAGTAATGATAATTTTTTTTGGGGAGGGGTAGGGCGGCGATTATCCGAAGGCATCCTGTCACTTAATGGGATTTCATATTAGTAAGCTAGCAAGTATGTGCCACGATTTTAAAAAAACCATTAATAGCAGGAATCTAAGGCGATGCTCTCTCAGAGGTTGCGTGCCAATGACGTGCTGGGCTCAGACATCAGCTGGGATGCATCAAACGGACATCAGGGAAGCCACTGCATCCCCATAGGGGGAGCGAGGTGTAACACGGAGTTGTAGAGGTCACAAAGAGAGGAATATACTTTTTTAAAGTAAGCGAAGCTTGGCGTTGCAATGCGGGCATCCATTCGGACAGCTTAGGCTAGCAACCGTAGGGTCTTTCGCACGGTTTGGTGAGGGTTCGAGTCCAGGGTTCGAGTCCAAATATCTCCCTTTTAATGGATAACTCAGAAGGGACATCATGCACCGAATGGCATCTGGGCAAATTCCAGCCAATAAATTGAAGAACCTACCAGTATGTCTTGTCGTTTTTGAAAAAGTGCAAATGGAGAATCTTTTTGAGATGCTTAGCTGCTTTCGAGAAGCCTTTGGACGGTTCTCTCTCTCTCTCTCTCTCTCTCTCTCTCTCTCTCTCTCTCTCTCTCTCTCTCTCTCTCTCTCTCTCTCTCTCTCTCTCTCTCTCTCTCTCTCTGGAAGCCTGTCGAAGCCTCTGAAGGGCGGTGGGCGGCGACTCTCCAAGGCTTTTAAGCACGAGTGGGCGGTGGTCTGCAACTGAGGGGCACGAACCGAGGCGAACTCTGTCTATGTGTGTGTGTGTGGGGGTAATGCAAACGAGTACTGGTAGGGTCAGCTGCCTCTCTCTCTCTCTCTCTCTCTCTCTCTCTCTCTCTCTCTCTCAGCGCTGGAGTTGCACGTGGCTAGCGCTGTAGGTGAAGATGGGAGGCAGGCAGGGGTTTCTGCGCGCAGGGACGAGGGCTCGGAGACCGCCGTGGAAGGGGGGAGGCAGTCTCACCGAGGTTGGGCTACAGCCTCAGCTCATTCGACTTAGGTAACCTGATGGAGTCTGGAGGCATGAAGGCTGCAAGCCAGCTCATGCAAGGAGGGTCGCTGTTGCGATGAGCTGTAGACAGTTCAGGCTGCAGGATGGAGGTGGGGGGGGGGGGGAGCATCTCGGGAGGGATAGAGTATCTGTGCTCGATTTTTAGTATATAGATAGAGTATGTGTGCTCGATTTTGAGTAGGCAATATATATATATATATATATATATATATATATATATATATATATGTGTGTGTGTGTGTGTGTGTGTGTGTGTAGGTATGTAGTGTATGAGGCTTGAGCTAGTATGTGCATACAATCCTAAAAAAATCATTTCATTACACGAATCTCAGCAGATGCGCTCTCTGATATTAGTGACGGAAGGAACACAACATCTGGCGGGGAGTCAATAATGAGTGGCATAAGGAGCACGGATGTCTGTGGCGCATTGCAGCGAGCAAGGAATGAGGGAGCAGTGTCTGCGTCTACAGAGGGAAGCCACGCCGCCATGCAGCTGGATGAGGGGGTAAAGACCGGATGACGTTGTTTATATATATCAAAAAGGCTCCCTCACTGACACCGTAACGAGCTAGTGCGGTTGGTTAGCAGATGTGGTCCGAAATGTGTGAGCGTCAGAGTTCAAATCTCTTAGGCGAATAGGAGTTTTGCTCGCTCTCTGCCATGATGAGAGAAAGGAAAGCTAAGGAATCTGTAAAGATTCTATGTAATATAAATGAGAAGCCACCAGTAGGTGATACAATCTTTGGAAAAGAAAAGAAGAGGCGAACCAAGACAGATGCTTTTGAGCAGGCGATTTCAGTCGCGCGGAGAGAGAGAGAGAGAGAGAGAGAGAGAGAGAGAGAGAGAGAGAGAGAGAGAGAGAGAGAGAGAGAGAGAGAGAGAGAGAGAGAGAGAGAGAGAGAGCATGCACTTCCTGTCTAGGGCGTCATCTCTTGGAGTTCATGGCAGGCTGCAACGCAGCAGGGAGGGGAGGCGAGTGTATACGGATGCAACATGCGAAACCGATCATCATATCGAAGCAAGCCCTTTGGAGCAGGTAAGCCGGGCGTTGAAGTGGTTACAGGAGTAGCAGTAGGGTATTTGTTGGATTGGTGGAGGTTCGAAACCGTAGGGAAGCATTCACTTGAGAGGAGCGAAGGAATCTGAGACAGCATCGCAGCAGTAATGAATAAAATAAAGGATGAGCCAGTAGGGAGTAGCATTGTAGCAATAGTATGTACCTACAATTAGTATAACTAGGTAGGATATGATACGCTAATATATATTAGGGGTGGTTAAGGAAACCCCGACGAAGGGATTAGTGACGAATTAAAGCTACATCAGCAAGTAAAAGTCATCAGACAGGTCCCTTTGATTTACAACAACAGCACAGTCGTTGGTTCTGTAGCGATGGCGGAGAGAAGAGTACATCCAGATTGCATCAACTCCTCCAATCCTTACCATGAGTGCTCCGACTACTGCTTCCGCAGGATTAGCGAAGCACAGATGGCTGCTGCTGTCGCTTCCCCTGCGGCAGCTGATGCTGCCCCTGGTAATACAAATATATTCTTCTCTCTTATTTTCTTGCAGTTACCTGGTTTTTCTAGGGTTTTCTTGCTGTCGTTTTTTTCGTTACAGATTTTTCAGCGCACTCTTGCAGGGTCGTTACATTCATGTGCGTGCATGCGTGTGTGTGTGTGTGTGTGAGAGAGAGAGAGAGAGAGAGAGAGAGAGAGAGAGAGAGAGAGAGAGAGTTTTCGAAGGACCTCATTTTTGAATGACTGGCAGCTTTGGAAGCCGAAAAAGACAGTGAGATACTAAGTGATGGAAAATCAGGAGAAAATTCTAAAATGGATGATTATCAGGAGACCAAGGAAGAAGAGGAGGAGCCTGCTTTGGATCCTGAAAGCTATGCAAAATTGACTCCCATGCAGAGAAAAATGTTTGATCTTCGCCTGAAATTGGTCAGTTTTTCTTCTGGCTTTGTTCTGCGCTAGGTATACAAGCATTTGTGTTGGTTTGATCGATATTTGAAAGTGGTTGTTTTGCAATTGGATTGACTTTGTATTATCTCTGCAGAATGCAGCTCGAAAAGCAAATCAAACTGAGATTGTTGCTGAAAAGAAACGGGCAGAGGCTCCTGTTGAATCTAGAGGGGTTTCGAAGCAGAAGTGGTTTGAAGAGAAGCAAAAGCGGCTTGGAAAGCACCTGGAATTGAACGGTCTGGAAAAGTCAAAAGCTTTCATGCTAGATACTCAGGACGCTGCTGAAGTGAAGTATAAAAAGTGGGAAAACAAGCCTGCCCCTTTTGGCTGGGATGGTATGTTTTTCACTCAATTTTTATTATGCTGTTTTTGGGGCCAAATTTCTTCTCAGGACCAAGTCTGGCCTTTATGATGTTAGCACTTTCCAATCCTCTTTCATATTGTGGGGTCTCACTGTCCTAGGAGATTTTACCTTCTCAGCTGATTATTGGGATAGTTCTCTCTCTTTTGTAGCTCAGCTGGGAAACGTGCGTTTGAACTCTCATCCCATTAAAAAGCAAGGGCTTCCAGCTGGTCCGGTCATGCCATAAACCCCACAGCGGAGAGACAGTTTAAATATTTTGGTTGCTGCGCATGAGGGTGCTTTCCAAAAACCCAGTCATGATTTCACCAGCATCATGGAGCCACATAGGGGAAGAAACTCCTGTATCCTCTTGCCAACAGGACAGGTAAGAAAGTGTATGTGGCTGTCCTCCTTTGAATGCTGGAGAAGAAACAAGTGCTGGAGGGTCCTTGCGCAATGTAATGTGCAGCGGAAGTCAATGATGGTTAAGCTCGGGATGAGTGATCACTGAGTGCTCAAGGTTCCTTTTACTTTAGAGGAAGGGAGAGCCTTCCTTGCTTAGAGAGAGATTGTGCAATGACTAAAACAAGAGAGTGGAATGCAAACTAAGAGAGAGAGAGAGAGAGAGAGAGAGAGAGAGAGAGAGAGAGAGAGAGAGAGAGAGAGAGAGAGAGAGTACACCAGATGGTCCGAACCCCCCTCCAAGGGCGCCCCTCTCTATTGCTAGAGAGGTATTTGCTTTAGATTGCAGAAAGGTCTTGTACAATGCTTCTAGCTAGATACTGTGGTACTTGACGACGATGATGTCGACGACGACAAAGGCTCAGGGCTGAAAATGAAAAACGCTAGGGCTGAGGCTGGCTGAAAACTGAGCGCTGTCCTAGGGCTGAATTCTGCAATTGTGACGGCGACGACGACGACGAGGCTATGCAAAAAGGCTGATGGCTGAAAACTGAAAAACGCTAATGGATTTGTGGGTTGAAAACCTGAGGATTTGCTACTGGGAATGGGTACCGTGCCGCGAGGCGAAGGGCTGATTGCTCGAGCAAGCTAGTAAGCTACCCTACAGCCCCCCGACTTGGGAAAAAAGTCACTTATTTAATAAATAAGTGGAAAAATCAGTGTAACAGGGAACGGGGGGAACACAACCCAAACGTTCCGAAATGGCGTTCCGGACAAGTCCCGTTCCCGAAACGGAGATGGGAATGGAACGCCGTTCTGGAACGGGGTGTAACCGGAATGGTGTTCCGGAATGGGGGGAACGAGGCGGAACGGCGAAACACGGGACGGAACGGGCAAAAGTAGACATTTGGGGGAAAAAAAGTGGGCTTTTGGGGGCAGATTTGGGGCTGTTCGGAGAACATATTTGGTGTAGTTTGAGGGCAGGTTAGGGGGCAGATTTGGGGACAGTTTTGGGGTTGTTTAGGAGTTTATTTGGGACTAAGATGAATGGAGGTAATTCAAGCCTTACTCTAGGTGGACTGTTCCGGCCCCGTTCCCGTTCCAGCCCCCCCTTCTCCTCCCCGTTCCCGTCCCGTTCCGGACCCTCCCGTTCCCGTTCTTGTTCCGGGTAACCATGGTTCAAAAATTAGCTAGGAGGAGATGCACCATATCTCTGTTCTCAGAGCATATTAGTCACCTACACACTGCACTTGCGCCATGTGGACAAGCTTCTGCTACAGTCTAGCGTCAGTCGTAGTCTAGCGCAGGATCTAGCCGGGCACTTTATGAGCCTCTAGCAAGACGTGCATGCCCAGGCAGGTCATAGTTACATACCCTCCCTTGCATAGTACACCAATTGGTAGCACCCTTGTGCTGGGCCAGTGTCTGAGGACGTAGGTGTGTACTTGTAAGACCGAGCGTCCCATACCACCCGCCCTCACCTCCTCGAGGTGACCTTGCGCATTCCTAGCCTCACGGGCTAACCACTAGCACTCTGCCAGTGGAGGTTGATCCCCACAAATAAGGCCTTGGATAGTGGTTGGCCACACTGGCCGGGTTCACACTACGTCCGCTCGGACACCGGACGCCGACACTTACGGTGTCTTAGACTAGATCCCTCTCTTGTAAGCGGGACATATACTTCCACCCTGAAGGACCATTGTTGTTCTTATCATTGAAGTGGGGATACTGATAGATCGACCCTTTAATTAAGTACTCGTCATAAGCTTTTGGGCGCAAATGACGGTTACAATGATCTAAAACAGTCTCCGATTCTCGAGGAATATACTCAGTTTGCATATCTTGCGATACATTTTCTTCGATCGGCACAACAATGTCTGCTTCGTCCAACTTTTCTCCAAGGCAGCTGACATGAAATACCGGAGGTACACTAACATCCGAAGGAAGAGCCAATTTATAGGCAACTTGGCCAATTTTCTTTTGTGATCAAGAACGGACCACAATATCTAGTTGAAAGCTTATAATGCTTTTCAGTTCGCGTAGTCTTGGAATCCTTTGGTATCTTCAAATAGACCTGTTGTTCCATCTCTAGAGTCGTTGGAGATCTCTTTTGATTAGCATAAGTATTCTTGCGATACGTTTTTGCTTTGACTGCTAAATCCCATGTCATTGTATTATTCAAAGACTTTTTAGAGGAATCTGGCATAATCAGGTTGACTGCAACAAGAGATTGATCTTCAAAATCCTTCATGCGATGTAAGATTTCTGGTTCAAAATCTTCCAGTAACTACGAAATATTTGGGGAAGAGGAAATCTTCTCAAGGTACTCTTCAGATGGGGTAACTTCAACTTTAGTAATCATTGGAGAGGATTTTGGCTTGAGGCTGTAATCATCTTCCAATAACGAATCCCAAAACTCTTCAGAAATTGCCACTTCATGAATTGCAATTGGCATATCGTCATCCAACAAAGAATAAAAAAAAGCATAGTCGTCTTTAGACTCAGAATCTGCAACTATCTCCTTGTCTATGCTTGGTAACGAAGTATCACTTGGAAAAACTTCTTGCTTGAAATCATCTTTGTCTTCATCAATTGATTCAGGAGAAGTTAATGAATTCAAAAATTGATCAATAATAATATCTGCATTTGTATCGGAAATCATATTCTTTTCATAATCCATTGTCTCATGTCGCTTGACTAGTACATGTGAGGCTTGAATCACTCTTTCCGCATGAGAAAACCCGTGTAAAGTCAATTCACGTCCATCTTTGAACAAGTTAATAGTACGTCCTCGAAAGCTAATTGCTGGATCATATTGGAATAACCAATGCTGACCAAGATTCATGTCGTAATAAGATAAAGACATGACTTCAAAATCCAATTGATCTGTATAAGTTTGAATCTCGAACTGCAACTGTTGAACTGTCTAAACACAAGTCAAAATTGATCCATTTGCTAATTCCACATCATATAAGTGAGATGACTTTTGAGTTGGAAAACCAAGCTGTTGAACTATCTGAGTGCTGACGAAATTATTCGAGCATCCGTTGTCCACCAGAATATTGATGGAGCGACCATTGATAGTTCCAAGAAGGCTCAAAACTTGCTTTGAGAGAGGCTCCAAAACTGAAGAATTGCACTGAGCATGCTTCATAAGAATAGTCGTATCCTCTGAGACATGCTGACGAAATTATTGGAGCATCCGCTGTCCACCAAAGTATTGATGGAGCGACCATTGATAGTTCCAAGAAGGCTCAAAACTTGCTTTGAGAGAGGCTCCAAAACTGAAGAATTGCACTGAGCATGCTTCATAAGAATAGTCATATCCTCTGAGACACGAATCGTATTGATCACAAATTTTCCGTTATCCTTAGTTGAATCTGGTTGTTCAAAATTCGATGATGTTTCCGCGTTGGAATTTCTTTTCGAATTAGACGGATTTGGTTTCTTTGGACATTGATACCATCTATGGTCACCACCGCAAATTGTACATAATCCTTCGTTCTTTGAAATCGAAGATGTATTTGACGAAGAGCCTTGCTGAGTATTGGAAAGCCGATCTTGAGAAAAACCATGTCCTTTACCATGATCAAGTGGAGGAACATGTGAAGAAGATCTGCTTTGAGATTGTCGATCTTGAGAATAGAACCTTGAAGTTGAATAAGGTTGCGTTGCTTGCTGTCTGAACTGAGATTGAGGTTACTGACTTTGGCTATAGCTGTCTCTGCAATTGCGCTGTGAAAAGCGAGCGTTGTTTGAAGATCTGTCACCGGGGAGAAAATTCCGTGTAAGGTGCCGATTATCGCCAAGACGCTCCACATAGGCAATTGCAGCATCCAAGGTGGTAGGGTTGTATTTGTGCACATCGCCCTTCAAGTTGGGTTCGACTCCGTCGATAAAGCTGTGAAGTTTATCAGAGGGACTAAGGGTCTCTATCTCTAGAGTTAGCTTTTGGAATTCTGTGATGTACGCGGCCAAGGAACTTGTCTGGCTCAGGCGGCGAAGAGAGGACCAAGCATGAAAATCCGTATTGGGAGGTTCGAACGCCTTGCGAATAGCACACCGGAATTTATCCCAAGAAGGTGTGTGTTTACCATTAGCAACCCGTCGTTGCCACCAAAGAAATGCTGTGTCCTTGTGCAGAGAACTAGCAAGTGCAACTTTTTTACTCTCGACCAAGTCCTTGTTGGACAAGTAGACCTCCATTTTGAATAGCCATTGGTCCAGCACGCGCTTGTCGCGGCGACCAGTGTATGGTTCCGGCAGTTTAACATCAAGCTTCTTCTTCTGTGCAGCATTAAAAATTTTGTAAAGTAATTGAAGTTCACGATTGTTTATCTCTTCAGTTGGATCTGGTTCATTTGATTCATCCACTGAAGCTTTGGAAGAAGGTGTTGAAGATGCTGCATTAGTAGTTCGAGAAGCAGCAGGATGACTTTGAGAAGCGTTTTGCGTCTGTATCTCATCCAAGCGAGTGTGAAGTGATGCGAGGCTTATGGAAAGTGTGGCCATCTGCTCCTTGATAAGAGTAAGGGCATCATCAGATTGACCACCTCCGTTTTGAGAATTCGGCATGGTTACGTATCAAAGGGAACTCGAGGTTCGGGTTCGGGCACAGGTCATGGGACGGTACTCCGGGACCAGGAATTATGTCGAGAACGGTTTTAGGCTTTGGATTGTTTGGAATGACTAATGACTTTCACCTCCTATGCAGGGAGAGACTTCTCCGGTAGTTCAACGGAGGCTGCCAGAAAGTTAGTGCTGGACGAAAGAGGCAGCGCGTAGGGATGGACAGGTAGCGCACATAATTGGCAGCGTATCCATTCGCTGGAGTGTTAGTTTATTGTATTTTTTTTAAAGTGTCCACACCATAGAAAATTGGTCGAGGCAATTTGAAGGTGTTCAATAATTTAAGCCATATGGCTGCCATGGTAATGAGTCCAATTAAAAAGAAAAGTCCAGCGTAGCATGAAAAGGCAGGTAGCGAGGCTGAAACGATGGGGATGAAATGTTGCGCACTTGTATGGAAAGGCCAGATGGAGGCGACCTTTGGGGGAAAAGGTGTCAGCAAACAAGTGTGGGTGGCAGCTAGCGAGTGGGTGGTTGGCCAGTTTAAATGAAAACCTTGCGCTGGTTAGTAGCCGGGTTAAAAAAAAAACCATATGCTACGTAGAGAAATCACCACCGTGGACAAATGGGCAGCCATCGTTTCATGAAGGGCCATGCGAAGCGGCGAGTCCGCGAACGTCAAGAGGTACCACCATGCGAGGGCAGGAGAGGGTAGCGGCGAGGGTGAGAGGCTCACAACCTTCGGGTCTCGGGAATTTTTTTTTTGCTCTGATACCACTGTGAGGATTCTGGGTGCTAATCCTTAATTAAGTACTTAAACTCATGATTAAGATTTAAGAAACTTGAACTGTACTCAGAAATAAGACTTAGAAGACTCTGTGTTGATTGATTCAATGTGTGATACAAGGGCTCCTTATATAGGAGACGAAAAGACACAAAAGAAAAGACTCTTCTCTTGGTGAAGAGACATGACTTTAGACGTAAAGACACATCCTTTCGGCGAAGAGCTATAACCATTAGGCGAAGAGTCGCACCCGTAGAGCGAAGGGGTGTGACCAGTCGTTGAAGGAATGTGGCTTTTGGCGAAGAGGAACGTCTCTTGGGCGAAGGGGTGTGACCATCCAAGTGCAAGGGTCCTCCTTGGCATGGCACTTCGGGTATCTGCAACTAGGAGTAGATGTATTGCTGTTAACATGGTCACAATCGTGACATTCTTCCTCTCTCTCTCTCTCTCTCTCTCTCTCTCTCTCTCTCTCTCTCATCGTCTATCTAAAAGGAACCATCATTCGTGCTAAGTAGCACAGATTCAAGCAAGGAAAGAAGTGAAGATGTGTGGAAGTGTAAAGTCTAGATCTTGTCGCCATTTCAATTCTGTTGTACTTGATAAAGACAAAGAGCGTTCTATGATGATTATGGAAACCAAGGCAAAAGATGTCCCCATGAGCACCTGATCAACGTAAAAAGCTAGAGGGCACTGGAAAGGGGCTTAAATATCTTTCGCTCGCCCAAGTGCAAACCTTCAAGGAGGAAGGATGGTACCCATCGATATCATCTTGGGTATGCCATGGCACTTCCACATCCAACGGTCCTAGTTTATGAGGAGAAGTCCCTCACTTTTGAACATGAGGACAAGAAGGTAAAAATGTGCCTAGCGTTTTGCAATCATCAACCCCTGCGATCTCCATCCTCAACCATAGCGCCATCTCTACAATAGCAGAATAGCCAGCATTTTCATTTTCAGCCCATTCCGTCGTTGGAACGTGTCAGATTCGCAAGCGTTAGCCTATCCCAAATGCGGTCCGGTACTTTGGCAGGGTATTGAGCCTCCCCTTAGCCATTCCTTCGTCGGCATCGAGTGCTCTACTGCCCATCCATCATCGACATCGTCAAGATCTCCGTTTTCAGCCCAGCTTGCTTTATGCGAGAGATCTGCTGCATTTTACGCTTTCGATCTGCGTTTTTGCAGCCAGCTTTAAGCCCTTCATTCCTCTCACATCAAGAGCGCAAATCAGCCCCAGATCTACCCCTTGGTGGCCATCCACAATCTCACATCGAGAAGGATTCCAAAGGTGCATCAAATTAGTCGCGGAGGTGCCTCGTCTTGAGGAGTTACCGTGGCGATAGTCATCATTTGAGTCAGTAGAGTCTGCACTAGAGGTATTGCATGTGTGTACATTCCATTTACGCAATCAAAAGCAAATACCACATTGGCAACAGTGAGGGTTTGTGGGGACCCCATCGGGTGTTATTCTCCTTTTCTCTCTCTTTCTCCCTCTACACATATCTAATGTACTGTCTCATTCCCTCTCTTTAGGGAAAAGTGTAAGGAACCATCATTCATGCTAAAGCTGTCACTAGCGTGTGACTACTATCTATCCTTTTTGTTGATTTCTTTCTTATTATCTATTTACTTTCACTTTTTGGAAACACCCCTCGGGAAATCTAACTGCCTTGAATTGCATAGCTAGTGTGGAACTGTCCAGAGGGAGTCCAGGCTTGAGGGCAAGAGAGCACTAAGGTTGGACAAGGACTATGGTTAGCCAAGTGGGGTCATTGACTAGCCAAAGTGGAATCCTTTGCTACAGAGGCTACATTTCAGTTTTGGGTGTGGCTGCAGTGTACAAAGGGGGTCGGATGACCTAGAAAGATACAATGGTAGCATCTCCTAAAATTTAGGGAATTGCTATTTTGGGACCTGAAAATGTGTTTGCGTCATTAGCTCCGGAATGACAAGAGGAACATTTTATTACTCTGCTGTCAAGTCAACTGACGCACCAGTTGAGATATTTATAGCCCAGTTGGCCAAAATCAGAAACTGGGCGAGGTGTCACTCTGTGAGCCTTTTGCCACTTCTAGCCAGAGGAGGGGGCGCCTAAAATGAGAGAGGAGGCTGATTTTCAGAATTTGTCACAGGTTAAGAGCTATGGAGTGCTTGCTTTCCCTCTTATGCACAGTGCGGTGCCAGGAGTGATGCCCTGCACGCTACGCACTGCCCTCTCTCTCCCCTTTGGCAGTATGTTATTCCCCACTAGTGGGCTCTTCATTTGACCAATGTACAATTGTGTGGGTTCATGCGCGATTGCCGAGGCAAGAGGCTCTTGCACAGGTATTGGATTAGCTAGCGGCTAATCCCCCCCGCAGGTACAGGTGAATTCGGAGAGGTTTCACGCCAGAAATCTCGTCCGATTCAAAGGGCAAGGAGCCCTACAGGTGCGGGAGCTCGAGGACTTGCTAAGGATGCGACCGGCACGCGAAACGGAGCCCGAAACAGTAAATTACAGCCTGATATGTATTTTTGCAGGTTTAGGGTTTTGGCCCTAAACGGACCCTAATACCCCCAGGAGGTTCGGGGACGCAAGGGGACCGCTGTATAGGCGATCTGGCGCATTTTCAGGGCTGAAAACAGAGAATTCAGCGTGCTGCAGATTCTCGCCAGGTTTTGCAAAGTGCCCGTATGCGTCGGGAAAGTCATTTAATGCGTGGGAATACTGACCGTGAAGGGTTCTAGTACAGTTATATTGCCGAAATCAGGCCAGAACAGTCAAAATTCAGCCAAGGTTGTGCGGGGCAGCTTGGAAAGAACCACAGCGTTTATACCCTCTTTTAAACAATAAAGAAATACCGAAAGGGGCGCCTAAGTTAGGGGCCAATCTGGTGTCGGTCTTCTCATACAGGTGCATTCTAGCGTCTGTATCCCATTCCCCTCTCTTGTGTTACTATAGCGCAGGTAAAATAGATGACTAATAATGGGTGAAAGCTAAATCAAGGTTTGAAGTAAAGTCTACCGCCCTTTTTGCATTGAACAGGCCGGTTTCATGGTTCCATCGACGGGATTAAATCACTTTTTCCCATAGAAGTGAGCCTTGGTCAGATTGGGCTTGAAGACACAGGGGATCATAGACCCGACACAGGAAATAGCAATTATGGCTGACAGACAAGATGATGTGACTGAAGAGGTTTCCTCTTCACAGGGTCAACAGACACATGAAGTGGGTGAGTCTTCAAGACCACCACAGACGGATGATGATATATTCAGGACCCAGTTGGCTACTGCTGTGGCTATGTTCACACAAGTAATGCAGAACCCGAGGTTTTTAGCCTTTCTGCAACCTCCTCTTCCGTCTCAGCAAGTTGGGTCACTGGATCATATTCAAAAGCCTGTTAAGGCTCAAGCACAGGTGATTCATACTGCACAGTCAATGGAAACACCTGTACACTTGACGGAGAACATGCAGTCTCCACAACCTGTGCCTAAGGTGCAAGAACAGGTGGCTGAGATGCCAGTCTTTCAAGCTGTACCAGTTCAGCCCGCCACCTTTCAGCAACCTATAGTTGGTTCTAATGGGCAGGGAAGCAACCTACAGGCTATGCAACAGGTCTTCCCACCACCTTCAGTACATCCTGGCTATTTTGGAGGTGGATCGGTATTTCAGAGCATGGTTGGTCATGCACCTGGAAATCAGTTTTACTCGCCAGGAACAATGTTTGGGGGTGCTCAAACGATGATGCCTAACCCCATGTACAGTGTCATGGGTATGCAACCAGGGTTTCAGAGCACTCAGGGCCAATTTGGGATGCCACAGGCAAATTTTGGTATGGCTGGAATTACAAATCAGCAGCCAAATATGGCATTTCTAGGTCAAGTTAATAGCGGCCAAGGAACACAGATGAACCCTAATAGTGTTCCCATGTTTCAGTCACTTCCATATGACAATTTAACGCCGCTGGAGAGGCCAACTCCGTACAAAGAAGGTGGCAAAGGTGTGTCTTTCACGACCTTTACAGGGTTTGATGACAGGAAGAAGGCTCTCTCATTCCTCCAGCAGGTTGACAAGGCCTATGCAGGGGGAAACTTTACAGAGGCTTCAAAGGTCCGCAAGGCAGCCACTTTCTTGACAGGGAATGCGGGACAATGGTGGACAACTTTATTGCTTCAAGGGCAAGCTCCGTCCACATGGATTTACTTCAAGCAGATTTTTGCAGCAGCATGGTTATCTGATGACTTTGAAGCAGATGTCATGACAGAATGGCACCAGCTTAATGCTGCCACTTGCAGAAATCTGGATGATTACAATGGGAAGTTTTGGAAAGCTCTACTTCCAGTAACTTCCTATAGGTTCGTGCCATTGACAGAACAGATTGAAAAATAATGTTGTGGCCTACCCAAAGGATTGAGAAAATACTGCACAAAGACCAAAGTCACTACTTTGACGCAGCTCATTGAGGTAGCAAACACTGGCAATGGTTTGCTCAAGGGAGAAGATTGTGAATTCAATACTGGCGTCAAGGAAGGATCAACCAAGAAAAATTCAGCGAAGAAGTATGTTCCCAAGGAGGTTCCTAAAGTGACTCAGGAGCCAGCCTACGCAGGGAAAGGCAAAGCTTCGGCTGAATCAGAAAAGGGACCAGCGAAGAAATGGAAAAGACGTTTTCCTCGCAAGTCTGAAGAGCAAAAGAAGGTCCTGAGGTCAGAGAACAAATGCTTTATTTGTGAGCAGCCTGGCCACATTGCTTACAATTGTCCTACAAAGAAAAGGCCACCTGATTCCGATGACAAGGAAGACAAGAAAGGAAAGAAGCCCATGGCTGGTCTAGTGCCAGATATGGTGGGCGACAAGCCAAATTCAGATGCAAGTGAGCTTTGCAGAGCATGGGGAAAGGTCAGGGATCAAACAATGCTTATCTTCTTTGATCCAGGTGCCAAAGCCAACTTTATTTCCCCAGAATTGGCTTCGAAGTTGGGAATCAGACCTGAAGAGATGGGGTATACAGCAGAGGCAGGTTTGGCATGTCCTGGCCATATAGAGGCTGTGACACCCATCATTGGAAAGTTGCGTCTACATATCCAGTCCTATGTAGATGCTGAAGAATTTTACATCATGCCACTGGACGGATGTGATGTGTTGTTAGGTATTCCTTGGTTATTTCGTGTACAGGGAATCATGGATGCCTACAACAAAAAGATCACCGTACAGAGCAGGGGAAAGACTCACATTCTGGATGTAAAGCTTAAAGGGGAGTCTATTCCCACTGTATCAGCTTTTGCTATTACTTCTGTAATGAAAAAGCATCTTTCTGCGTACTTGGTTTTTGCACGTGAAGTGTCAGATTGTGATGAATCAAATTTATCTGTGTTAGATAAAGAAAGGTCAATGTTTTTACAACAGTATAGTGACTGCTTTTCCGATTCATTACCGTCTCAATTACCGCCAGAGAGACCCGAGGACCATGCGATAGATTTGGTGCCAGGCAGTAGCCCACCAAATAAGCCTCCGTACAGGGTTAGTGCGGCTCAGCAGAAAGAGATAATGGGCCAAGTAAAGGAGCTGTTACAAAAGGGGCTGATTCAGCCCAGTTCATCTCCATTCTGTTCTCCAGTGTTGTTGGTGCAAAAAAAGGATGGCTCATGGCGTATGTGCATAGACTACCGTGCACTGAACAAGAATACCATCAAGAATAGGTTCCCTATACCTAGAATTGATGATATTATGGACAAATTAGAAGGAGCAGCTATGTTTAGCAGGATAGATCTAAAGAGTGGGTACCATCAGATCCGCATTAGATCAGAGGATGTGCACAAGACTGCTTTTAGAACGACGTTTGGCCTTTACGAATTTTTAGTGATGCCCTTTGGTCTCACAAATGCTCCTGCTACGTTCAATAGGATGATGGACATAATTTTCCGTCCACACCAGCAGTTTGTTGGTACATTCTTTGATGACATGATAGTCTACTCAAAGAATGAAGAGGAGCATAGGCATCACTTGGCCATTGTGTTCAAAGAGTTACGCAGTCATAGGTTGCTCATCAATGCAAAGAAAAGTGAATTTTTTCTGGAAGAGATCCACTTTCTGGGACACATTGTCTCAAAGGATGGTGTCATAATGGATCCTGCAAAAGTTGAAGCGATCAAGTCATGGCCAAATTTGAAGACGGTGCATGATGTCCGAAGCTTTTTGGGACTATGCTCCTATTACAGAAGGTTTATCCGAAATTTCGCTGAGATTGCTTCACCTTTACATGCTCTTCAAAAGAAGGTAGTCACCTTTAGATGGACACAAAAAGAGATTTCAGCTTTTAATCTCTTAAAGGAAAAGATGACTTCAGATCCAGTCATTGTGTTGCCAGATCTTAGGAAGTCATTTGTGGTCCAGTGTGATGCCTGCGGTAGTAGCATTGGTGCAGTGCTAATGCAAGATGGCAGGGTAGTAGCCTATGAGAGCAGAATTTTGCAAGGGCCAGAGATGACCATGCAGGTCTATGAGAAAGAGTTACTGGCTGTGATTCATGCGCTCTTAAGTTGGAAACACTACCTGCTAGGTGCAGATTTCGTTGTCCAAACGGACCATCAGACCTTGCGATACTTCTTGACACAGACAAAGTTATCTGAGAAGCATATGCGATGGGCAAATATCTTGTCCATGTTCCATTTTCAGATTGTGCATGTGGAAGGCAAGAAGAACGTTGTGGCTGATGCCTTGTCAAGGAAGCCACAAATTTCAGCTGTGTCAATTCCTTATCATCATGAACTTGATGATATGAGAGAACAGTATGCAAATGATGAAGATTTTGCAAGGGTCTTCGAGCAGCTAATGGATGGACAACGTCGTGAACACTATCTTCTTAAAGATGGGTTCATGATGATGCATGGCAGATTGTGTGTCACAAAGCCATTGCGACGCAAAGTTATGGAAGAGAGTCATGTCCCACCGTATGCAGGGCATCGTGGTATCGATGCTACAGTTAAGCGGTTGAGACATTCTTCTACTGGCCTACATTGAGAAGAGATGTAGATGCCTTTGTGCGAGAGTGTCTAATTTGTCAGAAGGTCAAGTTTGACAGGCAAAAGGCACCAGGGTTATTGCAATCACTACCTATTCCAGATAAACCATGGGAAAGTATTGCTATGGATTTTATCTTTGATCTTCCGAGAACGCAGACAGGAAACGATGGTATTTGGACCATTATTTGCAGATTCAGCAAACAGGCTCATTTTATTTTTGTCAGGAAGAAGATAAAGCCAGATCAGATGGCACGCTTGTTTATGAGCAATATTTTCAAGTATCATGGCATGCCACAGTCGATTGTTAGCGACCGTGATCCACGCATGACAAGTTTGTTCTGGAGAGGCTTGTTTGAGAATATGGGCACCACGCTCAAATTCTCTTCGTCATTTCATCCTCAAACAGATGGGCAGTCAGAAGAGGCAAATTCTACTGTCCTAGATCTGCTAAAGTGCTACGTGTCAGAGCATAAAGGAAAGTGGGAGCAGTATTTGCCATTGGTGGAGTATGCATACAATAATACAATGCATTCATCAACTGGCAAGGCACCTTTTGAGATAGTTGAAGGTGGCAAGAAAGTTCCTCCCATATTGCATACAAAGGACAAGATATTTGAAGCAGATAAGTATGTTCAGGACATGGATGAAATGTACCAGAAGGTCAAAGTGGCCTTAGAGAAGACTCAGGCAAAGCAAAAGAAAGCAGCTGATCGTCACCGTCGTGAAGTGGTATATTCACTTGGTGATTGGGTGCTTTTACGCTTTGAAAAGGTAAGGTTAAAGAAGATGAAGGGCAAGGTTACTATGGGCCTTTTCAAGTGTGCGACATAATCAGTGATGTTGCATATAGGCTGAAATTGCCTGACAGTTGGAAGATTCACAACGCGTTTCATGTGAGTCTTCTCAGACCCTATGTGGATGATGTGCCAGAAGATATGCCAGCTGAAGATCAGCCGGAAGTCGAGGAACTTGACGAGATCTTGGTCCCCGAACAGATTTTGGCACACAAAGAAAGAAAAGTGAAAGGCAAGGTTGCTAGGCGTTACTTGGTAAAGTTCAGAAACTATCCACCAATGGATGCTAAGTGGATGGAAGAAGGTGAACTTGCAGAGTCACCAACTGTGTTATCACTTTACCTTGAAGCCTTCGGTTTGCAACCTACCTTGACCCCTTGAGTTTCAGAGCTACATGGATTGTCAGTGTGACAATGGCTTTTGAAACAAATGATGTACATGGTATTTAAAGTGAGCTCAAATGAAATACCTGTTACATGGATGTTAGAGCTGTACAGATTGTCAGTTTGGCAATTGCTCTTATGGAATGTCCAAAAGTTTAGTTAGTGCTATAGAAGTGAGTATTTCTTGTCAGTTTGTCAAGGATACAGTAGTTGCTTCTATTAAAGAGTACATGTGTAACTGCATTCTTAAACTGTTGGTTTGGGTATGCTCGAAAGTGTTACGGGATCCAACGTGTACTATAAGACGGTGGCAAAATGTGCAGCTACCATTTTGTCATTCAAAAGTTAGTGACTCAAAGCAATGGCAGAGTGCTCAGCTACCACTATGTCATTGGGACAGGGTTCACACGCAGGCAATACATGTGTCGACGAGGTGTTGAATACACCAGGGTTGACAATGAGCATGTATGTGTCGTACATGTGTCGACAGGTGTTGAATACATCAGTGTTGACTGTAAGCATGTACGACATAGATGCAAACGAGGACGTTTGAGATTTCAAGAGGGGGGTATGTCACCAGCGTGTGACTACTATCTATCCTTTTTGTTGATTTCTTTCTTATTATCTATTTACTTTCACTTTTTGGAAACACCCCTCGCGAAATCTAACTGCCTTTCATTGCATAGCTAGTGTGGAACTATCCAGAGGGAGTCCAGGCTTGAGGGCAAGAGAGCACTAAGGTTGGACAAGGACTATGGTTAGCCAAGTGGGGTCATTGACTAGCCAAAGTGGAATCCTTTGCTACAGAGGCTACATTTCAGTTTTGGGTGTGGCTGCAGTGTACAAAGGGGGTCGGATGACCTAGAAAGATACAATGGCAGCATCTCCTAAAATTTAGGGAATTGCTATTTTGGGACCTGAAAATGTGTTTGCGTCATTAGCTCCGGAATGACAAGAGGAACATTTTATTACTCTGCTGTCAAGTCAACTGACGCACCAGTTGAGATATTTATAGCCCAGTTGGCCAAAATCAAAAACTGGGCGAGGTGTCACTCTGTGAGCCTTTTGCCACTTTTGGCCAGAGGAGGGGGCGCCTAAAATGAGAGAGGAGGCTGATTTTCAGAATTTGTCACAGGTTAAGAGCTATGGAGTGCTTGCTTTCCCTCTTATGCACAGTGCGGTGCTAGGAGTGATGCCCTGCACGCTACGCACTGCCCTCTCTCTCCCCTTTGGCAGTATGTTATTCCCCACTAGTGGGCTCTTCATTTGACCAATGTACAGTTGTGTGGGTTCATGCGCGATTGCCGAGGCAAGAGCCTCTTGCACAGGTATTGGATTAGCTAGCGGCTAATCCCCCCCGCAGGTACAGGTGAATTCAGAGAGGTTTCACGCCAGAAATCTCGTCCGATTCAAAGGGCAAGTAGCCCTACAAGTGCGGGAGCTCGAGGACTTGCTAAGGATGCGACCGGCACGCGAAACGGAGCCCGAAACAGTAAATTACAGCCTGCTGTGTATTTTTGCAGGTTTAGGGTTTTGGCCCTAAACGGACCCTAATACCCCCAGGAGGTTCGGGGACGCAAGGGGACCGCTGTATAGGCGATCTGGCGCATTTTCAGGGCTGAAAACAGAGAATTCAGCGTGCTGCAGATTCTCGCCAGGTTTTGCAAAGTGCCCATATGCGTCGGGAAAGTCATTTAATGCGTGGGAATACTGACCGTGAAGGGTTCTAGTACAGTTATGTTGCCGAAATCAGGCCAGAACAGTCAAAATTCAGCCAAGGTTGTGCGGGGCAGCTTGGAAAGAACCTCAGCGTTTATTCCCTCTTTTAAACAATAAAGAAATACCGAAAGGGGCGCCTAAGTTAGGGGCCAATCTGGTGTCGGTCTTCTCATACAGGTTTATTCTAGCATTTGTATCCCATTCCCCTCTCTTGTGTCACTATAGCGCAGGTATAATAGACGACTAATAATGGGTGAAAGCTAAATCAAGGTTTGAAGTAAAGTCTACCGCCCTTTTTGGATTGAACAGGCCGGTTTCAAAAGCAATCACTAACACAAGGAAAGAAGTAAAGATTTGTGGAATTGTAAAACCTAGATCTTCACCATTTTCAATTCCGTTGCACCTAACATACGACCACGTACTTCACCCTAGTGCTCTCTAGTTATACTGGTGTAGAAGAAAGTTGGCACGTTGTGAATGTGTATAGACTACCAATCTCTAAGAATTGCTTTCCTATTCCTCGGATTGATGACATTCTCGATAAGTTAGATGCTGCAAGCATCTTTAGTCGCATGGACTTAAAGAGCAGGTATCCTCAGATATGCATAGCTCGTGAAGATGTCCATAAGACTGCTTTTCACACTACCTTTTGACTTTATGAATTTTTGGTGTTAACCGCCACTACCATCTTCACCTACAGCGACCGCCTTAGGAGAAAGAGGAGATTATGCAAGAGAAACAATCTGAATAAGCCGATCAATCCTTGGACAGCCATCAAGAAGCGGCACTATAAATTGCAACAAGCTCGGGGCAAAGAAACAATCTGAATAAGCCGAGCAATGCTTGGACACCCATCAGGAAGCGACACTAAAAATTGTAACAAGCTTGGGGCAAAGAACCAGAGCAAGAAAGAAAGGCGCCCCCCCCCCCCCCCCCCCCCCCCCCAACACACACACAGAGGACAGACGGAGCCCAACCACCCATCAAACAGGAGAAAACAAATCAACCACAAACAGGCACACACACGTCAAACCACCGCGCATGCAAACATGCAATCAAACACGCATCAATGGTAGACACATCCTGAGTACACAACCGACTTATTATGCATGCTAGTCCAGCTAGCAAGATGGTTTAAGGGATAGTTGCTGGGGACTACTGATCATGGAATAGATCCTATGAAGGTATACTGATTGCCCGTTCACATAGATGTGCTTTTGCCAAGTGTCTGAGGAGTGCATCAATCTTTTCAGCTAAATTTTGTATCCAAGCTGCAGGCAGGAAGATGTCTATGCCTTTTCTAAAAGGATTTTGAAGTGATTAATAGTTTGTTTTCATCTATGTTTGTTTAATAGCAAATAAAGGGATTTATGTTTTTCTTTATCTGTTCTCTTGTGTCCTTTTCTTTTGTACGTTTATGAGTGTTTTAGCCTCTTATAATTCGTAATTAAGATTTTTTTGACCTTATGAATGCATATTTGGAACAGATCAAAACTCTAGATTTAATGTACATACTTTTGCACTTAAATGTCTTTGTCATATTCATAAAGAGTGTCTCAGGAAGTAGTGCAGTCGATTGTGAGTCTTGAACAACCTTGTCTGATACATTTAGAAAGATGTTATATTTCATGCTGTAGTGTCTCTTTTTTGTTCATAATTGGTCATTTTTGTGTTCATGACTGAGGTATTGTCGTTTTTGGAAAACTTATCTGATTCTATCTTAATGATACTCTCTCGTTGCTCATACACCTGCTGTTTTTTTTGTACTGTTTCAGTGTTCAACCAACGTTCCTTGTACAATGCATACAAGAAAAGGACAAAGAATATTCCGTATTCAATGGAAGATTACATGAAAGCGAAAGAGTCGGATCCTGATTTCTTCAGAGATGGCAGTAGTCTTCAATATGGGAAGGTATGCCTACTAGTATGAGTTATTTCTGAGCTAATTCTTGTTAGTGGGCGAGAATGTTGGTATAGGAAATTAAAACCAAACTTTCATGCTGTTATTCAGGCACCTGACATTCCTGAAGAGAATGTGGATAAAATGGTGGCTGAACTAGAAGACAGGGACAGGAAGCGCAAGAGCTTCAGCAGGCGTCGCAAGTTCCATGAAGAGAAGGATATTGATTCTATCAATGACCGCAATGAGCATTTCAATCGCAAAATTGAAAGAGCTTTCGGAAAATATACTGTGGAAATTAAAAACAACCTGGAAAGAGGAACTGCTTTACCTGACTAAAGAATTATTACCCTGTTTTCTTGGCTGAAATGCACTTGGTTAAGCAATGGTGACTCTCAAGCGAGTACATGGAACCTGACTGGCAAGGGCTGCAATTGAGGGCATTATGAGATCTATGAGCTCCTGCCCCACATGTATATGTACCAAGGGGAGGTGTCGAATGAGCAAGGCTCATCTCCCATGTATACTACAAAATGGAAGAGGGCTTTTCATCTTTGTATGGTTACTTCAACTGCTTTACATCCTGTTATGGAGAAGAAATAACTGGCACTGGCTGGTTCTATAGACGCAAAAGTATATTTTGAGGCTCTCTGTTGTGTTCTGTTTGCATATTTTGGTACTTGGTCATTTTATACATTGTTTGCATGGTACCGACTTCCATCTAACTGATGTGCACCAATGACCCTCGTATTTCTTCTTATCCATAATGCGACTGGGTTTGATCAATGTGCAGGAGTGCGAAAGCAAAAGAAAGCCTTCAGCAAGATTGGCACTAGACTTTTGTGTGAGCGTGTGTATTTCTCGCATGCTGCTGATTAAAGTTTTGTGCTTGATTACATGACCTTTTGCTGCAAAAACCCATTTCGCTCTTGAGTTCTCCTTGGTTAGAAGAGGCATGAGGTTCTTATTGCATCGACAACAATCGTTTATACTATCATTTCGAGGTAGGTGATACTGATGGAATTGTGGTAATTGCTTGTGGGTGTTAAGATGCTTCTTTAGATAGTGAATTGCTGTAAATTTCGTATCTTTTCCATCTTCCTTTCGGCACAAGCTTATTGTTGTCAGTTATTGCATAAATGAAATTTATTCCTGGTAATAATTCCTTTAGTTAAACCACCATCCCAAATTTCACGAAGAACCTGGAAGTGACAAATAACCATGAACTGTGTTTCAACATTTTTAAGACATTGGATAGCATTTGAAGAAAATGGTACCAATTGCTTACCAGTCAGCTCAAGGGCTTGGTTCAAACCTTTGAAAGCTTTTGACATTTGAATGCTGTGTTATATACGACCTCGTGGGAAAAGGGGAAGTAGCACCATGGATGTGTTAACACAAGCAACTTCTGTCCTTATAAGCAACATTTTTCTTCTCATACCAAGCTCAAGGGCTTGGTTCAAATCTTTGAAAGCTTTTGACCTTTGATTGCTTTGTTATATATACGACCTCGTGAGAAAAGGGGAAGTAGCACCATGGATGTGTTAACACAAGCAACTTCTGTCGCTATAAGCAACATTTTATACCAAGCTCAAGGGCTTGGTTCAAACCTTTGAAAGCTTTTGAGCTTTGAATGCTTTGTTATATACGACCTTGTGAGAAAAGGGGAAGTAGCACCATGGATGTGTTAACACAAGCAACTTCTGTCGTTATTAGCAACATTTTTCTATAATCTCTCTCAATCCAAAGAAAACCTTATAAACTTTTTCAGAGGTAGTTGATAATAACACAAAATTATTCACGCAATGAAGTGTCAATTTTCCAAGGTCATTAATCAGGTACAACAAGACAAGTACACAATATTACCAATATTCGAAATTTCTCAAAGAAATTTTTACAAAAAAAAAAAAAACATGAACATGTGTGCAATGTGATTCTATACATATATTATTTTTAGGATGAAAAATGTTAACTCATTTGGGCCAATTCTGTGGCATGTACCCATATCAAACACCTCGTAAATTCCGACGAGAATTATGATGCATTTGTTGGCATGTGTCTATGGAACTTTGTCACAAGGAAGGCTCGAGTACTAATATTCCCTTCAATTTTTCACCAATGCAAGAAAATGTAGTCTTTGCACCTTTTCTTGACCATTTAAGCTCATTTTTTTTTCTAGACTTGTGGGGCATGCTTTGCCATCTTTAAACATATAAAGATCATATTAGATGGATTTACATATCAAAGTTATGGCCCAAACAGTGAAAACAGTGAAAGCTATGTTTTTTTTTTTGGTGGAGCAAGCCCTTTTCATCTTATCCCGACTCATTCTCCTTCTACAGCTCCCTTTACCTACTCAATAGACATGCACATCCTCTTCTTTATGCTTTCTCTCTCCCTCCCTTTGTGTTCTACATGTAGAGTCCCCATCAATCATGACCTCCAAAGGAATAGTGCATAAGGTCTTCTACAAAACAAGGTTACTTCTTCAAGCAGTGGGGAGGAGATTGAAGAAAATACTTAAAAGTAAGCTTTAAACTTTCTACTTTACTTGAAATCTTTCATTCCAAGTCATGTAAATAAATAGTGAGGTGACATTCTCATTGTACAAATTAACCATTCCTTGACCTCCAACTTCAACCTTTTCTACTTTAACCAACAAGAAGAGTAGTGCTCGCATATCCCGATTTGTAGAGTAAATTTCCCAGTTAAAAGTGAAAAATCCGATTGTTAATCGAATAGACCCTGATTTAGTTATAATTGCCACAAAAACCCAAGATTTTGGTATGAATCCTAGTTGATTTACTAGTTTACCCTTAAATAACATGGCCAAGAAAATAATTTTTTTTTTCAAGTAGGGGTAGCGAGCCCTTTTCGTATATGAATTTGTATGAAAATGGCGACTGCCACTTGGCCATGGTTTGGTGGTGGCCCATTCTCTCTTTGCTATTTGGATGAAGAACACTACAAAGGTTATGTATTCAAAAGGTTTCTTGCGCTAAACAAGAGGTACAAAGCACAACGTAGAGGAAGAGCAAAGGGAAGGGCAAGAAAAAGGGAAAGGGGAAGGAGAAGGGAAAGGCTTGGGACATAGAAAGGGCTTGACAAGGCCACAATTTAACGCTCGGATACGTAAAGTGTGACGGAGGCCAAAGCATGGTAGAGGCAAGGTGCTTTGAGGGCCAAATAAAGAGGATGAATAATATTGTATGGATGAAGATCATTGGAATGAGGGTGAGAAGCAGAGCTACAGTTCAAACATGGCTCCTTAGGAAAATGATTTCATAACAACTTCTAGGGAAGATATAACAACATGTGGTAAAAGATGGCAGATACCATCGGGCCCCCTCTCAAGTGATCAAGAGGAAAGTGATCATTGTGTGGACCGTTCAGAAGCTGCATAGAAACTTTCATTCCATCAACAAAATTCTAGTGGTTTCTACAAGCGTTCTACAAGCATCACACACAAGAAACACCACACCGAGCACTCACAAGGGTTGTCCCCTTAGTGAGAAGGGTGCAAATGATACATAGGCAATGTGAGGCATTTTTCAAGATATGACAATACCAAAAGATTACAACATTGTTTATTAGCAAGGCCTCGTTTCTTAGGACATGCATAGAAATAATGCAAAGCTACAAGATGGACATGTGCATGCAAGCAATGGCTTTGAAAGCCATTCAAAAAGAATTGAAGCATATCTTGTCGGTCTCTTTGGCGACCTTGATCTTTGTGCCATCCATGAAAAGTGGATCACTATCTAAGCCAAATACATGCAACTTGCTTGCTAATTATGCCATGAGTATGACTGGATAATTGGATGTGATTGTGAGTGCGGATGCATGATGAGGAAGGAGATGAGAGGAGGGTGATGCTTGCTTGTGGGAGTCAAATAGTGAGTAATGTCTCACTGAATCCTTATTCTATAGATAAAGAAGAATAGAGTCTGCCAGCCACTTGGCCATTACTCTAAAAACCTCCCACTTAAATACCAATGTGGCAGTATAGTAAAACAAAATGATATACAAAACCTATAAAATTGTGAAGCATGACAGTGGCTTCACCCCACACCCATCAACTCTATCCAATGTACAAACTGCTTCGAACCTAAACTCTATGTAAGCCATACAATTGTCATTTGTATAGGCTTTGACAAGCTTGATCTGCTTAACTGCCAACACAATCCGTATGAAGTGGAATAAAACACAGGATTCTTTGCCAATTTGACTATCATAATGCAACATTGGAATCCACTAGCCCTTATTTAGGTCTCCCACTAAACGTGCCAACCATAAACCCTCCTTGATGGCCTCTGACTATCATAATGCAACACTAGAATCTACTAACCCTTGTTAAATCTCCCACTAAATGTGCCAACCAAAAAGCCTCCTTTGCAGGCCTCTCATATGCTAGAACATAACCTATGTAGTGGAAGAGGACGTGCAATTTTGAAAAGATATGATCTCCAAGATATAGCTCTTCCAACAAATATGTAAACATAGACAAATGTAGTCTCTTGTTGTCTACATGGCATGTATGATTTGCATTTACATATCCAATGATGGATGCATCATTATTTCCAGATCTTAAGCAGGTGCTTGTTTGCTATACCTTTCAAATATTTGTGTATATACTTCACTACATCCCAATGTTTTTTGTTAGGGTTAGACATGTGACAACTCACCACTCTCACTAACTGCAAATGCAGTCTCTGGCTTCGTAGCCACCATCCTATACATGAGACTGCTCAAAACTAAGGTATATAGAGTCTTAGCCATCTCAAACTCTCAACATCCAATTTAGGAGAATCATCCTTGCTAAGTTTGACATATGCCGACATTGGGGTACTTGATGCCTTCTCCATCTATATATTGAAACATTACAAGACCTTACAAATGTTTGATTCTTGAGATACTTCAAAAATCCCCTTGGATTTGTCATTCTTGATACACATATCAAAAAAGGGATTAGATTCTCCCAAATCCTTCATAACAAAAGTCTGACTTAACATTTGCTTTAAATTGACAGTTTTCAGAGAGTCCTTCTTAGCGAGTAACATACTATCAACATATAACACAACCTCATTCTTGAAAATCAAATCATATTCTAATTGCATAGCTTTCTCCCACTTCAAATTATCATTCATTTGCATGGATTCCTGGATGGAAGATGGTTGTCCTCCACCATAGCCAATCAATATGACATAATCCATGCATGGATGAATCCACTTAGGTGGATGTGTGGCTCTACTATAGAATTTCAATCCCTGATTATCACTATCTACTCTCTCTAGAGCATTGCTAGTGGAAGGTTTCTCACTAGACTTTCGAGTTCTTACCGATTTTGAGGCAAAATCCTCAAACATGACTCTTTTGTAAACATCTTTGTCAAGTTTCTTATGCATCTTCAATTTATTGAAGATCATATGTGTACTATGAATAATTTTACAAGATTCTGGATGCCAGAGATGATAGCCCATCTCTCCATCTTCACCATATCCAACAAAGATGCATTTGTGTGATTTTGAGTGAGGGTTGTTTTCTAAGCTCCTTTGGCACATAAGCATATGCCTCGCAACAACCAAAGACAAGTGAATGATCATAGTGTGGTTTCTTGCCTGACCACAACTCCTCTAGAATCTAGTCATTCAATGGCATATTAGATGAACATTCGTATATTGAGAGCCAAACATTCGTAACTGCAAGAATGGCCTCGTACTTTGTGTAAGGAGAGAGATTTGATGGAAGTTTACTACCACTGAATCAAACATTTGTAACACACAAGAATGACCTCATACTTTGTGTAAGTAGAGAGATTTGGTGGAAATTTACTACATTATATAGACCTACCCAAAATAGAGTAACTAAGTGTATGAAACACACGATTTAGGAGCATGTTACAACTATGATTTCAATTGCATGGATTGGTAAGGTCATTGAATGAATGTCTTGGATTCTATCCTTACCTAAATGTCTGAGGTTTGAGTTGTCTCAAAAAAATCATGTTGGAATTAGGGTTGCAGGGATGCACACACAATTCGGAGAAGATAAAGAAGCTCAAGGCACACAAGAGAGAGTATATTGCTTAGTACACAATAGAAAGATAAGTTAGCCCTAGAGTGATTGAAATATATACAATGCACAAGGGAAAAAACCTCCTAGTGAGGGAAAAAAATGCCCCAGCAGTCCTAAGTGTGTTACACACATCACTACTACATATATGGTAACAAACCCCCCCTGGGAGTGATGCGGTGAATGACAGCTGGAACATAGTGTATAGGGAAGTGTCATGCCCTAAGGACATGATCAATCCACAAAGAGAAGCAAGCCCAAAGCTTTGCAAAAGGCTTCAAACTTCTCACAAGGAAATTCCTTTGTGAACAGATCTACAAGGTAGTCTTGTGTCAGCACATAAGCAAGGAGATCTCTCTTGCTAAGAGTCTCTCTCTGACATAGTGATAATGCACCTTAATGTGCTTTGTGTGAGCATGAAAAAATGGTTTCCTTGCAATTGCCAATGCCCTCTGATTGTCAGTGTAGATGATGCTAACATTGTCCTATCCTAGACCCAAATCATCCATAAGGCATTTGAGCCATACACACTCAACCATTGCTGTGAAGATCGCCCTGTTCTCAAATTCACAACTAGGAGTGGCCACACTAGGTTGCTTCTTGCTGAACCATGATATGCATGAACTGACAAGCAAGAAACAAAAATCACTTGTGGGCACTTACGTGTCATAAAAACCAACCCAATCCGAGCCTATAAAAGCATGCAAATCTTGCGGAAAATGATTCCTCCTTGGGATAAAACAACCCAAGATGTAAAGTTCCACTCAAGTAGAAAAAGATCCTCTTGATAGCGTGCCAATTCTAAGACCCTCGGCTATGCATAAATCTACTAACTAGTGAGATTGCAAACTGAATATCTAGCCTGTATTGCATACATAAATAAGGTATCCAATAGCAGTCTAATAAAGAGTGATCTTACATAGAAATGTATCTATGTAGTTTGTTTGACACAAGGCAATACCTCCTTTACATTGCTTAAATTGTATGCCCAAGTAATGATGCAAAATCCCCAATTCTTTCATCTTGAAAGTAGGTTTGCAGTCCTCAAGTCCAAACTTAAATAGCAATGTCTCTTTGTAGTTTGTTTGACACAAGGCAATAACTCCATCACATTGCTTCAATTGTATGCCCAAGTAATGATGCAAAAGCCCCAAGTATTTCATCTTGAAAGTAGCATTCAAATCAGCCTTGAATTCAGCAATGTGTGTCTCATTCATACAAGTTTTTAACAAATCATCTACATATAGAACGACAATGATAAATAAATCACCCTCACGCTTGACATACAAAGTGTTTTCAATTGGACTATTACAAAAGCCTTGTTTAACCAAATGAGTGTCAGATTTCTCATACCAAGCAAGAGGAGACTGCTTCAACCCATACACAACTTTCTTACGTTTGCACACTTTATTTTCTTGTCCTTTCTTGAAAAAACCACGAGGTTGCATTACATAAAATTCCTCAAATATATCACCATTCAAGAAAGTAGTAACAATTTCTGATTCATGTAGATTCCATCCAAAGTGAGCTATCCATGCATATAGAAGACAAATTGTAGTAATATGAAAAGTGGGAGCAAAAGTCTCTTCATAATCAATGCCTTTCTACTATGAATAATATTTTGAAACAACAAGTCTACCATTGTAGTGATCATTCTCACCATCTCGCTTATGTTACTCTTGTAAACTTGCTTCGTACCAATGGCCTTTTGGCCAACAGTCAAATCACATAAGTCCATGTTTCATTTTCTATAAGTGCATCAGATTTTGATTGCATAGCAAGCATCCAATTTTCTAAATCGTACGCTTCATCAAAAGAAAGAGGTTCCTCCTTATCACATAACTAGACATAGCCAAATCATAATAATCTGACACATAAGATGCACGGCGAGAACCTAAACAAGTACAACTAGACATAGGTACATCCAATTTATTGTCAAACAAAGTATGCCAGTATGCACTTAGGATAAAAAATTTCTTCTGGACAGCCTGTTGATCATCTCTTTGGGCCTTGCTCTCCCTTTTTTCGGTGATGGTTTTCCATAGGATCTCCCCCACATTATTGAAGATGTGCATTGGGTCAAGCAGATGATTAATCAACAGGTCACTCCATTACGGGAGTTCATGGAAAATAGAAAGTTTTTTCATGCCGGGTGGCTTGAAATCTCCCCTCTCTAGCCACATGTTTTTCCAATCGCTCGCTTTTAGTGGATGCATCTCATGTTTGCATATGTTTGGTCCATGTAGCTCATGTCCTTTAGGCAAAAATCTAATATGCTCCTCGTAAAATGTCTCGCTCAAATGATCAGAGGAGCGGTGGAAGCCAAGTCGAGGACCATATTTTGGACATGCATGATTGCTCGAGTAACTCAATCTTGAAAAATCATAAAGTTAAAATAAAAGCATTGGCATAGCCAGGAACAGCATATACGTAAGGGTTTCAAAGATACTTACCTGAACACTTGCCAAAGCCTGACCAATCATGCATGGTCTATTCTACATGAGAATGCCTTGCACGTGTACATTTCGCCGTCCGATTGGTTGGGACATGTCAACCACATTGATTCCTGTCCACAAGATTTAAAGCTCTTCTATAAGTGGTGCCAGAAATACATCCATGCTCTTTGCTTTGTACTTTCTTAGAACGATCAGTGACAACAACAGATGGCCCTTCTTGATAGCTAGTCATGGTGGAAGATTATAATTAACCAAGCAAATAGGCCATGTGCTCCATGATGAACTCCGTAATCCAAATGGGTTTACTCCATCTGTTGCCAGACCAAAACGGATACATCGGGGCTCATCCTTGAATGTAGGCCATCTTTCTCTATGTGCTTCCATGCACAAGAGTCAGTAGGTACCCGTATTACATCATCTGTCGATCTAGTATTTGAGTTCCATTCATCAAAGCACTCATAAACTTGCACTTAAACATGCTCTTTATTCTTGGATTGATAGGAAAGTGTCGAAGGATCTTTCCAGGGACAAATTTTCCTTGTGTGACCTCTTTACACTTGTTTGATTCACAATTGGGACATTGCTCCAAATTTTCATACTCATTGCAAAAGAGTATACAATCATTAGGGCAGGCTTGTATTTTGTGATGATACAAGCCCAAGTTATTAAGAAGATTTTTAGCGGTTGGACGGGTAGGGGCCATGTTCAACAAGATTTGCTCGTTGAGCAACGTGCCATTACATCAACAAGTGAACACAACAATCATATTATTGAAGTGTAAATTGGACTTTGGCATGCTTAGGATATAATATATTTACCTGAAAATCTCTGGACGGAGGCATCGTACCGCCCATAGACAGACTGCAGATTAATCATTGCCAAAGCGGTACAGAGAACTGAGATTTTTGTACCATTGTAAAGTGATATACATGCAAGAGTCTGCATCATCTCACCCTCTTTATCATTGCTATCATGCCGTCCATATGGATGGGATGATTGAGGTTGATTCGCATTATTGCCTTGAATGTTGTCGCCTTCTAGGTTTTCAATGATGGGATCCATGTCAAAGAACGCATCTAACATCTACTCCATCTCAACGTCTTGAAATGTGGAATTGGGTATTGATGGGGTGGACTTTGTCGATGGTTGTTTGTTTGATAATCGTCTTCTCTGGGATGAAATTATAGAAATATCTACTTGTAGAGGTTGATCTACTACCTCTGGACCATGAGATCGATAACTCAGATCTTGTAGTTGCTCTTTGGAAAAGAGACCGTTATTGTGTATGTGCTGATCGTAAATTTTTTATTTTCAAAAGATCTGATGCTTACAAAGCGCACAAGGACACACCATCCTATCGTCCATACTCTATCTACCAATGATGCAACAAATGAACAAATCACTCTTGTTATAAGTACACACCCATAACTACATGAAAAACCCTAATGTAGTACAAGCGATTTGCTTAAATGGACCGATCTAGTACAAACCCTAATGTAGTACATGCAGTTTGCTTAAATATACCGATCTAATATGGATCGATCCTATAGACTATCATTTTTAAAGATAATTTGCATTTTTGAAATCTGTTTGCATTTTTGAAGTCTATGTGCACTATTGAAGTCCGTTTGCATTATTTTACTTCGTTTGTCGGAGTTTGTTTGCATTTTTGAAGTACACAAGTCGTTTTTAAAGACCGTTTACATTTTTGAAGTACACAAGTCGTTTTTAAAGACCGTTTGCATTTTTGAAGTATGTTTGCGGGTTTTCTATCATTTGCCACTAGCTCTAACAACCTCGCATTCTCTAGCCATGCCCGATCCCCGCACACCTCGGTCTAGAGGTGCACAGAGATCAGAACCAACGGGTAATAATCTTGTCTTTATTGGTCAATGCCTATTTATTAGGGTTCGACATAAGTACACACTCATAACTACATGAGAATGCATATATATATAGCCAATACAAACCCTAATGTAGTATATCGGTTTGCTTAAATGGACTGATCTAATACGGACCGATCCTCAACAGACTGCCATTTCTGAATATCATTTGTATTTTTGAAGTCTATCTGCGCTATTGAAGTCTGTTTGTGTTATTTTACTTCATTTGTCAAAGTCCGTTTGTGTTTTTGAAGTACACATTTTGTTTTTGAAGTCCGTTTGCGGTTTTTCTATCATTTGTCCCTAGCTCTAACAACCTCATACTCTCTAGCCACGCTCAATCCCCGCACACCTCGGTCTAGAGGTGCACAGAGATCAGGATCACCGGGTAATAATCTCATCTTTATTGGTCAATGCCTATATATTAGGGTTTGACATAAGTACACACCCATAACTACATGACAATGCATGTACGTAGACCCAGTACAAACCCTAATATACTAGATACGGTTTTCTTAAATAGACCGACCTAATACAAACCGATCCTCAATAGACTGCCATTTTTAAAGATCATTTGCATTTTTAAAATTTATTTGCTTAAAGTTTTTTTGCATTATTTTACTTCGTTTGTCGAGGTTTTTTTGCGTTTTTGAAGTACAAAAGTCGTTTGTGAAGTTCGTTTGCGGTTTTTTACCATTTGTTGTTAGCTCTAACAACCTCACATTCTCTAGCCATACCCGATCCTTGCACACCTCGATCCAGAGGTGCATGGAGATCAGGACCATCGAATAATAATCTCGTCTTTATTGGTCAATGCTTACTATATTAGGGTTCGACATAAGTACACACCCATAACTACATGACAATGCATGTACGTAGATCCAGTACAAACCCTAATGTAGTATATACGGTTTGTGTAACATTTAATGGCCTAATAACTTATGTGTAGCGGAAATTAGCATGAACATAGTGGGCATTTCATTAGAATAGATTCCTAATGAGAATTACAAGAGTGCTTGGGTGGAGAGAGCAACAAAAAGCATAACACCTAGTTAGATAGCATCGACAATACTTTCAAAAGAGAGAGAAATTTAAGCTATTGACAACAATTGAGGACCGGATTTTCATGGAGCCGGTCCCCCCTCCAAAAGGCTTTGTATTATGATTTCTCCCATCAAGAGAGACATTGTACAATACAATTCTTTGTGTTCCTTCAAGACTAGCTAGTGCAATGAAGATGGAAGCTTCATACACCAAGCAAAACACTTAATCAAACACAACTTGAATTATCCCCGTTCTCAGACCCAAGACCTCACACACCTTCGAAGATGGTGAGAGCTAGCAGGGTATGAGAATAGATTGAGAGGAAGAAGGAGTATCTTACGAGAAAGATGTACATCTCCTCACATAATCACTCATATTAGCATAGCTTAGCTTAGTAATTAGCTTGGTAGAGGAGATGAGCATGCATTGAAGCTTGGCTCTTGGTTGGATTTGCATCCACATGCCAAGAGAGTGTTGATGTAGGCTTCTATCTCACAAGCTTGGAGTAGGTGATGAGCTCTCCATTAAAGCTTGGGAGGAGATAGAGTATTCTTCCTTCACACATGGTCAAGTGTGAGTGTGTGTGTGTCAATGCCTAGCAAAAATCAGCCCCCCCTCTCTCTTGGGCAAGCCCTAGCTGCTAATTAGGTCTGGATTTTGCCTCATTGGACCTCCCCAGGTCAAGCCAATAGGTATTAAGCAGCATAAGTGATAGCCTTCTGACATGTGTCCCCCTTTCCCCTTTTGTGAGAGCTTTAGGTAATTAAATAATTAAACTAAACTCTCATTGGACCCCTTTGTCTCCTGGCCAATAGAAATCAGGCAAGCCATGGGGCTTCTGAATGCTCATGGGACCCTTTGGGAGACTGCCCAATAGTCTTCTAGGAGACTTAATTCTCATTGGTTTCTTTTATTAAATGTTTTTAAATTAATTAAACTACATTTACTCTAGCTTAATTCTCATTGGTCCACTTCAAGGGTCTTCCAATAGGAATTGGGCACACCTTGTGGGCATCTGGCCTAGGGAGCTGACATGTGTCCCTCATTCCCTTTGTGTAAAGGGAGCCTGTGTGTGTGTGTGTGTGTGTGTGTGGCTTTCTCTCTCATCCCCTACCTTTGGGGCTCGCCCCCTCCCATGTAGGGATGTGCAAAGACTTTTAGGGCACACACAAAGCATCCAATTTTCCCTAGGGTTGACCTTTGGACACAACCTTTGAATTTCGGAACCTTAGCATTTTGGAAGTCTTGATGGGCTGAACCTTAGGGTCTTTTTAGCCCATTGTTGCACATGGCTCTTTTGCAGATGGCCCCCCCTTTGGATCCCTATTTTCCCTCCTTTGGATCCCTACTGTGGCCGGTCTGCTAGCTTAACCAATATTCTAGCTTTTTCTCCCTTGGCACTTCCCCACATTAAATGATCAGTTTTATATGAGAAAATCATTTAGGAGAATTAGATATTGATTATTATGACATTACCTCTCTCTTGAAATCATAGTCATCCTCGACTATGGTGTAGAGAAGATAAAGCATATTCATGAGTCCTTTTTTTAGCGGGTAGAGGATCCCTATGTTACCCTACGACATCATTCCATAATGGATGACTAGTCCATTTGGCGCTTGACAGCCTGAGGCTGCCGCAAGCATGTCTGCACATTAGTCCTATCAGTCTTCCATAGTAGAGTGACAAGCTCTACTTGGTGTTTGGGAGATGTCGTCTCCGCAAACTTGATCTAAGCATGCATACTACTTCATTTTTGTGCACAAATAAAGAAAAAGAGAGTCTTGTAAGACAAAAATTTTGTTCATTTTTAACATTTTGTACATTTGCTTACTCTTGGGAAGCATTGTAAGCATTGACAAGGTTTAGGTTATCCTTTAATTGTATGCCTTGCATCCATCTAGCATCTTCAAAAGGATAATTCCTAAACTTAATGAGATATCGTCGGATAGTCTTACCGCCTCTTAATACCTTGTCTTCATGTCGGAGAATGGACTCGGGCTGCAGCACCTCCTCTTGGTCCTCGATCTCCGGTGGGTCTTCAATAGTTGGTTCTTGAGGTGGCTCTCCTTTGTAAGGCTTTAATAGGCTCACATGAAAAGCATTGTGTATGAGCCAATGATTGGGCAACTTAAGTTGATAGGCCATCTCATTGATTGGCCTAAGAATCTGGAAGGGACCATAGTACCTTTTTGCTAGTTTAGCATAGTACTTTTGGTGACCCGTAGGATTCTTGCCCGTCGTGTGCCTTAATCGAGCCTTAGGAAACTTTAACAAGACCCAATCGTTTTCTTTAAAGGCTTGGGCTCTTCTGTGCTTGTCAGCAGCAACCTTTTGCCTTTGCTGTGAGATAGAGATAGCATCCTTAATCTTTTGGAAAGATTCTTGTAGGTCTCGGCTATACTCATCTGCAGCGAAGATCTTCCCATGTACCTTAAGTAGCAAGGGACTTTTTGATCTTCCCTCAATTACCTCGAAAGGTGCTTTTCCTGTGGAAGTATGTACAGTGTTATTGTAAGCATACTCTACTAAGGGTAAGTACTTCTCCCATTGGGATCTTTGATCTACTTCCGTTACATAGGCTTTTAGTAGATCGAGAATGGTTAGGTTAGCTATTTCACTTTGGCCATTAGTTTGTGGATGATAGGCCGAAGAGAAGTTTAGCCTTGTTCCTAAATTCTCAAAGAGACCCTTCCAGAAATTACTGGTCATTCTAGGATCTCTATCCGACACTATGGACATTGGCAAGCCATGGTACTTGAAAATTTGTGAAATGAAGAGGGTTGCCATTTGATGGGCTTTGATAGTCTTTTTGACAGGTATAAAATGAGCTTGTTTACTGAACCTGTCTACTATCGTCCATATCCCAGTATTCCCATGGATAGACTTGGGAAATCCAAAGATAAAATCCATGGATATGCTCTCCCAAGGTGAATTAGGGATTGGCAAGGGTTGAAGCAATCCAGGTTGCTTCCCTCTATCAAATTTTGTCTTTTGACATACCACACATTTGGAAACATACTCTTGTATGTTCACTTTCATGGTAGGCCAATAGAAATATGTTTCAATTCCCTTTAAAGTAGACTGAATCCCTCTATGCCCTGCATATGGGGGAGCATGAGATTCATACATTACTTTCTCACGTAGTGAGTTAGTAACGCATAGTCTATTGCCATAGAGAAGATAACCATTTTGTAAAGTAAATGGTTCTTCTTTCTTCCCTAATGCAAGGGCTGAAATCACATCTCTAAAATCGGGATCAATAGCATACTCATCTATCATTGAAGATAGATCATTGTGAGTTGCTATGGAAACCGCATTCACTCTCGGTCGTCTTGAGAGTGCATCGGCTACTTGATTATGCTTGCCAGCAATGTGAGCAATATGAAAATGAAATTGCGAAAGGAAATTTGCCCACCTCATTTGGTTGTCGGAGAGCTTGGTCTACGTCATGAAGTACTTAAGACTTTGGTGATCCGTTCGCAGAATGAAAGGAGTCCCCAATAAACAGTGCTTCAATGAGTCTAAGGCATGTAGAACTGCAAGGAGTTCTTTTTCGTATATGCCTAGAGCTTGCTCAACAGGGTCGAGCCTTCGACTCTCATAGCCTATGGCGTGCCCTTCTTGGAGCAAAACAGCCCCAAGGCAATCACCACAAGCATCACATTGGACCTCAAATGGTTTTGAGAGATCCGGTAGTGTAAGCACAGGTTGAGAGATAAGGTTTTCTTTAAGCTTTACGAAAGCATTGTTTTTCTTAGCAGACCACGTATACCTAACACTTTTCTTTGTTAGGTCATGTAATGGTCCCGCAATTTGTGAGAACTTTTCTATGAAGCGTCTAAAGTATGCACACATACCTATAAAGCTTCTTAGTTCATGAAGATTCCTTGGTTTAGGCCATCCTTTTATTACCTCTAACTTGGATGGATCCATTTGGATGCCATCTTGAGAGATAATGTGACCTAAATACTGAATCTCTTGCAAGAAAAATTCACTTTTCTTTCGATTAACATAAAGTTTATTCTCTCTTAAAACTTGAAATATTACCTGGAGGTGTTGCTTGTGTTCCTCCAATGAATTAGAGTAGATGATAATATCATCAAAGAACACTCCAGTGAAGGTTCGATGAGGCCTGAACAGCTTCTCCATCAAGCGGTTTAATGTGGCTGGTGCATTGGTCAAGCCAAAAGGCATGACAATGTATTCGTAAAGACCAAATGTAGTACGAAATGCGGTCTTTACAATGTCTTGATCAACTATCCTTATTTGATGATAGCCACTTTTTAGGTCAATCCTACTGAAGTAGGTCGATCCTTGTAGCTTATCAAATAGGTCTTCTACCCGTGGAACGGGAAACCTATTCTTGATAGTGATCCTATTTAGTGCTCTATAGTCGACACACATACGATATGTGCCGTCTTTCTTTTGCACTAATAGCACAGGTGAGCAAAATGGAGATGAGCGAGGCCTAACCATGCCCTTCTCAACTAACTCATGCACTTGCCGCATAATCTCCTCTTGTTGAGCTTGAGAAACTCTATAAGGAGGTTTGTTAGGCGGTGAACTTCCTGGAAGAAGTTCAATTGCATGGTCATCATTACCTCATTTAGGAGGTAGCTCACAAGGGATGTCGTCAATAAAAACATCTTGAAACCCCTTGAGAAAATTGGATAACTCTAATTCCTTTTGGTTGCTTTTATTTTCTTTTGCTAAAGCATTAGGTTCATTTTGAGAATCTTTAACAAAAATCATGTACACGGAAATAGAGCTCTTTATTGACTTGTTGAAAGCTGGTGTATGTATAATGGGGAGAGTTTATTCTTACCTTTGTAAACTCCCTTCTCTTTAGCTTTGTTGGAGTTGCCCTTAGGAGACTTTTGGACATTGTCCTTCCCCTTAGGCTCATTGGAACCCTTGTTTTCCGGGGGCTTATTATTTCTTTTACCCCCCGTTTGGAAATTGATTCGAGAGGCCACCATAGTATGGTGTATTACCGCCGATATGGTATGTGGCCTTTGGGAGTTGACATACTCCGCCATTTCTTCGGTTAAGCCCGCACAAAATTGTTGCTTTTGCTCTCCAAAATCCAACTTTTTGAAGACAGTGGCTTTGAGTTGTAGGTCCCAAAACTTGTCTACATATTTGTGGATGGATTCATTGGGAGAGAGCTTTAAGCTTCGCCATTCGGTGAGTACTTTGTCTTTGGCATCGGTGGCCAAAAACTGCTTCATAATGGAAGCTCTTAAAGCCTTCCATGTTCGTGGAGCTTCACCGTTGGCTCGTAGGCTAGACCACCATTGTCTGGCGGACTTTTGAAAGTGCATAGCTACATGGCGTAGCTTAGAGGACTCTGTGAAGCCCTCATCTCCAAACGCCGCATCGAATTGCTGGATAAAGGCCAAGACTTTGTCCGTAGCACCGAAGGTGCCATCATAGGTAAGGAAAGAGATGCTCTTCCCTCCCTCTTTGAATTTCTTCAACTTGGACGACCTCTTCCATGCGGCATAGGATTTCCTATGACCTCTTCTTTTTGATGGTTCAAAGGTTGCACCATCACTTTCTTCAGAAGGTGAAAAATTTGAAGAAGGTGGAGAAGAGGGTGACCTCTTTCTCGCCTTTTTCTTGTCTTGATCTTTGTCGTCTTCACCATAGCTTTCATAAGAGGAAGAGGATGAAGAAGATGGAGAAGAGGGTGTCCTCTTTCTCGCCTTTTTCTTCTCTTGCTTTTTATCATCCCTCTTTGAATTATGGCGTGGAGAAGAGTGTGATGGTCTTCTCCGCTTTGGTGGTGATGGAGAGCGTTTAGCCCGCCGTCTTCGTGGATCCATCTCCGCCGAGGTGGCGGGAGACTCGCTTCTTTCTCGTTCCTTCGGTGGAGGCTCTTGAGTTCTCCTTTGGGAAGGAAATGCATCATCAAGAAGTAAATTCTTGAGCCCTTCATATGGATTCTCTTCTTCTTCCTGAATCGGAGAGAGACCTCTTTTGGTAGTCTCACAAGGAGGCTTCCTAGGTGTTCTCTCATCATGGTGATGAGCTTGGAGAATCCCATGAGCACGGAGCTGCCATTGCACTTCACTTTGGAGAGATGGATTGCCCATGGCTTGTTGAAGCCTAGAAACAAGATAGTTAACAAGCATTGAAGCATCATTAGTAGCTTGCTCATGAGCAAAATCAAAGTTATCAACATTAATTTCACTCTCTTTACTATTGTCAGCCATTCTAACAACTTTTAGGTGTAAACTTTTTAGGTATACTTTGGCACTTCAAGCCCTAGTTGCTACTTCTCTTTACCCCTTTAGAAAAAGCACTCAAGCTACTGTACCCGTGGCTCGAATACCATTAATTGCAAGGAATAGAAGAGAGGGTCTTTCGGCACCAAAACAGCACCGGCTCCTGTCAAGCTTCTAATAGCTCAATAGTGGTTAAGCCGTAGGCAAGCCCCGTAGGACTCCACTATTAAGACCATAGCTCTCGACGGTGATGCCCCGTTAACTGCACAAAGGCAGGCGCACTGCAAGGCTGAAATATCCCTATTCTACTTACTCACATGCAATTAATAATACCAACCATTTGTAGCTAGCTTGAGGACCTCCCTTCTTGAGCAAGAAAAGAGAAACCTTGAGCTCTGATACCAATGTAACATTTAATGGCCTAATAACTTATGTGTAGCGGAAATTAGCATGAAGATAGTGGGCATTTCATTGGAATAGATTCCTAATTAGAATTACAAGAGTGCTTGGGTGGAGAGAGCAACAAAAAGCATAACACCTAGTTAGATAGCATCGACAATACTTTCAAAAGAGAGAGAAATTTAAGCTATTGACAACAGTTGAGGACCGGATTTTCATGGAGCCGGTCCCCCCTCCAAAAGGCTTTGTATTATGGTTTCTCCCATCAAGAGAGACATTGTACAATACAATTCTTTGTGTTCCTTCAAGACTAGCTAGTGCAATGAAGATGGAAGCTTCATACACCAAGCAAAACACTTAATCAAACACAACTTGAATTATCCCCGTTCTCAGACCCAAGACCTCACACACCTTCGAAGATGGTGAGAGCTAGCAGGGTATGAGAATAGATTGAGAGGAAGAAGGAGTATCTTACGAGAAAGATGTACATCTCCTCACATAATCACTCATATTAGCATAGCTTAGCTTAGTAATTAGCTTGGTAGAGGAGATGAGCATGCATTGAAGCTTGGCTCTTGGTTGGATTTGCATCCACATGCCAAGAGAGTGTTGATGTAGGCTTCTATCTCACAAGCTTGCAGTAGGTGATGAGCTCTCCATTAAAGCTTGGGAGGAGATAGAGTATTCTTCCTTCACACATGGTCAAGTGTGAGTGTGTGTGTGTCAATGCCCAGCAAAAATCAGCCCCCCCTCTCTCTTGGGCGAGCCCTAGCTGCTAATTAGGTCTGGCTTTTGCCTCATTGGACCTCCCCAGGTCAAGCCAATAGGTATTAAGCAGCATAAGTGATAGCCTTCTGACATGTGTCCCCCTTTCCCCTTTTGTGAGAGCTTTAGGTAATTAAATAATTAAACTAAACTCTCATTGGACCGCTTTGTCTCCTGGCCAATAGAAATCAGGCAAGCCATGGGGCTTCTGAATGCTCATTGGACCCTTTGGGAGACTGCCCAATAGTCTTCTAGGAGACTTAATTCTCATTGGTTTCTTTTATTAAATGTTTTTAAATTAATTAAACTACATTTACTCTAGCTTAATTCTCATTGGTCCACTTCAAGGGTCTTCCAATAGGAATTGGGCACACCTTGTGGGCATCTGGCCTAGGGAGCTGACATGTGTCCCTCATTCCCTTTGTGTAAAGGGAGCCTGTGTGTGTGTGTGTGTGTGTGTGTGTGGCTTTCTCTCTCATCCCCTACCTTTGGGGCTCGCCCCCTCCCATGTAGGGATGTGCAAAGACTTTTAGGGCACACACAAAGCATCCAATTATTCCTAGGGTTGACCTTTGGACACAACCTTTGAATTTTGGAACCTTAGCATTTTGGAAGTCTTAATGGGCTGAACCTTAGGGTCTTTTTAGCCCATTGTTGCACATGGCTCTTTTGCAGATGGCCCCCCCTTTGGATCCCTATTTTCCCTCCTTTGGATCCCTACTGTGGCCGGTCTGCTAGCTTAACCAATATTCTAGCTTTTTCTCCCTTGGCACTTCCCCACATTAAATGATCAGTTTAATATGAGAAAATAATTTAGGAGAATTAGATATTGATTATTATGACAGTTTGCTTGAATGGACCAATCTAATACGGACCAATCCTCAACTAACTGTGATTTTTGAAGATCATTTGCGTTTTTGAAATTTGTTTGCGTTTTTTAATATGTGAGTTATTGAAGTCCGTTTGCGTTACTTTAATTTGTTTGTTGAAGTTTGTTCATGTTTTTGAAGTACACAAGTCGTTTCTGAAGTCCATTTGTGGTTTTTCTACCATTTGCCACTAGCTCTAACAACCTCACATTCTCTAGCCATGAACGATCCTCATACACATCGGTTTAGAGGTGCACAGAGATCAGGACCACTGGATAATAATCTTGTCTTTATTGGTCAATGTCCGATGAAACAACTTATTACCTAAACGGTTAGTCTTAAGGGGCTAACCCTAATTAAGCGATTAGCCCAAAGCGGAAAATTACATCCGATCGACATAACCTTGCTTTGTCCTAAGTAATGGACATAAAAATTGCAAATTAACAAATAAACCTAATCAAGATACTTAGAACTCCATCTGCTTCTCCAAGCTAAGACTCTCAAGGAGATTCAGCCTCCCTCACTTGGAGACAATAGTAGAAATGTGGCCGAAGAAAATCTTTCAATTACACCCTTACTTACTCAAGAAGAAGGACATTCTAGTGGACTTGCAACCCTAACAGTTGAAACCCCCTCAATGGAAGTGGTTGTGGACTCAGTATCCTTAGTTGAACCTAACACTATAAAGTTTCTAATTTACATTTGCAACACCTACTACAAGTAACAATTAAAAAAATAATAATATAATTTATTAATTTCTAAATTTATTTACATAAAAATAACAAAACTATTTATAAAATGACATAAATCAAAATAACTCTTTCTTTTAATGATCAAATACCATTATATTTTTTGTTAATGATGATTTTTAATTAATATTATTTATAAAAAAAACTATATTTTCTTTTAATTTTTCTTTTGTTTGAATTAAAAAATGTGCGTGTGTATCGTATATAGTGTGTTTATGTTGTTCAATGTGCAAGTTTGTTTATTTACGTACATGTTTATGTCAACATGTGTGTGTATGTGTGTATGCAACAAAAGAGAATGATAGAGCACTCACATGCGGCCTATTTGAGCAAGAAACACTTGAAGAAATGTCACCAAACTTGCGCGCGCACACACACACACACACACACACACACACACACACACACACACACACACACACACACACACACACACACACACACACACACACACACACACACACACACTCTTACTCACACACACACAAAAGTGAAAAAATCTACTACGAATCTTGAAATCTTACCTTGTTGATGAGAGCAGCATATGATGAAATCTCAAGTTAGGCAAGCCGTGTGGTAGCAGATCTGCAGCAAGTGAGGAGGAGGGCAATAGAGGAAGAGAAAAACAAGTGAAATGAGCAGGAGAAACCGACGTGTTCTATTTTTGCAGAATCCGCCGGTACAGGCACCAGTAAATATATCGAAATGTGCATCGAAATAGGTGCTGGTATAAACATCGATACCATCGTTGGTTTGTGCACCGGTACCAGTGTCAAAAATTTGTTTGTTTGTTTTTTTTTGGATCTCCCTCTAGATTTACCTACACATATACCAACGCCCACCATTGACGTCGGTAATCTGACGTCGGAATTTAATCGATCTCTTGTAGTGCTATTGTGCACTAAGAAATATACTCTCTATTGTGTGCCTTGAGCTTCTTCATCTTCTCCAAGCTATGTGTGCATCCCTGCAACCCTAATTTCAATAATTGGTATCACAATAGGTTGTGTCCTCCCAAGCATAGTTGCCAGCTTGCCTCCTTACTTTCTCCAATTTGGATGATCTTTGGTGAGCATCATCACATTGATTAATACTTTAGGAAAGCTCATAGAGCGTGGTTTACTCAGATTTTTGATTCGGGCTCATTTCAGTCTCTGTTTCCACTGCAAGTAGTATTGCGCACACAATTTCATCCTTTTGTGCTAAATTTTTGTCAGTGCAATTTTCTGTAGAACGGGCCCCTTATAGTCCTCTTTGGGTTGTGCTATGTAGCACGTCTTAGTCCTACATTTTTCCTCTTTTTGGGTAGTTTTCACATCAGATGCAGTCAATGGCTATGGCTGACAACAACATAGATGTTCATTTGCTGACGATAAACTAGATCGGGATAGCTACCCAGTGTGGGCTTACATGATGACACATGTTATTGTGTTAAAGGAAATTTGGAATGTTGTGCAAGGCGTTGATGTATGGCTGCCCTCCGTGGATACATGCTCTGTTGATGATGTTTGGTAGGTTCCAAGTCTATTGCTGCTAGAGTTTTTTTTTGCCTACGATTGAGCTATTTCATTGGGATTTTGAAGATGCAAAGGCTCATGCATCGATTGAATTATCTATGAAACACACTATTACTCCTCACATTTGCTCAGCAAAGTTTGCAAAACATGCTTGGGATATTGTGGCTAATCTTTATGCAATTTGCAATGAGGCTAAAATTGCATTGCTGTGTAAGAGCTGGAATCAAAGATTATGCAAGAGGAAGATGACATGTACACTTTTCTTGCTGGTGTCAAGGATATTATCTCCCTTATGCTCGTGCTCAAGGAACCGTACACTCATAAATGAAGCCTTAAGCTATCATATCTATCTCTCTTCGTCAAACTTAAGCGGTGATATACATCTCTCTTACCTTTTATATCCTCATTCAAGCTCACATAGCCAACTCTCTCTTTCTCAACCTCTATCAAGCTACCATATTCATAACTCTCACCATGAGCAACTCATTTTTGTAGACGAAGTTATTTCTAACAGTTCACTTGTGCAGTCTGTCCTCGATGCAATACCAAATTCTTACCAGACTTTTACTAGTACTTGGAGACTTATGACCCAAGGAACCGATGCTTTATGCACAATGCTATTGCAAGAGTTGATTTCAAAAAAGAACGGGGATAAATAGTGTGAAATTGAATAGGTTTTTGTTTCCACTGATAGAAAAGGTGGTAATAGCAGTGTAGCCACTTCTCATGGTTCTTCAGTGAGTGGAAAATCACATGTTCCTAATGCTTCTTCTAGTGGCACCTCATCTGGGAATTCTGGTGAAAATGGCAAGAAGAATATGCATTGCCATTATTGCAAGGCTAATGATCAATTGATAAAGCAATGTCCTAAGTTGAAGCCAAAAGGGGCCAAGCAAAAAGAGGCTAGATCCACTACAAGTGTAACTATTGCAGGATCTTCTAGAAAAGGAGAGATGTAGATGTAGAGTGGGCATTTAGTGCATAGTGCACATGTGTGGTACTTCGATAGTGGTGCTACAAAGCACATTACTTCACATCATGACATATTTACCTCTCTCAAATATGTCCCTCATGGAAATACAGTCACTTGTGCCAAGAATGTCTCTTATCCAATCAAGGGAGTTGGAAAGATTGTGCTAACTACTAAAAATGGTAGTTCTTTCTTACTTGTTGATGCACTTTATGTACCAAGGATCAAAAGCATCCTTTTATTTTCCTTTTATTTGTATCTCCACTCACAAGACTTGTTCTTGTTGTCAAATTTGTGGATGATAGATGTACAATTCATGATGAAATAGTCACATTTGGCATTTTATGTTGTGGGCTATATAAGATCACTTTGTATGACAGTTGTGGGAAGAATTTTGCAAATGCAATTGTGGATCCAAAGATATTTCAGATAAAAAACTTTGGCATGCACATTTTGGGTATCTAAATTTTGCTAGTTTGCTGTGTTTACAAAAATCCTAATATGGTTGCATCTTTGCCACCTCTTAAATCACCTTCTAAGCATGTTTGTAAAGGCTCTATTTTGGGTAAAATGCACCATTCAAAGTTTCCAAAGGATGGTTCATTAAGGGCTACATGCATGTTGCAGCTTGTGCATAGTGATGTTTGTGGGCCTATGCAAACTCCATGCTTAAATAATTACCTATACTTCATGAATTTCATTGATGATTACTCTAGGAATTCATGGATGTATCCACTTAAATCAAAGTTTGAAGTTTTCATATGCTTCAAGTAATATCTAGGTATGTCTGAAAATGTCTCTAAACGTACTATGGGCACCCTCCATTTAGGTCGAGGGGCCAAGTATATATCTCATGAGTTTAATGCATTTTTGGATAATGGTGGGATAAAACACCTATGTAAAGTGCCATATACCCCTCAAAAAAATGGTGTTTCTGAAAGAAAAAACGGGCCACTTATAGAGATGGCAAGATGTATGATCAAGAGGAGTTATGTTGTGTTGTTGAACCATGGGTTAATACTCATCCGAATTCATTTCGTCCCTGACATGACCTCTAACCTTGACTTAAACCCAATGGAAAGTTTTCTATACCAAAAGGTCCATGGGTTTTGAGTCGTGCAAAAGAGCAACAAGTGAAGAAGACTATATCTTCATTCAAGACTCCCACTGAGGTGCATGTGATGTTTGAAAACGGCTTTTACTAGAGATTCCAATCTTAGTGGTCTTAAGTCCCATGATTGGCACAAATCTTTACAGTTTATCTTACCAATTTCCATAAAGGATATTCTAGTAGATGACATCAGAAGAACAATTTAAAATCAGTGAGTTGGTATGTTGGATCAGTTCAAAAGAGATAAGAAAAGACATCATAGATTCAACTTGCTTAATTGCTATTGAAGCAATGTGTATGGTGGAGAAGAACTTCCTATCCATAGCAGGTGGATGTTCTTGTTGGAGAGATTTATAAAGACTTTACAGGGGTTCGTTCGTCAAAGGGCTTGCCTCGAGGGTAGCATGGCTGAAGGATGGCTTATACAAGAGTCTCTTGTTCTCATCACTGAATTTTGGGGCTCAATTGATCCAGAGATTCCCCAAATGTGGACTACCGAAGTCAACGCCAAGGTGACAGGGGATGAGCCACAGAGACAAGGCATCGTTAGAAAGATGGATATCACAATGCAAGAAAAAATTATGAGATTTTGTATTCTCAACTCAGACGTCATGCAAAATTGGCTAGAGAGGTACGAAGGGGAAAAGAAACAACGATTGACAGATCGCTTTCAATTCAAGCGCAGCCGTGCCACTAGAAACCTTCCTTCTTCAGGTCATCTTTAGAAATTGCCTGACTTTCCTACTAGGCGGTGGCTAGATGTGACAACCTTAGAGGCAAAGAGGAATGGAGTGTTGATTAGTGAAGAGGAAGAGGAGAAGTCAAGGGTTCTAATTGGCATTTAGATATTTTCACAACTTCCTTTTGCAGATCCACATGATCACATTACTTTAATAAGTTTGTTTCATTTTTGTGGGTGTAGTATCACAAATATGGAGCTTTGTGGTCGCATGGGAGACACTTTAGAGTGTAACGGATAGACGAACAAAGGGTCACCTTCAATAGTGGTGTTAGGGCAAGCATCATCCAAAGTAGAAGTAGTGCCAGGGACGAGAACACAAAGTCCAGCCAGCTTGAATACATTGGATACATCCAAGACATCTTGAAGGTTAGATTTTGAAAGTTTGATATTTTTATCTTTGACGTCAAGTGATTCAAAGTTATTACCAATGGCCCTAATGCAACTGTGCACAAAGACAAGTGGACTCATTCAAGTGAACTCTAGGCGAGTGTGGACAGATGCACAACATACATTCATACTTCCGCAGCATTGTGAACAAGTTGTGTTCACAATAGATCCACTATGGGGGAGAGAAAATGATGAAAAAGATTTGTCTAAACCGTGTTGGCTCTATGTTGTTCAAGTTGCTCCACGGAGTAAGCACGTGTGTGAAGGATTGGAAGTTGAGGTCGAAGAGCTTCATGAACAAAGTGCACGGCTGATGGATGATGTAAGTGAGGATTTTGAGCTGGAGGCCAATGTTGAGCAGATGCCTAAACCTAGAAATGAGCTTTCAAATACGCAAGCTGATGTGGAGAGCGATGAATAAGTGGAGTCTGATGACGAAGATGTAGAAGTATAGATTGAGATAGACATCTTTGGTGCATCAACTCTCATAGAATATGAGAGATTGACTATTGATTTTTGCAAGGAACTCTTTCGTAAAACCCTTTTAATTAGTCTACAACACTAGATAGATATAATGAGTTGCGTTGTAGCTTCATTTTTTTGTTATTTGCATTGCTTAAGCTTTTCTTTTGTAAATTAACATATTGTATCTATGTTATTTGTGTATCCGTAGCCATGACTGATGACGACGGTACATACTCTCCTACTTTTACTTTTCCTGTCACTCCAGCCGGTATGTCACCCGAGTAAATGGGATCCTTTTTGTCACAGTTCACACCAGAGTACGATACATACTCTCCTAGTTTTAGTTTTCCTATCACTCCGGCCGGCATGTCACCCGAGCAAATGGGATCCTTTTTGTCACAGTTCACACCAGAGTAGGTTGTTTATGCACAAAACCTTTGGGGAGCTCGTTCCTCTAGAACTACTATGGCTGCCCCTACGCCTAGGACTAGTGTTCCCCCTACACCAATTGGCCCTACACCTTAGTCGAGTGTGCCCCCTATACCTATTGGTTCTTCTTCGAGACGAGGTAGGCATCATTCTGGAGGCGGTGGTTGTTGTGGTAGCAATTCTACTGATGCATCCACACCACCGAGAGAGTGTCCACCACTCTCTTTAGTAAATAGTTCACCAATTGGCACACCACGTATACCTTGGGGATCACATGAGAATGATCCTAGCAAGGTGTACAAGAGCAAGGATGGGGCTATTGTGGTGGATAGGGTCAGAAAGGCCATGAGACAGAGGATTTGACAGCTTTGTATAATTTAATTTGAACACTCTGTGATGGAGATTTAGATGATCAAGATGATGAAAGAAAGAATTACATCGCTGAGGCCATTCACAAAGAGTACAAGCCGGCAAAGGGGTATGATCTAGTCTCGAATGACTCGATCTTGAGCGTGGTGATTGCCACAATTTCATACCGTTGATCAGAGGTGAGAGACAGGTACAAGGCCGGTAGTCCAAAGCCAACATGGTTGGATATAGAGAAGTGGGCGGGATTGCACGAGAACACATGAAAATCCTCCAAGATTTGAGCTGCAGAGAGATGCAGTCAGAGTACGTTTGGAGTCTGCTGTAGCATCACATCTTCGGAGTGGGGGCTACGACACACTTTGGCATGAGTTTGTAAGTATTATACATATGCTTTAAATTGTTGAATATGTATATGTTATTTGAATATTTATCTTATGGTTAATTTTTTATTTTGTAGGAAGTTGCCGTGAAGCACCCTCCGACACGTCGAGAGGAGAAATATGGGTACAAGCATGGACTTGTGGCCCTTTTGACCTAGCTGTAGGAGGAGGGAGAGACCTTCAATTGGGAGGCATTAGCATGAGGGTGACATCCTCCATATATGTTTTTTTTTAGTAGCTGTGGTCTTCTTTATGATTTTTGAGACTATGGTTATGCTTTTGGAAACTTGTCATGTTTAAGCTTTTGATTTTGAGGGTTTGTTATGCTTACAATTTTGCTAATATGTATTCACTTGCTTTTCAATGTCAAACTATAGGTGGCGTGCGGTTGCTTTTTCACTCTTCCTTCAGGCAAGAGAGAGGGCTGCTTCCTGGTGCTGCAACACATGCAACATCAATTTCCAGCCCTCTTTGCCCAGTTTGTTTTTTGTAGGTTTTGGCGCTGGTACAGGTGTTAGTATATTCATCAGAGTAGGCATTGGAGTAGACGTTGGTATGTGACTGGTATATTTCGGTGCTTATTTTAGCGTTTGTACCGACGCGTATTTCATTACTTATTCCGATTTTCCATGTACCAATGCTTATATCAATGGTTATATCAGAGGTTTTTATTTTTAAAACAAGATTTGACCCGTTGGTATCCTTGTTAATTTTTGCACGACGTGTTGTAGTGTAGAACGATAAGTTAGCCCTAGAGTGATGGGTGTATATACAATGCATATGGGGGGAAAAATACCCCAAGATGTATGCATGATCAAGCGTACCCACTTCTTGTAGTACCCACCCAAGCGTGAAATTTTCTATGTGGCTAACTTGTTGAGTTACACTCACTCCCAAAGCACTAGCGTGTGATGCATGGCATAGCCTCAACGAGCCGAGTTACCAAATGAATCACACTCTACGGTCGCTGAAGCATTGTTCCATGTCCATGCCACTTGCATCGATTGGTGTTACAATCAATAATGATGATAAAGTAGGTCCTTTTCAAAAACAAAGGAAGAGGAAGAGGATGTGGTACAGGTCATTGACGAGGCAGAGGTAGAGGCACCCACCAAGCACAATAGCACAACAAGAATCAAGGCCAAAACATTGGAGGTGTTCGAGGAAACTTTTGAGCCAGGGGGAGTCCAAGAAGTCATGGAAATGCGCAACGCAATAATGCAATTCAACACAAGAATGTAGTATGTTGGGGCTGTGGAAGACATCTTTGTGTGTGTGTGTGTGTGTGTGTGTGTGTGTGTGTGTGTGTGCATGCTTGCAAGAGCTCAAGATCTCTCCTTCTCTTTCCCTCGACATTTGTGAGATGGGACAACATGCCCGTTGCATGCTAGCGACCACAAGATGGAACTCACTAGGATTCAATTTTAGTGTGAAAAAGCTCACGCAGAGGCTAGAGAGTCTTTAGCTACAGTTGAGGCCTGCACCGAGTTGACTGCAACACTTGGTAGTCAATGCACCATAGCACAGAGAGTAAAGCAGGCCCCCAGCACTAGGGTGCAACTGGCACTGTACATAGAGCATGTAGTATTAGACTCTAATTTAGATTGATTTAGTTATACATATTTAAGTGTTTGCTGCATTTTCTTTATCACTGTCGTCGCCATGCTATAGTTTACGAAGTACACTTGTACCACACCTTTTTGTATGATGTATCTTTATCATTGTAACTGCATTCTTGTTTATGCAGTCCAATTGTACCACACCTTTGTATGATGTGTCTTTATGAGAAAATTTGCCATGTTCTACTTTATGAATTCAATTTGTAGCACACCTTTGTACGATGTATCTTTATGATTGTAGTCACCATGTTCTAGTTTTTGCAGTCCACTTGTACCAAACCTTTGTACAATGTGTCTTTATGAATGTAGTTGCCATGTTCTACTTTATGCCATCCATTTGTATCACACCTTTATACGATGTTTCTTTATGATTATAGTTGTCATGTTCTAGTTTATGCAGTTCATTTATACCACACCTTTTGTACAATGTATCTTTATGATTGTGTGCTTTTAAATGATAGTTTATGGAGATCACTTGTGCTGGACATTGTTGGAATTAGGGTTGCAGAGAAACGCACACAGCTTCGAGAAGACGAAGGAAGCTCAAGGCACACAATAGAGAGTGTATTACTTAGTGTGCAATGGAAAGATAGATAGCCCTAGAGTGATGGGCGTATATACAATGCACGGGGGAAAAAACCTCCTAAAGAGGGAAAAAATGCCCCGGCGGTCCTAGTGTGTTCACACACATCACTACCACATGTATATGGTAACAAATCCCCCCTGGAGTGATGCGGTGAACGAGAGCTGGCACATGAGTAAAGGGAAGTTCCATGCCCTGAGGACATGATTAGTCCACAAAGGGGAGCAAGCCCAAAGCTTTGCGGAAAGCTTCAAGCTTCTCACGAGACAATGCCTTTGTGAAAAGATCTGCAAGGTTGTCCCGTGTTGGCACATAAGCCAAGCTGATCTCTCCTACTGAGAGCCTCTCCCTGACATAATGGTAATGCACCTCAATGTGCTTTGTGCGAGCATGAAAAACTGGGTTCCTCGCAACTGCCAATGCGCTCTGACTGTCAGTGTAGATAGTGTTGGAAATGTCTTGTCCAACACCCAAATCAGCCATAAGGCGTCTGAGCCATACACACTCAACCGTAGCTGTGAAGACTGCCCTGTACTCAGCCTCACAAATCGAAGTGGCCACAGTAGGTTTCTTCTTGCTCAACCATGATATACATGAATTGCCAAGCATGAAACAAAAACCACTTGCAGACACTCTCGTGTCAAAACAACCAGCCCAATATGAGTCCGAAAAAGCATGTAAGTCTGGCGGCAATGATCCCCCCTTGGGATAAAAAAAGCCAAGATGTAAAGTGCCACTAAGGTAGTGGAAAATCCTCTTGACAGCATGCTAATGCTTAGACCCTGGGCTATGCATAAATCTGCTGACCTGTGAGACTGCAAATTGAATATCCGGTCTCGTGTTGCATACATAAATGAGGCAGCCAAGAGAAGTTTGGTAAAGAGTGACATCAGCAGGATCACCAGCATCATGTAGACTCAACATCAAGCTTGTTTCCATGGGAGTGGCAATAGGTTTGCAATCCTCAAGTCCAAACTTACATAGCAATGTCTCTATGTAACTTTTCTGACACAAAGCAATACCACCATCACACTGCTTAAACTGTATACCCAAGTAATGATGCAATAGCCCCAAATCTTTCATCTTGAAAGTAGCATTCAAATCAGCCTTAAATTCAGACATATGTCTCTCATTTGGTCCAGTGATTAGCAAATCATCAACATCAAGAACCACAATGAGAAGTAAATCACCCTCATGCTTTACATACAATGTGCTTTCTGTTGGACTGTTATGAAAGCCTCATTTAACCAAATGAGTGTCAGCTTTCTCATACCAAGCACGAGGAGATTGCTTCAACCCATAAAAAGCCTTCTTACATCTGCACACTTTGTCCTCTTGTCCTTTTTTGACAAAACCGCGAGGCTGCGTTACATAAACTTCCTCAAATATGTCAACATTCAAGAAAGCAGTAACAATGTCTGATTGATGTACATCCCAACCAAATGAGCTGCCAATGCACATAGAAATTGCACAGTAGTCATACGAAAAGTGGGAGCAAAAGTCTTTTCATAATCAATGCCCTTTTGCTGTGCATAACCCTTTGCAACAAGTCGAGCCTTATGGCGATCCATCCCACCATCCGGCTTTCGTTTCAACTTGTAAACCCACTTCGTACCAATGGCCTTTTTGCCAGGAGGCAAATCACATAAAGTCCATGTGTCATTTTCTATAAGTGCATCATATTCTGATTGCATGGCAGCTATCCAATTTTCTAAATTTTGTGCTTCATCAAAAGTCAGAGGCTCCTCAACATCATGTAAGCTAGACACA